>NC_073701.1:64937541-65257310 GCF_023634085.1 Falco cherrug
TGCTCTACACAACCTGGGATGAAGCTGACTCCTCCTGCTCCAAGCTCTGCATGCAAGGGGAGCCTCATCTGTATCCTGCACGGCTGTTTTGGTAACCGCTTGCTACAGCTGGAGAGAAGCAAGGGGACCTTGGGGGGAATTAGTCCAGAGTACGACTTCTCCAGGATTTGCCCATTCAGTTGCATTCTGAAACTGCACAGACATTAGCTAATTAATGTGGTGAGTTCATTAAACCAATTAATTGCATTTCTTTCTGTGAGTGGGCTGGGCCTATCAGTCATCTTCATAGAGTGCAGTTTAGGGCATTAAAAATATTCTCTTCATCAAATTAAACTTTATTAAATAATAACTCCTTCCAAATTCTAGGCTAGAAATGAACAACGTCACTCTAACCACAAGAGCTGTTTATTGCGCATAAACTTCTTTTACTGCCCTGCCAGCTGTGATAAAACCAATTCAGATGCATATTCTCAGTACAGTAAGCACTTTCTCCCCTGTCATAGTCTTACGTTAACCCAAAGACTCCATCCTTTTGTGCAGAACTCCCACTGAAATCAATGGGAATTTTGTGTGTGTGGAAAGAATGCAAGGTTGGGAAGTTATACATCCGCATGTTGGCCAGCAAAGCCATTGTGCTTGCCACAAGGGGCTCTTTGGCAGGCAACAGAATGTTTTGCATTTTTCAAAGACAAGCAGAACTGAAGAAACACTTAAAGGCAAAGAAACCCCACCCCAAACAAAAAAAGAAAAAGGCAAAATAAAAAGACTTATCTTTTGCCTGGTTTTGATTCTACTTAATTCTAAAGTAACTCTGAAGATATCTCTTTTTATTTTAAAAGAACTTAAAGATTTTTGTTTTACCCCCCCCCCCCCCCCTTTTTTTAAGGTTAAAAAATACCTGCCTTCATCTTATTGAACCTCTCAAAACTCAGGGGTTTGTTTTTTAGAAGGTGTTTTCAGCCAGATTTTTTCCCCCTCTGTGCTTGTTAGATAGCACAGTTAAAAGGTGCTAAAATAAAAAAAAAAAGTTTTTTTTTGTTTAAATAATTCAACAATTTTTTTTTTTTTAGGTTTTAGTATCTAAATTTCTGCTTTCTAGGTCTAATTTATAAAAACCCCATGTTTCTGGGAGCCTTGTTTTTCACTAAAGGCACCCCCAAAAGTTTATTTTTTAAGATACATTGAGCACCATGCAGTAAAACCAGGTCTGCTTCTTGGCACAGACATTTATAAAGAAAGTTACTAAAAAATCATCACAAAACACTTCTGTAATTTCATCCTTGAAGATCTACTTGATTTTGATTTATAGCTGCCTAGGAGCAAATAAAAGCAGCATTTCCAAAGCTTTAGTAAGAACAAAGGACAGGAGTTTCTAAGTGCCACTGCAGGTGCTTACATCTAGAGCCTAGACCTTCAGTCCTCACTCAGTGCCTACCCCTGTTGCATGTTCTTTGGTGCTCATCAGATCCAAGTGGACCTCCAGCATCCCTTGCAGGATGTCACCTCACATGGGGCTAGGGAAGGGAGGGACATGGAGCATCCTCTGTATTGAGGAAGGGCAAAACCCTTCGCCTACCTCATGTGTAGTTACTCCAACTACTTGGCAGCTATCTAATGCTGTACTCAACCTCATGTGCACCTACCCATTGAATAACAATCCTAAGTTTTGTGTTTTTCAGCCTTTGAAAAAACTTAGGGGAAGAAATTTGTCGGAAAATTGTCTTCTGTTCTTCCCACTCCCTTGTTTTCCCCATCACACCTCGTATTTCTACAGGAAACCTTAAAGCAACTCAGCGAGTCAGTTTTTTTGGCTGACATTTTTCAGCCAAAAGTGTTTCACTTCCACAATGAGAGCTGATTAGCCAGACTCCAGGTTTTGGATTTCTTTCTCAGTCCCAAGCACCTGAAATGCAGGCATCTAGCTTGTACATATCTAAGCCCTTTCATTAGGTCTAGTTCTTGGCTTTGTGGCACTTTCAGAAACACCAGCCTTAGTTGGAAAAGATGTGCCATACTACATCTAGGATGTTTATATCAGAACCTGATAACATGAAGATCCTGCTTCCCAACTTTTTCAACTCATTGTTCCTCTTATTAATTACATTAGGGCAATTTATATCAAACACATTAACAGTAAATTGGAGGCTCTTGGAATAACTCCAGCCAATTAGAGTGATAGTTAAAAATAAATTCATATCTAAAAGAGAAAGAAACCTGCAAGACCACAGCAGGCCACAAAACACTGCAAGAACTTGAAAATAAAGCTGCAGAGAAATAAATCAATTGCAATGTGGCCAATAATAATCTTCCATCAATAAATACCATATCTTTCACTGCTTGTGGTAATTGCCCCAGTGATTCCCCTTAAAGTGGTTCTCCAGTACTTAGAGGGCCTGTTGATAGCATCTTATCAGGTCTCAAAGCAATGGTGTGAAAGCACGAATAGGAACTGCAGCCTAGCCTGAGAAAAAATGTGGTCTTTAGAATGTGCTGATTTGACAAAAGGTTGTTGTTTGTTATGGACATTAGTTTTTATCTGCTCGGTGAACAATTTTTCCAGAGAGGACTCCTCAGTGTCTCTTTGACACTGAGGCTTGGCTCAACATGAGGCAGATTTTCCAGTAAAAGAAAGTACTGAAGTCAAATGGGTCCAGACTCCAACTGCTGCTTGAAACGGACTGGTTTTGAATTATGATCTGGATGCTTTGGGGTGGTGTGTGACTTTGCATGGGTTTCTGCCTAAAGGGCTGCTGCTTTCTTCAGCCTCAAAAATGACAGAAAAGAGTTCATGCTACCGTGAAAGTGTTGTCATAAAAATAGTTGCCACACCAAAAGGAAGTGGTCTTGGTGGCTTTTTGTTCTCCTGGAAAGTGTTTTGAGTCAGAACTAATGTCCATGAAGGCTGACTGCTGACCTTAACTGACTATTGGGCACTAGGCACAATGTCGCGTTTGTTGTCTGCAAAATGGCATTCGCAGTCTCCATGTTATCAGGCCCATCAACTCTTCTGCATGGATTTTAAGAATTATCTGGCTGAATATGTCCTTGCAACCAGGACCTACATATTTCACAAAATATATAGGCCAGATCCTGCAGGAAATGCGTAAGTGGCCATCAGCGTGGAGTGAGCTGAGGAATCACTTTGCATGCACGTTTTACTAATTGCTGGATGACCCTGCCTCTTTTCTCACCATACAGCTCAAATGTTGCTTACACTGCCTGTACGATATGTGGCAGGAGGTATCAGCCAAATATGAAAAGATTTTTGGGAGCCTGTTCAAGTAATACCATAGAAAGTCAGGCAGCAAGAGACACGTGTAGGGATTTTCATTGTTCAGCTGCATACATTGAGCATAATCTTGTGACTATTACATGTATACATGCTACTCTTCTTGAAGACCACACACAGGGTTTGATGTCCTTGCGTTCTCTCACCAGTGAGTGTTATATTTGGCTTATTATTTAGATTTCCTTAGGTTTAAGTGGCATTTTCTAGATTTTACAGAAGTGTTCCAGAATTTATCCCTTCCAAGGTGGCATGTGCTATTTGAAATTAAACTAAAAGACATCTCTTTGATGTTACTTTTCATTCTAAACTGAGCCATTGCATGCCAAAGCCCCAGTTTTGATTGAACACAGCTTTCTTAGTTTTTGCAAATATTCTTTTTTTTAAGTAAAGATCTCATTAAAAATTAAATTTTCATTCCCCTGTAATGTATCAGCAAGATTACAGAACTCTGATTTACTGTTAGGATCGGAAATTAACTTCAAAAGACAAGAAATGGAAAGTGGTGGCTTATTCTCTTGTGGCATATTACAGCAGTAAGACAGAGTGATATAGTGATATCAGAAATGTATTTTCCCCTGAAATGAAGAAAACTCTATCAATTCCTTTCATACCCACATATTTACTTGCATTTCAGGACACTTTTCTACCCGAATAAACAGCTGGGACAAGTCACAAGCTGGTATTACTATTGTAAAAAATGACGGCAGATAAGAAGTTTCACTTTTCTGCTGCCTCCGATGCAAACTCTTATACCCTATTATATATTTTTAACCTAAAGTAGGGAAAGTATTGAGTGTTCTGGCTTGCATCCAGCTGTGCATTTAAACCTACTCTTGACTACAAGGAGAAGTGGTCCCACTGAACCTAGTTACATGCCACAAAGCAGGTACGCATTGAATTGCCCAGCTGGGTCCATGCCAGGGTGCAGAGCATTTTGAGGATCCAGGCCATCCCACAGTCATCACTATGGTTTCTGAGTATCTGCCTTGAGTCATTAAATTTTTTGAAATGGCATCTCTGTTGTGGTATGTTATCCCTCCTTCCTTCATAAAAACCTTGATTGAAGTTTCAGCTCTGTCCTTAAGGCCTGATCCAGACCAGGATAGGAAGCACTACATTCATAGCACTTGGAGCTGGCTGAAGTCATTCCACGTGGGTTGAGGCATCTTGTTAGAAGAGCCCCTGCTCTTACTGCACTTGGTTTTAGCTCTGTGAACTTTTTTGAAGGGGTGACCTGGAGAAGAAATTATGCAATCCCCAGTGATTCACCACCTGAGAAAGTTCTGTCATTTGCAGAAGGTCCTTCCTAACACAGGACCTTAAACAGGACATTTAATGCTTATTCCAAATGGGACAGCTCATGGCAATCTCTTGGGCATATGTGCCTAGAATGGACCCCAAATTCAGATTTAGGACCTCAGACTGGTATGTGAAGAGCATTTAATGCCTTAGAAAAGTCACTCCAAAGCCCCACGCTGAGCAGTAAGCGGTCAAGAAAGAAAATGAACAGTGGAGGTGCCTAAATCAGTGCTGCAGGAAAGTATGGCTTGGACAAGTAGGCCCCAGGCTTGTGCTGAGCAGATCTTCAAAGGGCTAAGCAAAGCCAGCTTTGCTTTGCTACCTCCAAAAAATGCAGTCACTAAAGGAAAAGGAGGAGCCTCTCACCGTTTATGTTGTAGTCCAGTGGTTAAAGACACTTGCCCAAGAAAAGCAAGACGAGTTTTTGGTTTGCCTCTGCCTGGGAGGTTCAAGCCTACGTTTCCCATTTGCCATGGGAGTACCCCAACCACAAAACTGCAGGTGACGCTGGGTGGAGAAAGCATTTCTGCATTCTTTGGTCAAGCTGTGGGACTGCACGGGGAAGATGAGGGGTTTCCCACAACCCTTTTTGGGGGGAGAAAGGGATGCCGGGGTTCGGGAGCATGTCCTCTTTTCTTTTCGATCTGGTGTCTGTTTATCCAGACCAAGTATGAGATTTGGATTTGGGAAGGGAAGGTGACAATTTTGGAAGTGAGTCAGGCAGGTATTTAATGAATAAAGGATCTTCTCCTAGAGATTTATGCCTTCTAGATCCTTCAGATTTCAGTCCATGGCTCTGTAGTACAAAATACTCATGCAGCAAAAAACATGCAAACCAAAACTGAAGGCAATCCTCTTTTTAATCACTAGGATGTGGACTTGTGCTCTGCTTGTAAGTCACCTTGGGGTACCATGGCTCTTTCATTTCTTTCTCTCTACTCATCAGCATAGCTTGAATGAGGAAATAAATGCTTTCTCCTCCCCTCCTCCCCATGCCCCACATCTCACCCTCACCCCATAACTCAGGGTTTTGGATGGTTTCTTGGGAAATGGAAACTCTGAACCCCTGGGGCTGAGGAGGACCCAGAGGCCACTGTCCCACTTCCTGGGTGAGCGCTTTAATCCTGAAGTTATTACAGGAGCGGAGGGCACTGGCACTGCTGTCTCCTCCTCTGCCAGCTGCATTTAAAAGAAGAAAGCAACTATGACTGCATTCTTGCAGGGTGTGATCCTGCAAGGGAGAGGTAGGTGTGTTCCCAGCATACCTCCAGGATTGGGCCCCGCAGGGGACTCTGGTGCCACTCTGCCTCGCTGTGCCGGATTGCAGTGGGGCTGCCCCAGCCAATCCAGGAGGCACCTGACGAGCTGAGGCACCTCCAGGGTGAGGTGATGGAAGGAAGGGCTTGGGGACTGTGATTTTTTTGGATGTTGATATTTCCCCAAGTCTTTTCTGTCAGGTGTCATCAGGAAGTGTTGAGGCCCTTCAGGAAGGGCAGCCTCCATGAAGCCTCTTGATGGAGAGGTGGGCACCACCACCAAGGTTCTAGTCCCACCTAATACCAGAATCCTCCTCTGGGATGTGGTCTTCTGTTCACAGCCATAGAGAGAAGTTATGGAGGTGCCTGAATGCCAAGGCCTGATCATGTGGGAAGAAATACTGACCTGAACTTATGCTTAGTCACTTAAAATGACATGTGGGCTTCAGCATAAGGGCTTTAAACTGAAATACAATAGATTTAAAATAGATATAAGGAAGAAATTCTTCACTATGAGGGTTGTGAGACACTGGAACAGGTCACCCAGAGAAGTTGTGGATGCCCCAGCCTTGGAAATGTTCAAGGCTAGGCTGGATGGGGCTTTGAGTAACCTGGTCTAGTGGAGGGTGTCCCTGCCCGTGGCAGCAGGGTTGGAACTAGATGATTTTTAAGGTCCTCTCCAACAGAAACCATTCTATGATTCCATGTCCTTGGGCTTAAGTATATGGGCTTAAGCATTGGGCTTAAGTATATGCTTAAGTGATCTGAGACCATAGACAAGACTTAGCTTTGAGAACAACACCAAACAGATCAGCTCTCATTGCCAGTTCATTCCCTTTAGACTTTAATTACTGAGTGAGATCCACTTAACAAAGGTGCAGGCTAAAGGCAGTTTACTGGGAATTACCTCTTGGTGGACTGGTCATTACTCTTGTTTCTTTCCCACTGTTGCTCCCTATGAAACAAAAACATTTATGTAAAAATGGTTCCCTGCGTGTGCTAAAGCAATGTGGGACATTAATCTGGAAAATAGGGTCACGTCTCCACTGAGATCTTTTTGAGGATTCTTTTTGTCTCACCTACCGCAGTTTCCCAGTTTACAAGATGGAAATAGCTTTCCTGTGACTGAAGGCGTCTTTCACACACTGTTTCTTTAAATTATCATTTGCAATCCCTCAAAGAGAAAGAGGCAAAGGAAACTGGGTGGGAATTAGTTGCTCCTTCACGTACATTGCACTAGTTACTGTGTGGGAGGATCATTATTTCTAATGATGATGGATGGTTCCTATATGAAAGGGGTTTTGCCTCTGTTGTTCCCCAAGCTGAAGAAAGAAAGGGTTACTATTTTAATGAGAGAAGTTGAAATACAATTTATTGAGAGGGATGAAAAAGAACCATAAAGGCTGAATCAAAACAAATGCAATGCTTTACCTGATCACTTTCATGGCACTGCTGCTTTCATAATGCGCACACACGCACACGCGCACACACTGCCACTGAGCTTTGACTTCAACTATTTTGTGCAATCTCTTTTCCCCTCGTATCTTCAGAAGACTGTTTTCTCCAAATAAATATTTCCAATGCATATTTTACTCAAAACAGAAGAGAGGAAAATGTGACTACAAAAGCTTATATGCTGACAATTTGTTCTTTTTTAATAGCCCTCTGATAGAGGCGGTCTCTATTGCATAATGACAAAACCCCGAAACCTTATCATACCTATATGCTACCATTATTCGGAGCACTGAAGGTGCTATTCAAAACAATGGCAAAGAATGTGCTAAACAGGGACCCCCATATAAACACACAACTGCAAGAATAAAAGCATCAGTTTATTCCGATCCACGCTTAGCTGATTAAACTGAGTTGTCATGAAGATAGATAGATAAATAGATTGATCATATCTTTTTTTTTAATAATTGCAGCCTTCAAACTTAACATATTTTGACAGGAGAGTATATTAAAAGCCATTAAAACAGCTGTTTTGCTGTAGGGAATATTACTTGTGGGTTGAATGCAGAGATATGTGTAGGTATTTATTCAGTAATCAATCATAGAGAGAAAAGACCTCAAATTTCAGTTGGAAGTTTTTATTTTTATCCTTTTCCTTACTACTGGTCTTTAAACCTGCTCTGAGGAAAGCTATACATGCCCGGCTGGTGCTCATCAAAAGCAAGCAATCACAGCTAAATCAGCATGCAAAATGCCACTCAACCTTGGGCCTTTATTAAAATTTGCTGGGACTCAATTTGAGATAGCGATCGTTCTTATTAAAAAGCAAAATGTAAGATAGTTTTTTTATATAAATCTCTGGATGGAATGGAATTGTTAATCAGCATAGGCTGATGTGATTTCTCTGTTGCAAATCCTGCCGAGGGCTCAGAAGTGGCACATTACCATAATTCCTAGGCTAGAGCTGGCAGCTTGAAAAAGACCTGCAAGAATCTTTAAAATGCTTAAGCAAAGCTGTAAGTCACAGCAAACAACACACACTGGGGATGGTTACCACAGGTTTGTCGTGTTATATAACAAAGTTTCTTCCTTCGGTCTATTTGCTCTTACCACAATTTGCTGTTTCGTTGGGTAATTGTTTATGTTTCCTCGAGAAAAAGGGCAACAAAACCAAAATCCCAAATCTAACCAAAGCTATGTTATTTCCCCTATAAACCCAACCTGTTTTAATACAAAACCCTCTGCTGTATCGTGAATTCAATATATAGTCACTTGACTATATAAGTGTATATACTTTTAACTTAAAACTAGCACCAATTATTTATTTGAATCACTTTAGCACCATTCTTTTTCCCCTGTCCTATACCGCTTTTACACTGGGGCGTTTCAGCCCCGAAGTATCTGTGCGTCAGCAGTAAACAGATCCTTATGAATATTTTGTATATATTGTCTTAAAATATTATTGAGTTATTTGTTATCCCAGGCACTAATAAAATTAAACTATTACTATTGCTAATAATGAAGACTGAGTAATGCAAATTACAATTATTTTGTATGGTGGAAAAACGAGGCTGATCACTGCAGACAGAAAACTCCTCAGCTGAACTATGCATTACCAGTATAATTATGATTTATCTTTAATATCACTATAAAATTCCAAGTCCACTGTCATGACACTGCACAAATGTATAGCTAAAAAGAACAGGTTTTCTATACATGTTTTATTCTTTCTGTAAATATACACAGTTAGGGTTAATAAGAAGTAAAGTGCAGTCCACGCAAATGTGATACTACCTCACTGGCAACACATTTTGGAGGCTATGGCATCAATAGGAAGTGTTTTGATTGACTCAGATGCTTTTGGCTCAGGCTCCAAGACAGTTGGCTGCTTTCTTGTGTTTAATCAGGAATGCACAAAAGGCAAAGGAAACAAAAAGCCTTTTAATGAGGTACTTCTACCTTGATATTGCTGGTCCAAGACTCATCCAGGACAGTAATGGAGAAAAGTAATTTTTCCTGGGTTTTGGTTGGTTTTTTTTTTTTTTTTTGGTTAGGGGTCTGGGAAATAAAAATATTACTCACGGTCCAGTTCTCAAGGGAGATGTGTCCACCTAAGAAACGTACCTCCTCCCAGGGGTTTGTTGAGGTGCTCTGTGTTAAGGCGCCACAAGCTCATTGCACAAAGAGTGAGCTACCTGTTAACCTACAGAACAGCCTTTGCAAACTGATGCATATGGAAAAAGAAACTTGCTCTGATGTTGATGCTTCTGTACCTGCCTTGAAGACTGTGAGAACAAATCGGTCATAGATTGCTGCCTGATAGTCATGAGCAAATTTTAATTCCAGCATGCAGGCACTCCCTTTGGAAGGGAAAGACAGGCTCAATTGCACATGGAGAGACAGAATTGCAACCTTGCAAAAATCAGAGACTTTCTTTTGAGAGCCAAACAAAATTGAATGTGTTCCCCCCACACACATACATACACTATCATCAAATATTATCAATTTAATTGCTCAGCTCCTGCAGCTGTGAGCACAATATATCAGCTTGGCTGGAATGGAATTTGTAATTCTGTAAAACACGTTCTAAAATAAAATACTGAGCTAAATTCTCAGCTAATGAGAATCAGCATAGTTCCACTAACCTCAGATAAGCTACTGAGCAAGTAGAAATCATTCGAGTTCCTCTGACTTAGTTGGAATGCCTTCACTCGATTCAGCAGAAGAATATAAATTTACTCCAAGAATGTGTGTTTCTGTGCCTTTTTGGGATCTGATATACAACCGGTCCTTGGAATGAACCAGCATGATGTGATATACCTCAGCAGATCTTCTCTAAACATCAGTAGTTCTGCCATGTAGCTGTACTGGTGAACTCTCTGTCACGGGACGTTACGAATGCTTAAAATCTACACAGTTCAGGGGGGCCACTGGAGAAGCTAATGGAAGGGAGAGATATTTAAAGTTGTTAAATATAAGGACATGATCTCTGGCTCAGAAATTCTCGATCTTCAAATCGCTGGCATATTTGGGAAGTACTATCATGTGCCTACACTTTTCTTATGTTCTTCATGCATTTATTTTCAGCCTTTCTTTAAAAAGTGTCCTAAACCGGGAGGACCTCTGCTCTGGCCAAGTATTGCTGCTTTAACATTCCCCCAAAATGGATTAGGAACCAGAACTGTTTTCTTCCTTGTCAGGGTTTTTATCTCCTCTTTCCCCCTCTTCCTCCTTTATTTTGAGCATGTAAATAGAAAAAGGTAGTTAAGACAATAAAAAGAAAATCTGAATTTCACATGCCCATTTTCAGCTGTTCTAGGAACAAGGTGAGAATAGAAATTCTTACCCTGTGTGAATTTCCCCCTCCATACAATACTTTCAGTTCACAGGACTATAGTAATGGCAATTTTATGAATCGCGTAGAATATTTCTATCTTCTATGCTTTAGTCAAATTATTATGACCAAAGAGGAAGTCTAAATTGTCTGTACCTATTATATAGGTACACACACACATATATGCTTATATGTATATCTATGTTACTAGAAAAAGGGATTATTTTTTATCTCAGAGTTCGTAATTTGTGCCTGCACAAAGGGGATGAAAATAATAACACATTTCCCTTGTTTGGCTGTGTTATTATTGATTTCCTTAGGTGCAAAGCCACAGACAGTTGGGCCCTTTGCATTTAATTCTGTGTGTTCCCCAGCTATTACCATGTGGCCTATCTGAATGAAAGTTTAGCATTCTTGAAGTGTTATGTAAATGTATACATTACTGAATAAACAGATGGTCTTTAATGAAAAACATCTTCTTTTCATGAGCTGTGTCACACTGATTTGATTCTTCATTTGTAGTATCAGACCTTTGATGTAGTGGAAAAATGCATAAAGCTGAGTTTACACAGTCTGAATTTGAGTGGACATCCCTTAGGAAGGTAGGAAAATTTACACTGCATCAACTAGTGGCAGGTGAACTAGCGCCGCTGATTTTTCATTGTTAGTTCTTGAGAACAAGAAGATGCAGATTCTGATCCGAGGATCTTTGGCTGCCCAGCATATCTACTTTCTGGGCATCAGAAGTGCCCAGACAGTTCTAGGAAAACAGCCTTATTTTTGAATTTGAGACAGCATTTGGATTGGAAGAGACAGGAATTGTCTCTCATGGAGGGGAGGGGGGGCAAGAGCAAAGAAAGAAAACAAAAACAAACCAAAGGAAAAACCCAAGCAACCTACAGTCTAAAAACTTAAAGAGATGCTTTGTTTTTTTTCCATTTGTGACAAGTCAAAATGGAACAGGAGTTTAGATGCCTGTGCTACATTTATTTATTTTTTTGAATGACTAGGTTTTTTAGAATCAGGTTACGCAGCTGGACTTCACATTGCATTTGCTGCGGCTGCTTCATCAGAAATGCTGGTAGTATTTGTCAGCCTGGAAGTGTCTTGAGGCTGCTTCTGAGAGATACAAGGAGGCAACTGATAAGGAGAGCATCAGAAGGGCAGTTAATTGCCTCCAGTCTCTCGGTGCCGGGGAATATTTAAAATCTATGGGATTAAAGGCAGATTAAAAACTGTGGAAGCAGGAGCCCAATAGCGCTGAAAGATCATAATCAGCAAGGGTAATGGCAGAGCAAAAATGAATGTGGCAAATAAAATGACAGATAGGAAATTCAGATCCGCTTCTAATGCTCGAAGTTCCATCTTGTAAGCACAATTCATCTACGTGTAAATCATTTTTTGGCTTCAAGCTTATCAGCCAATCGGTGAATTAAAAATGCTCTTTCCTTGGAGGATTAAAGAGGTTGATTGAAGTCAGTGTGAAAACTGGCTAATAAGTCTGGAAATGTCAGGAGGGTGCTTCATAGGAACTCTGTACTTTTTCTATCAGTGCTATGAAACAGGAAGTTTGAAAAGCTCTGGAGTTCTGTTACTTTGAGAAACGCTTTTGTGTTGTTTTTTTTTTTTCTCTCCTGTGTGTCAGAGTGTCATGCAGAAATATTTTAATTTGCAAGATGAATGGTGATAGATGCAAATGTTGAAAAATGAGATTGGGAAAATTTGCTAAAATATGCAGAGAAGTAAGAGAAATTTCATTTCAGAAAGCACAGTGAATGCATATCACGGCCATGGGAAGTTCTAGGTTGCAGGCCATGAACTGCTTAGACATGTTCCACCTTGGAGGGGATGTTTAAACTTTGCTCCTTTTCTGTGCCTGAAAATCTACTGTAGGTGGTAAGGCCAGAAATTGTGTTGAGGCCGTGTCTCTGCCAAACATGACAGCTACCAGGGCATCTCCAGGTACGGTGCATATACAAAAATACACACCCCCATAAGACATGAGTGCTTTCCATCAATGCTATTAAAAAATGAAGAAGAATTTCAGAGCTTCACATGCAAAACCTGTGTTGTTAATATCTCCACACCCAATATTTACATCTGCAATGCCCACACCGGTAAGTGCAAATATACTTACATGAGTATATTTAAAGAATTTGGCCACAGTTGTCAGAAATTACTCCTTATTTCAGATTGGACTGTGGACTAATACCATCTCTTTGTTTCAGCCCAAAATCACAAAGGAGTCAAAAAATATCCACAAACGAGAATTTTCTGGAGGGAAAGCTGCTACCTAGGTATACAGTTTCTCTCCTTCTGCACTCATGTTCACAGAGAGGGAAATCGAGGGATGTGTTCATGGGAGAACACTCTGTGTTAATCCTGTCTTTCATTAGTATAGGGAGCATTAGCCCTTGGGGTTGTTAAAGCCATGAAAAGCAGTGAATGAATGAAGATGCAGATGGGGTGAAAAGGAATCGATCATTCACATCTCCAGGACTGAGCCTAAGAAATCCCCAGCTCAGGCTCACCTCTTGCTTCTGCACAGATAAGCTGGTGCCCTGCATGTTAGCAACGAAGCAATGTCCTTTCTCACCTACCCCATGAGCCAGATATGGCCAGTTGGCCCAGTCTGTCAGTGGAAACCTACTGGGAACCCCATGCTTTGGCAGCAGCTTTTGACTGGAGTCCTACCCCAGGTACATGACCCATTGCATGGTGGCAGCAGGACCAGATGCCCCCAGTATTCCCTCTACCTTGTTTGTGTGATTCTGGGGAATATAGTCTCACCCAGCAAAAAAAGAAGAAAAAAAGATAGCTTGCTAGAAAGAAATCTCTCTTATGGTTAGGTTGCGGGGCCCAGAAAATGTCAAAAGCAACGCGCATGGATGTTTACCTGTTTCTAATCTGTAATGCTATTTACTGTATCTCAGTCTTGGGCTTGGAACACCAAATCAGTGAGCTGACCCATGTTTTCATTTACTGGTTCATTCATGACCACAACCAAAGAAATGACAAAGAAGACCATAAATTCATATAACCCCTGTCATAAATGATATCCCCAAACTCCCAGCAGCTCCTTGATTCCCAAGCCTTTGGTACAGGCACCTCTCGGGAGAAGAGACAATGAGAGATACTGGATTCCTCTCCCTGCTGCGAGGTACGTTTTTGTTGGTGGTGGGGTTTTTTTTGCCCTGTGACTGCTTTTCATATAAAAGGTGTTAACTAGTGCAACTCTAACCCAGAGCTCACGTCGGCCAACTGAGAGCCTAACCGCTAGACTGCTGAGTGGTGGTCTATGTGCATCTGAGTTATGGGAGGTTTCTTTGATCTCCTTATGCCCCCTGGAATGCATTTCTGTGCAGCTTCAAGAAGAGGCGGCTGCACATCCTATCTCCCCAATCTCAACCTCACTTTACCCCCGTTGGTTTGGGCCCTCTCTGGAGGGGTGGGAAATGTGGTTTGAATCCCTCCAGGCTGAAGAAAGTGCTGAAGCCAGATTTCTCACTTCATGGGCCAGCGCTTTCACTAGCTCGTCTCCTGATATAAAAAAAAAAAAAAAAAGAAAAAAGAAAAAGAAAAAAAAGGTGTGTGCACCCCTGTCTTGGTCCGCATTTAAAAAGAATGAGCAAAGCTCAGAGTTCAGTTCTGAGTGCTTCCAGATGTCTCCCCTCAGGAGTGGGCTTGGCCCTCTGGAACCTGAGTGGAGGGAGATATTTTGCTTTACAGACCTGATTCATGTACCTTAGGATGGGTTGCAGTTTGGGCACACCCTGTGTGCTCAGCATTTCCAAATTGGCTTGCTTTCAGTGGCTTCCAATGCACCAATGCACCACATGGAGTCCTGCCCCAGGGCTGCTCCTGCTGTGGCAGACTTCCTGGTTTTCAGCCTCCAGGCTTGAGGCTGTAGCAGGACCAGAGAGGAGGTGTATGGAAGTGCTCCACTCTCGGAGATAACTAACACTCCTCATGCATTTGGTAGGGAGAGCCCACAGGCCTAATGCTGCGCTTTGGGTTTCCGTTTTGAGGCCGAGCACCAAAAAAACTAGCACTTAAGTTCTTTTCTTGGACCCAGTGTTTAGGTTTTAATTTGGGAGAGCCATGTTCAGTACTTCTTTGTGCCATGTATTTTCTCTGACTACCGAGATTAGGTTACTGGAGATATTTGGACTTCTTAAAATAGAGCAGAGAGCTTGGAAAGTTTTCCAAAGTCTCATGGATGTAGGCACTCATTCCCAGATCTTCAATGGTACTGAAATCAGCAGAACTTCAGGTACCTAATTACCTCTTTGCAGTCAGTTCAGCAAACCTCACTGCATGCCTGTGTACAGCTGAAGGCACACAAGTACCTTTACAAACATGGTCCTCAGTGTCTCCAGCTGCACCTTATTGGTGCACTTTGTATAAAGCCTCAAGTTTGTACGTGCCTTGGCCAAATTGTGCTTTGTGTCCAGGCTTGCGCTAACTTTTAGGTGTGAACCCTACGATGCATGACCTGCACGATGCCTGACGTGACCATATGAACATCATGTATGGCTTTGTGGTGTCATCTTGGGCTTCTGTCTTGAACAGTCTTGGATCTGACATCCATAAGGGCAGATAGGATTTACTGGTAACATCTTTCTTGGCAGTCCCTGTGTGGTGTGGATGTCCATATGGGTTTCTTACAGGCAGGAGACCCTCGAAAAGAGGTAACACATGATTTCTTCAAACATTACAGCAATTTCAGTTCAGAGTTAGCCTGTAACTTCATCATAGCTATGCAGGCAGGCAGGCAAGATGCCGTCTCTGTGCACAGTACCTTGGGCAAATGGCTCTTAGACAAATGCTAACTTTTGGCTGCATCTGCCAAAATAGAGGTGTCTACAAAGGCATCAACTTTTGCTTGCTTCCCAGCCCTGGCATCACTGTATTGTATCATGTCACTGTTGTCGTTCATAGGTGACGCTAGCTATGCAGATGGCACTTGACAGGGGCAGAAACAGTTGAGGGTTGTTGGGAAGGATGCCTCTTGCAAAATGATTAAAAGCTGTGAGGAAAAAGAGATGCTGCTGGTGCAATTAGTTAATTAGCACGAGGTTGAATTCTTCCTTCAGACATGGTACTCTCCCTTAAAAAAATAGTTTGTGTACCAGCATCAGAAAGGGACAGTGAAGAGATTGGAGCCCTTGCCTAAACCTACCTGTGGAAAAGAAAACATGGTGTTTCTGATACTACATTTCTGCAGCCGGACATCTCCTGAATTTTTAATAGTATATCTCGTAAAGGACATCAGATCAGAAATACTAAGGACTGCTAAGGTGAAGATAAGTTAGTTTATGTGAGGTGTGACAGAACCAGAAAAAGGATGCACGGAGAAGGTCTATGTGACTGAAGCCACACACAAAGGAAAGGACCTTTGCAGCTACATTCAGGGTTGAGGACTGGGGTAGAAATGCGTAGCTGGGAGAGCCTTTTCCATTCATTGTTTGCATGGTGGATCTCAGTTTATGAGAGTTGTGATCAAGTGACAGAGGCCTACTTCACTGCACAAAAAGTGGTCCACAACAACAGAGCCTCTTAGACTTTAGAGAGTGGAATTAAAACTCTTTAATTGTGGATGATAGGGCAAAATGACCCCAACTCACCACTGCCTACCTACAAGTGCACAAATACATCAGCTGTATTTCAGAAAGTATCTATAGCTTAAGCTAGAGGTAACTTGATTTATGCCATTACAAGTATCCTCAAAGTACCTCAGGGTTTCCTCAGGGTACCTGTGACCTTAAAATAAGTTGAACTCTACAAGGTATAAATAATAATAATAATAATAATAATAATAATAATAATAATAATTGCAACTCCCTGGACGCAGCTGGACTTATGTGTCAGGAATCCTTAATAATGGTGTGCATTAACAAAATTATTATCTGATAACAGTGATTTTCCATACACTTATTATAGTAGGTAAACACAAAAACCAGAAAGCTGAGGTTTTTAAGCTCACCTGACAAACAGGAACACCTCACTCTTTATCTTTATAATCACAGCTCCACAGCCAGCTCTCTGGGGTTGGCTTTTCAAAGAGGAGTACTGACCTCCGGAAAACTAGGAGGATTTCCGTTGGATTGATAGTTAGGCTGATATTATTCCAACCAGGGTACGCTCATAGGGCTGAAATCCACCCGTGGGTGCCACAAGAGTGTATTGAGGGTAGAATTTGGACAGTAACTTACAGTTTCTGCCCTTCTGTATGGGGAGGAGATAAGCTAATATAACTTTTAATGACCTTTACATGTCTCTGAGCTTCCTGGGTTTTGGTGGGCAGGTTGGACTTGGCCAAGCATTTCACAGGTTGCTTAGTAAACATGGTTGATACATCTTTCTGCAGCAAATGCCCAGGGCCACAACCCTCAGATTAATTTGATTAGCTATTTGTGGCTTTTCTGTAAACATGGGGCTGCTACTACATTTATCTTTTGTATTTTTACTGTCATCACCCATGCAACATGGCATGAATGTGGCACTCTGGCACAAAGATGGGAACGAACTACTGAGGAATGTGGTGTGGCAGGTGAATTCTGCACATCTCCCTTGTAATTTAGGTTTGTACCCTCTTCCCTCTGTCCTCTTCTTTTATGCTTTCCTCCTCACCATGGGGAGATGCTCTTCTTCTGAGCTCAGAGTCCATGTCTCAGCCTCCATTCATCTCTCTGAAGAGAATAAACTGACTCCAAACTGCAGCGGGGCTGACTGCAACAGCAAAACCCATAAAGAGATTCCCCTTCTCCTCCTCCTGCGAGGGCTTTCCTTGCTCATTCTGTCCCAGGGGGTTGAACGCCTTCTGCCACCTCACTCTTGAGACATTAAGACCTTGAAATTTGAAAGAGGAGTGGCGTAGTCTGAAGAAAAATGGACCTGTGTTCTAACCCATGCAGCTTCTGATACGCACATTGTCGGTTGATAACAAAGGATTTACATAGGATTTACATTTTTCTTAGGGGACATTTAGTGGAAAGAGAGCAATCAGTAGCAATGACAGATGAATCCATTTGGTGGCAAAGGCTGCCTCTTTCACACAAATAACAGGCTTTTTCTTAATCTACAATTTGTCACTGTTTATTCAGCAGTGCAAGCCTTTTAATTGCCCTGCAGCATCCTGGGCTTGTGCTCTCTGAGAAGCAAGGGAGTAGTTTGGGGGAGTTAGAGGGCATTCCTACTTCTCACATAAGCCTAGAAACCTGAACAAGGCTTTCCAGAGTTCAGTTTTTCTGGGTGAGAATACAGGTGGAGCATGACTTGATCTGTCGTGACTCATTCATGGATGTGGTGCGGGAGGGAACAGTCTGGCTCCCATCAGCAGTAGGCAGGCTGGCATTGGTGCCCTTGCTGCTCAGCGCTTGCTTTCCCAGGACTGATGCTGAAGTAGATTCACAGCTTTTTATTAGTCTTCTCAGCTCCTGTTTAGCTCCTGACATAAGAACTATGAAAATCTACCTAGTTACCTCTGCTGCTCCAGGAAGGAGAAAGGACACAAGAGGAACTTCAAGCAGGCAGCTCCCCATCAACTTTGCACAATCCTGCTTGAGTTAACACCATCCATGTTTCCTCCAGTTTGCTCCTTGGTGATGGGGATGCTTTCAGATGCTTTCATCCTGGCTTCTGTTCCCTGCTCCAAAGATTATTTCTGCCCCAGCCACTTGTCTATTATTACAGAGTACTGATTCAACTTACACCTGTAGAGAGTGTTTGGGAATAGTGATTCCTGCCTTGGGGTTGCTGGTGTTGCTAAAGTCCTTGGAGACATTAATGCATTCTGGGAGTCCCTTTTTTAATCCCTTAGGAGCTCTATTTAAGACTCTGACTTGCTTTGCAAATATGCTGAGCAATCAGAGTTGATGGGATCAACGTCTGGAATAGCGAAAACTTTGTACAGTGTTAAGGTCTCGGTAAAGTAATGCCCTAGAAATCTAAAATGAGGCACCTAAAATCAGTAAGCACGCTTGACAATCTACTTAGACTTCAATCTGCTATTCTTAAGCACACAAGGGGAATAGCAGCACTCTTATTTTTGACCCAATCAGATAAAATGGGAGGAGTTTCAGGTTTTCGTGCCTGAGAATATAATCTCTACCACAATTTGATTATAACCTTTTCTACTACCTCTAGATGGTAGTGGAATATATATCCAATTATTGCTATTATTGCTACTATTATTATTATCCCTGCTTTTGTTTAAAATATGATTATTACTATTTATAATTCTAATATGATCCTTATTGATTAATACCACCACTGTTGCTATGAATAACAGTGGTTGTGGCTTTGCACACCAGCTAGGGTAGGTTATCATTGCTAACGGTCTCAGCTGAGAAGTAAGGGACAGAGGCAAGTGTTATTCTCTTGAAGGTGGGGGGTGGGGAGAGGTAATCTCTTGGTCACAATCAGGGCCAGCTGGCAGAGCACTGTGAGGAATGTTTGTTCTCTTAATCATTCTTGCTTTTCTTTTTACTTCCTGATGTAGTCAAATAAAAAAAAAAATAAATAAAAAGAACTCCTAAACGTGGATGAAGACCAGGTGTTATATGAACTGGCAATGTAACCTTGCCACAAAGAAGTTGAATGGTGTCCTGGGCTGCACTAGATGAAGTGTTGCCAGCAGGTCGAGGGATGTGATCCTTCCCCTCTGCCCAGCACAACTGAGGCCACAACTGGACTACTGTCTCCAGCTTTGGGCTCCCTGGTACAAAAGAGACATGGACATGCTGGAGACAGTCCAATGAAAGGCTGCAAAGGTGATGAAGGGACTGGAGCATCTCACATATGAGGAAAGTCTGAGAAAGATAGGACTGTTCAGCCTGGAGAAGGGAGGGCTTTAGAGAATCTCATCAGTGTATATAGGTACCTGAAAAGAGGGTGAAAAGAGGACAGAGACAGGCTCTTTTCAGTGGTGCCCAGTAACAGGACAAGAAGCAACAGGCAAAAATTGCAACACAGGATGTTCACTGAGCATCAGGAAGCACTTTTTTTACTGTCAGGGCTGAGCATAGTTGCCCAGGGAGGTTGTGGAGTCTTCTGCATTGGCAATGTTCAAAAGCCATCTGGACACAGCCCTGGACAACTGGCTCTGGGTGGTCCTGCTTGAGCAGGGCGGTGGACAAGATGATTTCCACAGGTCTATTCTAACCTCAGCCATTCTGTAATTCTTTCATTCTGTGATTCTGTGTTCAAAGGCAGGGTTAAAGCCCTGTTCTCTCCCTGGTCCCCATACTGAGGACCCTTTTCTGTTGGGGCTCCAAAGGGAGTCGAGGTCAGGCTAGGATACCTCAATTATGCATATGGAGAGGAGCTTTGCAGCTGCTTTTCCTCTGGCCTTGGGGATCTAAGATGAAGCTGTGGCACTGGGAAGGGCAGTTGCTGGGCCTTTGTGAATCACTGAGTGCCTGGGGGCAGAGGAGGGACCTAACGGTGGCACCTGAATCTTCCTTGGGCTCCTCCTTAAAACTGCACCTGGATAAGATGGACCACTTTTTTATTATTACTTTTTGGTCATAGGCTAAGTTTGCTGTGAAATGCAGTTTCAGCTGTCATGAAATTACTTGCACCTTTCAGGTCAAATCTCTTGGTAACTTCATCTGGGAAAGTAATTTGTAAAGTAACCACCAAAAACTGAAGGTGAAATATGAATAGGACACATCTGTTTCATCAGCGATTGCTCAGCTGCTGGCATTTTTGTGCAGGGAGTGGGGAACTCAGCTTCGGTATTCCTTCTTTCCTGGAGAGTGCCCATGCTGTTGTGTATGAAAAGGAGTGAATGTATTCAACCCCTCCTGTCTAAAATGTCTTACTTCATGTGAATATGCAGTCACAGAGAACCCACAGACAACATGCTAACCATCACCCTCAGGAGTCAGTCTATTTTGCATTTACTAGTATTTATGTAATTTTTTAGAATTGGAACAGATCCAAGAGGAGGAATTAAGAGCAGCGTGCTCCTATAGCACTCCCCAGGGAGGTGAGTAGGATATGCAGTGAGGAGGTAGCTGAATCAGGAAGAAAGTTGGATTTGAGCAGATGTTTCCCAACTAGCTGCTGAGTGGCCTAGCCTCCAGGCTGGAGGGTATCTGAGGGCATCATGATCTGGATGGCTTTGGAGCCCTTCCACTTGGCAAGCAATAATCCAAAGCTCACATAGACAAAGAGCCAGGGTGAGTCACCAGTGTGCTGATTAGGCTGCTCTTCTGGGAGGGAGGCACCTGGATCCCAGATCCAGGTTAGGGTTGCAAAGTGAAACAGCATCAACTGGGAGGGATTGGAAATACCTAATGCTGCCTGGTTAGAAGGCTCTTCTTGTGTGGGAGGCGCCAGTTTGAATCCACTCAGAGATCGGGGAGTTTAAACCAGGTCTCCTAAAACCTAAAGGAAAGCTCTTATCACTACCTTATAATTATGGGGATGGGATGAATCTTCTTCAGCCACTGGATTCTAAGGTGGACATTTGACCTTGTTTTCCTAAATGCAAAGTTTTTTTATCCACTGGGACATTCTGCAGAGAATGAAAAAACCCAGTGATTTCTAGTACTCCTTTCTGTGGGACTATCTTTTTTTTTTTTTTTTTTTTTTAAAACCAACCAACCAAACAAACCAAACAACAACCCACCTGCATTAGTTTTTTGGTTTTTTTTTTCCTGCAGAACAGACAATTATTCTCCCCTGACTGGCAATGCCATACCATGTCCTGAAAGTGCTGAGAACACTCTTGTATGTGCTGCTGGGCACATTATCTCTTGGAATGGTCTGGTGGACTGGGAGCCAGGGATGGCCACAGAAAAGTCTGGGCCTGGAAGAACTTAAAGCTATGAAAAGAGAATGGGGAATTTTATTCTCTTGGGAAAGTCTCCATAATTTTCTCTTAAATGGATATGCTAATGGTAAGCGGTAGAAATGTAAAGACTTAGGGATGGATTCTTCTTCATTTGCACCACCTGAAAACTAGGGATGATTCAGTTCAAACCCAGAGTTATTTTGAATTGACTCTTCTGTAAAAGAGTTAAGAAAAATGACCAAAACTATTTATTGGTGTCAATCCTATAAAATGTGTAAAGGGGAGTCTCCCTGCCTCTAATAGAAGTGATCTGAAAGATCCTATCTGGTCTACCTCTGTTAACTTGGCATCTCTGCAGTAGTCGGTGGTTGCACAGAACTGGCCAATTTTGCCCTACATAGCATTGCTAAATTACCCTTTCTGGTTTAGTTTTATTACCCCCTCAGAGCAATGATCTCACCGATCAGTGTTGTGTTGCTTTTCGGGAGTGGCAGGGGTGGAGTGGGGTGGGACGAGCAAAGCCCTGAGCTTTTTCCAGAGTTCCCTGCATATGCAGAACATTTCATTGTCTTCCCTAACACGCCCTCACCTTTCACACAGACTGGAATTTGACACACCAGGTTAGAGAAAGAAAGCAAGGAGGAAAAAAAAGAAAGGTGAAAAAAAAAAAAAAAGCACAACACAAGAAAAAACCCCAGCAAACAAGATCTTATCATGGAAAATATCCATCCACCCTCCTGATAATAAAAGAAAGCCTCAGGTTAGGAAAATGAAAAAATGACTCTAATGAACACTCAAAATTAACATCCAAATACCTCCATGGTTCCTGGCACAGATGGAAAGACTGAACACAGCCCTCTTCCAAAAAGACATTTTTTACACTTCTTACAAAAGGGAAATTTTATCCCAATTATTGATGTTTTTATATTGTCTTGAGAAGCTTTTCTTCTCTGTTGAGGAAAGCTTTGGATACTTCTTCTCCCTCACCCCACCCCATACCCCACATTCATTTCACCAGGTGGCATGACGAAACCCTCCAGATCAAGGCAGGTTTCATCAACAAGGCTTCATGCCATGCCACCCATAATTCATCCCAGCCTGCTGTGGCTTTCTCCCAGCAAGCAGCACCTCTTGCAAAACCAGCCTCTGTCTCACACTCCTTCCAAACTCGTGTTCCTGAGTGCCAGCAATAGAAGAGCATGAATCACTAACACAGCATGCAGACCTTCGCTCCACTCCGGCCAGTTTGTGTCATTGCCTTAATGTTAATTACACACCATAATGTGTGCATTTAATTTCCGTGGTGTTTCAATTAAATTAATCAGGCAATTAAAATTAATTAAAATTACAGAAATCACCTGCAGAAGTGCTTGAAATGTGGGGGAGGGGAAGGGAGGGGTTGGGAGGGAGCTGGGAACGTAGATGGCTGTGTTTTCACAGACCTTCTTTCCCTTGATTAATTTTGGGGATAGACTCTTTCAGAGCAGGTTATTTAAGGATTTAAAGACTGTTCCAAGACCCATTGAAGCCAATGGAAATCTTTCTATTGGCACTGATAGCCTTGGGACCAGGTCACTAGCCCTGAGTGCTCAGGATAGAGGTTCAAGGGATAGGTGGTGGAAGACCTGATGCTGAGCAGAAATCCCTCAACACCTCTGAGGAACAAGACCAAGGGCCCTGAAGTACCAAATCAGTGTCAGATTTTGAAAGGCCACTGGTTAAAGACGGGGATGATGCCCGTGGGAGTCAGGCACATCAGTACTTCCAGGGATCTGGGCTGGAGAGGTATTCTAAGAAAATGAAACACTTTTAGGTGTTGAAAGACTTTTAAAACATCACCAAATGTTATTCCACCCTGAACTCCCCGACTTCTGCAGCCACCGAGATGGGGTCCTAATTTTGCAGAGGTGATTTTTGCCCCCTGAAGTCTTGGGCAAGTAACTTAGCCTCTCTTCAGCAGCTCCCTTCCATTAGGCAGGGATGGGTCCATCCAGTTGCTTCACAGAGGGATTGTACTCTGTTCTTGGGAGAGTTTGAAGATGTCGTGTCAACCTGGACATTTCTCTTGTGGCTTATGCCCTTTTTACCAGGCAAGCACAGCCACATGCTTGACTTTTAACCAAGCCACAAGTTTTTTCCCAGCATGGAAGGGTTGGCGTTTTTAGCTGTTGAACAGTTACTTCCCCCACAACATCCTACCAGTCAACCCCAGCCCAACTAGTTCCCGTGTTTGAGAGACAGGTTGGTTCCTTCCATGCTTTCCTGGAAAGACTTTGCCTGGCACAGTCCTGTCTTAGCAGATGACTCACCCATTCTTCGCTCCCATTCTTCGACCCACAGTTGGGGATGTTTAAACCGCACTCACTGAAGCTCATGCAGGTATCCCCGAGCTGCCTTTAAATTAATTTGTCAGAGTACCATCATTAGGATCGCTGTAGTTTCAGGGAACACTGTGTGGGCTGAAAAACCAGGGTATGAAGCAAAGCAAATGCTCATAATTAGGCTGAGCTGCTCTGCACTGCACTGGCTATTGGAAGTGAGCTTGCTGTTTTAAAGACATAACTGCTTTTTTGCGCATTATAATTTCCCTCACACTGCCAGATAATCCCTCACAGTTCCACTGGCAATTACCCATGCTTCTTGGTGTCCAAGAGGGAGTAAAACCTTATCACCTCTGCCCCGATGGCACCCGTTTCTGCTCCACACTCGTGAGACACCTTTTTCTCTCCAGTTGTTTAGATGATTAACATAATTAAGTTATGCACACAGAAAATGTTTAAGGCTTCTAGTTAGACTAAAGTTTACTGCCAGCTTCAGATCCGAAAGATTTAAGTGTGCCAGAACTTGTGTTATTTTTTTCCAACTATATCAGTTGAAATTTTCTTTTTCTGGAAACCTTGAATCTTTTACACTCTCAGATGATCAGGCCACATTATTCCCATTATTATTAACCACTGCTACCCTTTCTCTTTCTTAAGTCACAGCAAAATGCCTGCTGATACCAAGTATTTTCCCATCTTTTCAGTTTTTGGATTTTTATCTTTAATTTTTATCTTACATCTGTCTTTCTCTACTCGCTTTTTAAAAAAGATAGAAAATAAAAATCAGCAGAAACAGGAAAGAAAAGACAGAAAGAGAAGGAAAAAAACAACCAGCCACCCAAGAGCAGAAAAACTCGATTTTCAAAATTAGAAGTTTTAAGAGGATGATAATATTTTGCTTCCGAACAGCCCAGAATTTTAATTATAAATCTGATGAACACTTTGTTCTCTCCAAAATTCTCTAAGTGATGAAACACCCCTCTCTCTCTTTGCTAATCCTCCTCCATCTGACTCCTTTGACACGACTTCTTGTGTGGCCTTTGGCACGTCACTTCACCTTAGTTTCCTCATCTATAAAATGGCTGTTAATCCCTATATAGTATCACCCACGCAAATTGCCAAGGCTTATGCCTGAACAGTGCTTTGAAGATAAGTGAGTAAAGTTTCAAAAGGACCTAAGAGATTTAGGAGTGAAAGTTTCATTAGCTTTCCATCAGATTTGTACTCATATCTCTGAGAGCCTTTTGAAAGTCTGCAGAATTGCAAGACTTTACTCATCACACTCATATTCGTTCTCCTCAGGGAAAGGGATTGCTCCAAGATAGTTTTGGCAGAAGAGCTTGTTCCTCAAAAGAAACAAGGTGAGACTTGGGGCTCTCCAGTTTCTTCCCCCTTTCTGGTTATAAGACATGAAACCTTGAATGCATGCTCCAACCATTTTGGGCAACGTGGTATCTCTTGAGCACTTGGTATTTATATTGGTAGATCTACTTGGCTTATTTTGACAGACAGAAGGGAGGGAAGGCACATATCTTCATCTCTGCTGCTAATTTTGCAATGGTAACCTTCAGCTGGGAGGCAGTGGTGAGCTCCTTTGGATGGTGCAGAGGTGGTGACCTCTTCAGCACAACTGCTTCTTGAAGAGAGAATAATGCTGTCTTTTCTGTAAGTGCAACTTGATGGAGGAGGCCTGCAAAGACAATCATGCAGCTTGCCTGTTGATTTGGCAAGAGACACAAGGTTTCTCTAACTGCAAGATGATGACCTTACTGATCCATTTGTCCAGCGAATGGAGGTCCCAGGTTCTTGCTAAAAGAATGAGAGCATTAAGAAAAAAAAAAAGTTCAAAATTGCTAGGGAGACATACTGAAAAAATTCAAAACATTGGGCATTTTGGTTTTCCTTTTTTATTTTTGGGTTTGTCACCATGAGTTCCACTTTCTAGTCTTTCTCAAAAACCCTTAAAAAGGAGAGAAAAATAACTCGATCAATCAAAAAGGCTGTGTAGATAGCAGTGGCTTGGTGGCTATGATTTGCTCAGCTTCAGCAGCTAAACCACTACTCTGAAATCATGTAGAAATAATGTTGCTTTATTTTGTGGGACTTTCCATATCAAAATGAAAATGAAAATGAACTTGTGAAGAAATAAATATTTCCTTTGGCCATAAATGAAATATTTTATTTTGATTTTTGTTTTTATTGACATACTGCAACTGAATTTGAAAATGAAACATGATTTGGAAACAGGAATCTGGAAGGTTTTATTCCTAAAATTTTGGGGTAAATTGACTTAAAAGTTTTTTTTTTTTTCCCCAGACTGCTGTATTTAACCTAAATTTGCTGCTGCTGCTGATCAACTGGATGTGACATTTTCCCTAAAATAAGAATTTAAAAAAAAATAAAAAATTGTCCTGAGTTTGGAAAATGGGTCCTTAAGAAAAAACAGTGAATATCATTAAAATACTAAAAAAAGGCTAGTTTCAGGACCTAACAGAACAAGGCTCTGAGTAGTCTAATGCAACTTTGAAGCCAGCCTTTTTTTTTTTGTGTGAGGGTGTGGGATGGACCAGATATTCACAATAGGTCCTTCCAATCTGATTTTCCTGTGATTCTCTAAGTATCCTTAGTACCTTGTATTTAGTACCTTGTCCCTATTACCCCAAAATTGAATACCTTCCAGTTTAATACATTCAGCCTTTAACACTATGTTTTTCTTCAATTTACAAGAGATGAAACAAGCACAGAAGCAGGTCATGGTGAAATTTTCTGGCTGAATAGGTAACTGAGCCTACAAGACTCAAGTCTCAAAACATCATTGTACCATAAGTTTCTTATTTTCTCTTCAGTTGTACAAAATTTAATAAGTATCTAAAGCTCAAGAAACATCTCTAAAATACTTGTTTGGGAATGTCTGAACAAAAATGGATCTCCTGGGAAATTTTCATTTTTCATTTAAAAATTTCTTCAACTACAGTGGAGTGTAATTAGTCTAAAAGCTATG
This sequence comes from Falco cherrug, assembly GCF_023634085.1. Classification (NCBI taxonomy): domain Eukaryota; kingdom Metazoa; phylum Chordata; class Aves; order Falconiformes; family Falconidae; genus Falco; species Falco cherrug. The sequence goes on from NC_073701.1 coordinate 64,964,298, forward strand.
TTTCTGCAAGGGCATTGATAGTGTCCATGCCTACTGCCGACCACAATTGAGAAAGACAGGTCACCCAAAAATCCCAGGAGAATTTTTCTTGTGATGGAAGGTTCTTGGTATGCAAGTTTCTTTTCACCTCTGGAATTGCACACTATGTTCTGATTAGAGCTGTTAATTAAATACATTTTGTTAAAACATGTTGCATTAATGCTGAAGCATTTTGTAGAGAAGTGACTATTTTGTTGACACATTTGGAGAGATTTTTGAGGTTCAGGGCTCTGGTCAGGGAGAGTATTCAAGGAGAAGCAGAGTCTTGGGTTTCTGTTACATGGATAGTACAAAAGTATCATTACAAATTCAGAGCCATTTAATTTGACCAAATATTTGAAAAACTTTTCATTTTCCTCTTTTTCTGCTCTCCAATGTGGAGGGAAAAAATTTCAAACCTCAAAAATTGTGGTGAAATAGAATTGCTGTCCTATGGACAATTCCTGTAATAAAGCCAACAAACTTGTCATGCTAAGCCCAGTTCCTCCCTGTTGAAGCACAGCAATTCATTAATGCAGCCTTACCAAGTGTCCAAAGTGTTTCATGCATTGCTAATAATTATGGGCACATCTTGGTGGTCATATTGAATTCAATGGCAATTTTCCCACAGATTTTATCAGGAACAGAATTTATCCCTGTATGCTCTAACTGTATAACTCAGTTTCTGTTATTGCTTAAGACTCCCCAGTCTGTGCCAGCATGTGAAATTCTGATGAAGTTTTATGTTAGCGGCTGCTGCTAACTGCTCTTAATTATTTGATAGTCATCTGAGGCTTGAATTTCATAGATGTGCAGCTCCTCTTATTCTAATCAGTGGTAATTTGGATACTTTGTCCATCTGTAAATCAGACCTTTAAAGGGCATTCCTGATCCCGTTGTCTCTAATGGATGCAGAACCATACTTCCAAGGCTAAATCTTTTCTTCAGTTAACAAATGAAGTACAGCTGGTTAAAAAACAGCCAAACTTATCTTTTGGGGGAAGTGGCAAGATTTGTTTTTTTTTTTTTTTTTTTTTTTTTGGGTGGTGGTGGTGATGTCTCAAATGTAGGAAAAAATAATAGCATTTTTCATAAAGCTAAATGTTCTGATATAGCAGCATTGAGCACAGCCTTGACACTAGTATATGAGGGGGAATTGGGTGGGCAGCAGAAATTCTTGGTGTTCCCTTCTGCCAGGAGATACACACCTGGGATATCTATCCTTGAAATGTTCACAGTTGCTCAGCATCATGCTGATACAATCACTGGTTACAGCTCAAACCTCTGGTTACCTTCTTTTAGGGAGGCTATAGGGAAGCCTGTGCTTCAAATGCTTGATTTAAATTAGGATTCAGCCTAAGACACCCAAAAACATACTCATTAAGACATTTATGTGTTTAATCTCCATTTCGCTAGTACCAGCTTTCCAGGTCCTCTGTACACACACAGCATATCTGCAAGGGTGAAATAGTGGCTGCTGGCACATTACGGGAGATTTCAGCACCTCCTCTCCCTGCTGCCCTATGGGAAGCATGAATTAGGTAGTATTCACATCTGGGGATATCTATAGCAGTGGATTCACAGGAGGCTAGTCCTCCCAGGGCTGTACGTTCATGGTCGAGTGCATGGCTGGATGCCATACTTTGGTATCATAGGCTTCCCCAACCCCTTCTCAACTTTGTGAGTTCAAATAACAGGATTTTCACTCAATGAGAGCAGAGAGTAACCTTCGTTCAAGCTGCCCTACTGGAGTAGTACAGTGGCTGATCTATGGGAGAGGGTTTTAGTCTCTTCCAACTCAGAAATTGCTCATCTAAGCAGATCTCACATCTAGACTAACATCCTGCCTTGCCTTAGCTGTAACTGAAAAATAATTAAAAAAGAAACCTCTGTAACTAAAGGCACAATTGTATTCTAGAGTGAAATACAGGCATTTTTGGGTTTTGGGGACCCAAATCAGGGCATCTAAATTGGCTGGTGTACAGTCAGTTGATACTCAGAAGTTTTTGAAAATCAGCCCATAGAAACACTAGAGAAAAGCTCCCAAATTTAAGAACCCTTCTGTCAAAAATAAGTTCTTTCTGGATAATTTTGGAACAACTTATATACCTGCTCCACCACCAAATGCTTTTAGGTTTGAAAGACCATGAGTACCCTTTGCATTTGGGGTGAGACACAAAATTACTCCCCCACTGACACCTTACCTACTGTGCTCCCAGCCTGGTGGGAATACTGGCTTTGAAATTGAAAGGTTTATGCCAGAAATGTTGACACAGCCCTAAACTGGAGTGATGTGGGAGCCAAGGAGGAGTGTGAGGTGGGAGTTCTTTGAGTCAGTTTTTCTCCTAATCCTTGAAAGAAACTGTAGAAAAGATTAATTTTCTATATCAAGTTTCATTCACTGAAAGAATTCGAAGATAAAGCTCTTAAACTATGCAAGCACAAACACAATGTGGGCAAAAGGGTTAAAGGACCAAAGACGACTCAGTAATTCTCACAAATGGGGACCAGATGTTTGTTGACATTTTAAAAACACAGTCTCTTCCACCCCTGCTTACCTTTCTGATACTGTGAATTGTTCAGCTCAGATTGATGAGACGTTACTGAAGAGGCAGTTTCTTTTCCATGCTTCCTTCTGTTTGTATCATAAAATAACACGGGCAAAAGAATAAGGGTGCATTAATAATAGGAAGAGCAGTTCTCACCTGGTGTAAATTGGCATAGCTCCACTGGAGTCAACGAAACAGCTCCGATTTACAGCAGATGGGCTTTTGTCCATCAGTGTGATTGCCTATACCCAGTGATCTCACAAGAGCCTTTACAGATTATGTTATGTTGTTCAATGTGATATCTATGCAAGGCAGTGCCGGGTCAAAGGCTGTGGTGAAAGGTATGCCAATACGGAATCAGGCCTGCTGTATACATGGGAGTTTTGAAATCCCAGGAGGAAAAAGCTGCATGTCTAAGAATGAGAAGAGAGACAGCAGTAGCATTGGTCAGTAAATGTGCAACATAAGCCACCAAAGTGCATGGGTAAAGAGATCAACATGCATGAGTAAAGATCTTCAGCTAGAAGGAAAAACAAAAGGATTATGTGGAACTGAATGACTGAATGACATCCAGGTAGGAGAAAAATACTCATTTGTTGTTTCATCTCACATTAAAATCAGACAAAAATGAAGGATGGAGAGGAAATTTGAGCTATGTTGCAGTTTTGCTGTAACAGATAGGTCATGTCATGCCTGTTTAGTCCAGTCTTATTCCTTCCCTACCATGACTCACTTGTGTGTAGTCATGAAGGGGTTCTGAGTTTGGCAGGCAAAACACAGAGACAGTCATATCACGTTTTGTAAATCCTCTTGGCTCAATTTAATCTGCATCCAAAAATATTGCCTGTGTGATGAAAGGGGTGGGCTGAGCAGTGGAGCCATGTTTCAGTGCCCAAAGTGACTGCTCTCATCACCATTACCTCAAGCATCCCAATTCAACCCTTTTGTCCACTACCCACTGTGGACTGATGGCCTCTTTTCCTAGGGGCAGGAAATTCTACCAGCAGGAGAGAGCCAAACTGAGGGAAGTTATGCCTCCTCTATTCAGACACTGAGCTATCTGGGAGCAGTGTGGCTGCTGGATGTTTCCCACCACAGTCACTCAGAGCAGCGTGGCAATAAAGGTGTGTGAAAACTGGCTGAGCCAAACCCCTAGTTTTCATGGATTGAAACTCACTCTTTGGCTAATGGCTTCAAAATCTGTTTTAAACGTCATGAGCTAGTCCCAAAGTACTGACATGGAGGTGGAGAGGGTAGAAGGAAATCATGTGATAGCAAATGTGGAGCATTATACTGGTCTAGGTTGGGGTTTACCTTAGGATGCTGTAACTTAGCCCTATGACGCATAGCCGTTTCTATGGAACAGCTTTTTCAGATAAAGCCCACCATTTGGCCAGCTTCTTGCTTTCAAGACAATAATAAGATGACTTCAGAAACTGGAGACCTAAGCCAGAGCCGGTAGCTTTCAAATAATTATATCTTTATAATTTACTTAAATACTTCGTATTATACTTATTATTTAATTATTTTTTTACCATTTACTGTCTACCTGAGTGACTGGGTATCTTTTATCTTTCATCTTCCTTCATTTCATTTTGCCCTGTTCACCCCAGTCTTTTTATTCTGTTTTGTTATTTCTTAGAGAGATATATCACAGCTGATGCCCTGCCACTGAATACATCTTTAACCAATGTATATTTAATATCCTTTTTCTAAACTCTTTTGATTTACTGTCTCTTTTTATCCCCTGTGATAATAACTAGTCAATGTATTACCTTGAGATTTTTCTTCCAAAGTTTTCTCTTTCCCTTTTCATGAACCTAAATATATGTTGGCCAATGGCCAAGTAATTTTCCATATCAGCAACTTCTCTGCTTGCAGGCAGTCAGGAGAGATGTGCCCCTTGTAAAGTCTGCTTTTCTCTAAAATGTGGAGTTCTTGTACCTAAAAAATTACCAGACTTTCTATTTAAAATTAGCTGGTCCGCCACGTGCTGGCTTCTTGCTTTTGTTTTCATTATTTTCATGTGCTTTCGTTCGGATTTTCCTACCAGTACTTAATACTACTTAATAATAAAGTAATACTTTATTCTAAAATTGGTCTCATTGAACTCAATGGTAAATTCATGGCATTACCAAGTTGAAGGGTGGTAAAATTTTATTCCAGTTGCTATGAATTGCTCTCCTGCCCTTGACACCACTCTTGGAAGCTGTTGAGTATGGATTGGTGAGCTAAAGTTAATGGAGAATTTAGTTGTAGTGGTTCATGATCCAGGGAACCAGGGGTGAAATCAGGAGCTAACACCAGTTCAACCTGAGAAAGATGAGAATTGGGTGGTAAAAAGAAAAGTCCAAACGTAGTCCTGAGTTATGCTTCTGTAACAAGTTGGTTTGATGCATTTAGATTAAATTATCTGTGTACATCACTGCTGAAAAAAACCCAGAATTTGACTCTGTGTGGCAGATATTTTTTTTAAAAAGCTTAAACCTCTACTACTACACTAAACAGAGCAGGGACTGAGCTGTTTAATTGCTAGCATGCTCCTGGGTAGTTTTTGGCCTGTGCTAACTAGCACTTTCCTCAGCAATGCCCTGCAAGGGGATATTCCCAACACGTAGCATGCAAGGAGATCTTCCTGTTTTCTGGGGAGAGAGGGAATTCAGCCTTAGGGACCCATCCTGAAGCATTTGCTTTCAGGACCAGAGAAATGTCTCATGATATAGATGCAGCTGATATAGAGAACAGGCAATATTGCTGTGCAATACATCTGAGTCTGGTATGGCTGGTAGTGAATCAAATCCAGACGTGAGTTTTCAGCACTGAGCTAAAGACTCATTCACGGAAGCTGCACTTAAAACAGACACAACAACTTTGTGATTCAGGCACTGGAAAAACACCTGAAGTGAACAGTAATTATCTGCACCACCTTATTTCATTCTTTATAGATTAAGTGAGCATCCCCCCTGCTCCCCCCACCCCCACCCCCCAAAGAAAAAAAAAAGGTGTGACCAAAGTTTAGGGTAGGGAGTAAAGGATATGTGAAGGATTACAGCAAATTTATTTGGATGACATGGTTGAAGTGGTCCTCCGTGCTCTGTTGTAGGTAATTCTTGGGCGTGTACAGCAATAAAAGGAGACAGAAGGCAGCAGTGGAAATCTAATCGAAAACACACATAGTAGGAAGGGACTTTTGGCACATTATAGCATGAAAAGGTCACACAGCCTTGTGTGGGTGGTGGAAGACACCACAGACACTAGCACCCTTGCAGAGGTATAGGGATGATATTTATCACTAGGGTCTATAAGTACCAAAACAAAGGCACAAAAGGAGACAAAGGGGATTGACTGTTTCAGGAGACAAAAACAAGTACAAAACAGAGGGAGAAGGGACGGGGCACTGAGGTGGGAGTTGCAAGATGCCTTTAAAGTCAACAGGGAACCCTCTTCAGTGAAGGGACGTCAAGGACCTCTGGTAGCATGGCCACAATCTTAAGTGAAGAATATAGTAGGTCTGGCCCTTCGTTCCTTTGAGTCAAGAAAAAAAAATCTGTTTCCTCAGGAATACAGAATTGAACCTCACTGGATTTTAAATGCACCATGTGAAAATACCTGTAAGATATGTGACAAAATATTCCTTGGTCTCTTCTTATAGAACACTTTCCAGTGTTAGTTAATCTGCTATGAAGGGACAGAGACATTTTGATCACTGCCGAGTGATGGAGACATTAACACCCTAAAATGCAAGGCCCAATATAAATGGAATTCAGGCCCACTTTTGTGTACAATTCTTTTTGACAAGGTTAAGCAGATATCAGAATCTGATCCAAACTGTGCTCAAAGCCGCCATTCATGTGTTGAGGGACAAATCTTTCATGTGTTGTATGAATCTAGAAATGCCATATCATAGCACACAGCCTCTACCCTTTGGTTCAGTCAAGTCTGGGACTGTCCCATGGACAAGGGCATGGGGACTGAGCTCATAGCCTGTATCTAGTGACCTTTCACGAGTGTTATGGGTGCTTTCTGCCAGCCTAGACAGCGTACTGGAGCCCAAGGGTGAAAACAGCATGGACTCCTGCTCAAGTCTGAAATCCCATATCTGTTGTACTAGGCAACCAGGCTCTTCTCTCCTGTCTTATAATCTTGAAGAAATTCCTTCTGAAGTCAGGGCAAGTGTCCACTGAACCTCAGTGAAGAGCTCACCAGTCATCTGAATGGCACATCCCAGCAGGGAGTAATGAGCTGTGGGCAGATACCTCAGACACTGGCCTTGAAAATTTAGAAAGAAATGTTTAGGCTCATGTTGCTGAGTGCTTTATTGGTGCTTACCACCTCTTTGAGGCAGCAGTAGACTTATGGGTCATGAGTTGACTATGAGCTCTCTGCTTCAGAGCCTGTGTAACATTTTTCATAATACAAGCTGGTTTTTTTGTTTGTGGTTTGTTTTGTTGTTTGTTTGGGGGGAGGGGGTTAGTGGCTCCCCCCCCCCCCCCCCCTTTTTTAAGCAATCAAAGTGTTTTCTTTGGTGCTTTTAATTTTAAAGAATGGCTGATGGCTGTCTTCCTCAAGGCATCATCAAAGGATATTTCCAGCAAAGACCAAGTTCCTTAGCTAACACATAATATGAAAACTTCAATGTCTTCTGTGGAGCTACCAGCCATATAGCTCAGCAGGAACTGGCGTTAGAGGTTTCTGAGCCCAAAGTATTAATAGAGAAGTTCTGTGGCTATTCCAGAGAAAATTATATTAATAAAGTTATTTCAGAAATTTCTGGATTCCTTCCAGTCAGATGGATATTTTTATTATGTTTAAATACTCATGTCAGGGTATCATTTACTGCAGACTTTTAGGAGAGCAACAGGCATTCCTAAATGTCAATTTCCATATTTTTCCATTCTGCCTTAGACACGTTTGATTGCACTTCATCAAGGGAGACATTATTATCCACAAAAGTAAGTTTACTGTCAGAATACTGGTTTTCCTTCCCCCCTCCCCCCCCCCCTTAAACAACAATAGAAATATCTACCTCCTCTTTAGAAAATTTGATGAGGCGGTCTGAAGGAGTACCTGGAGGAACGAGATGTAGCTACATTTGGCAGACGGAGTGTTGAGGCAGAGGGAAGCGATTTATTCGGAACTACCCAACAGACAACCCCCAAAGCAGAGTTGGGGGCAGGATCCAAACTTACAAAATCTCAGTGTAATGAGTAAGCACATATGTCTCACCTGAACTCAAAGCCAAGGGAAGACTAGTTTTGCATGGATGTTAACTTGAACAACGTGTTTTGGACAGAAGCTGATTCTTCAGGTTATTAGTTCCATCTGATAGGAGAAAAAAATGTTGGACTTTAGAGTCCCACTGCTAAGTCAATGTATAGAGTCTAATGCATATGTACATGTGCATTTTAAGCTGGTTGGGTGACTAGGAATTGCCAAATTTGGTTTCAACATCTGTTAGCTTCACTCAGACTGTGCTTGTCATCTTCAGCAGAGGGTACCTGAGGGAGGAGGATGTACCATGATGTGACCTGATGAACGGATGGGTCCTTTTCTGGCCTGACCCCATGCAAAGTGTGGGGACCCTCTTTCACTTCAGATAACACACTCATCTTTGCAGTTGTGCCATTCATACTGGATCATAACTATCTTGAGGGGTTGTAATTTTTGCTCCTTGGCTTTCTGTATCAGAAAACTGTGGATAGAGACATCCTTCTTAAAACAATATGAAGTCTACAGTTAAAAAGCGCTGCATATGAAAGATAAACATTTCAACTCTGTGGATTCTAGTACTCTTAAGTACTATCTATTCAAATTTCAAGAGCATCTTTTTCTTACGTAGCAGAACCAGACAGAAGAAATTACACCCATTGTGTGGGGAATTCCAGCATTTCAAAATTTGTTTTGGTAATTAAATGTTGCGATATTTCATGGAGTGGAAAGTCTAATCTGTTTTAAGAGAAACACAGAAACACACTTATCAAAAGGGAGGTCATTAGCCTGAACTTCTTGGCACAGGTGGGGACTCAGCTGGCTTGAGGTATGTAGTCCTGACCACCACACTTTAAAAAAAAGTAACAAACTATTTGGAAAGCATCCAGAGGAGAGTAACATGAAGGAGAAGAGGTTTAAGAAAACATGACCTATAATGAAAAGTTAAAGGAATTGATCTTGTTTAGTCTAGAAAAGCAGTGAAGGAAGGGAGGCATGATAAGAGTCATCAAACACATAATAGGTTTTTGAAAAGAGGACATGACCAATTGTTCTCTGCGTCTACTGCTAGTAGGACAAGAAGAAATGGGCTTAATTTGCAATGGGAAGAATTTTAGGTTACTTATCACAAAATCCTTCTAACTCTGTGGACAGGAACAACACAGCCTCGATGGATTGCAAATTCATTACTACTGGAAGCTTTTTAAAACAGGTTAGACACATATCTGTCAAGGCTGACTTAGAAATATTTGATATTGTACTAAAGCAAAGGGTCACGTTGGAAGTACTCCTGAAGTCCTTGCCACTTTACCTCTCATCCTGTTGTGAAGTGCTTTGCCTTGGTAATACCCACACATTGTCACAGAAATCGCAGGGTACATAAACCATCTTGTAGTACTATGTACCATCATTTCAATTAATGAAGAATACTTGCAAAATTTTAACATTAAAGGTCAAAGCAAGGAAAACAAAATGAAATAGAGAAAAAAAAGACCAAACAAAGCAAAGGGAGATGGTCAGACTAGATATTCCATTTTATCTTGGAGTTTTTTTTTAAACATTGCCAACAGGAATATTACTGCAGTTGACGGGCTCCCAAGAAACATTTTGATTTTGATAAATCAGCTTTTTCTTATAGAAAGCTGTATAATGAAAAAAATACTAACCAATGCTGTTGCATCAGGAGGGATGATGGGCTTTTAAAACCCTGATGGATTTTACTCTAGCTATGTATAAAGAATATATTTTTAGCAAAACTTCACTTCTCACATGGTGGTGGATTTGGAATGGGAAATGGTATTTATAGTACAGTCCTTCTTTCAGAGCTTATGAAGGGCAGTTCTTTCAGGGAGTATCTGTGGACAGTTGAGGAGAGTTCTCACTGCTGTTGGAATTTCAAAGCTGAAGATAATGAAAGCTTGGCAGCAGCTGGAGGAAGCTGAGCAGCTGGGGGAAACCAGAGAAATTATCATCTCTCTAAGTGGGACTTAACGTGTGAGGGCTGATCCAGCCTCTGATAATTTCTGTATGTTTGGAAATTAAAAAAAAAAAAAAGAAAGAAAGAAAGAAAGAAAAAGACTAAAAAAAATGCAGAGAATAAAGACCTAATTATCTCTGTCTTCTAAGCCTCGCTGCAAGTTGCATGGAAATTCCTTTTGGGTCAGAGAAGTGCAATTACTCAGTAATCTGTGGAGAGATGTCATACTATAATCACCTGATATTTGTTTACCAGCAGTTCTCATTAAGTTTCCCTTAATTAAAAAGTGGTTACTTTGTATTTAGGGCCCTGTGATTGTCGTTGACACTTTCTGAGAGTGCAGGCTGCTCTGGCTTGTAGAAGTTGATGTGCCCCCATTAAAACCATATACATTTGCCTGGGGGTACATTGGATCTGATGGACCAAGTCTTCCTATAAGCCTTGGGATTCTCAAGTTTTTGATGACACAATACTTTATTTTACTGTCACTACAACCATTTCCTTGACATCACCTTGCCCCAGTCCAATTTCAGAGGCTCTGATGTGATAACATACTTTGAGGTTGTGTTTTTAAAGGGATCCAAGTTAGGTGAGACCACACTTGTCCTTGTAAATGGGTAGTATGGGGACATTACAGCTCAACACCCACATGCTGATCCTTGTGTCTGGAGATATTTTTACAGACACCTATGGGGAAGCCCTCAGTGGTGTGTGAGCAGCTGGAGCAGCTCCTTGAGGAAGGGGTACCAAACCTGCCCTGCACACTCCCTGCTACCAGTGGCACCATTGCAGGTGGTTGTGCTGTTACTATTCATGTTGACAACCCATGGGCATTGCACATAGCTAATGGGAAGAGGATTTGCATGACAAATTGGTGAGAAAGAACTGACCAAGAAAGAGTATAGTGCAAAACCAGTTTTTTTTTGATCAAAATCTTTTAGAAAACATTGACTAAAAATATGGGCTCCTCTCATGTTCTGCCCAAGAACTGTAGCAACAGTGACTGAGATTGGCACACATGGCTTATGCAGAGACCCTTCTGGAGAAACTATTTTTCTTCTTTTGTCTACAGTAAAAAAAAACCCACAACAACAAGTGTGGCTGGATGTTGGATGTATAAACCCCAAAGGAAATAATTCATAATGAATGCCCCATCCCATTCTAATTCATTCAGTGTTGTCTCTATATGGCAGGACGTCTAGAGGCCAAATACTGTTCTCCATAATATTGGTGCAATCCCATTGATACATTGATTTCAGGAGGTCACACCAGATTATCATAATGGCTCCTTCAGGCTGTAAAAATCTATGAATACGAAAGCATGGAAGAGCAAGTTGAGGAGAATGCAGAAAACTTTGTATTTTTGTGTGGAGGAGACAGGAGTATGAGAGACTGTAATGTAATAGACATGGGGCCTTTTAACCATGAATGTGAGTGCTTTTCAGGTTGGTACCTGTTGAAAGCTGCTACTAGTTGGTGGCTTTAGAATAGTTTGTGTGAAATCAGCTGGTTTCCAGACAATTCCTTGGAGCTAAAAGTCTAGTGAAGTCAATAAAGAGGCTTCATTGAATTCAACAGGTCTCAAATCCAGCCCTCAGTGGATAAATGTTCACAACAATATCAAACTGTCCACCATATGATGCTTCCTACATTCAGTTTAACGCTCACCTTTTCCCCTTTCCAACACAACCCAGCTTTGTCTGAATATCTGCTTCAAAACTCAGGGAGAAACAACGATGCCCTTTTAAAAAATGGCTTTTGAACAGGTACCACCATAATAAAAGACTGACACTCTCTAAAACCAAAGATTGCAGTGAGAACCAATTGAATTTCCTCCACAAAAGTCTCTTAAATACCCACATCCCTTCCCCAGGGACAAGTTTTCCATAAACAGGCAATATTATTTTGTTGTTGCTGTTGTATTTTTAGCAGTCTTGTACAGTATCTTGTCAAGATGTCATCAATACAATTGCTTTGACATTTTTAGTGCAGCATTTGGAAAGCAGGTTGGGTTTTTCAGTCCGGCAAGCCAATATAAGTCAGCCTCTGATACTTAATTTCTCTATGAGATCCTTCACTTCTATTATAAACAGATCCAGCAGTTGAGAGATAAATTTCTTGGTAACAGTTTGGACTTTTTTATGAACCACCTGCAAGTTTTCTGCAAACAACATGTTTTATGGGAGCTCAAGGCAATGTTCACCCATCAAGACCTGACAGTAAGAAGTGGATGAATGAGGCCTTATCTCAGCCACACATGTAACCTTCTGTGTCCCCTGGCTTGACCTCCCTCTGCACTCATTTATGAAAATGATTCATCTTTAAAGAGCTTCCTCACTCTGCCTGGAGGCTGTAGATCTTTCTGCACTGGACTTGTGTAGGCTGAGGTTATAAACTTCAACATGGAAGGCATACAGAAGGGCTTAATTTTGAACATTAGGGGGGGGAAAAAAGAATGTCTACACTGCATACACACTTAAAGAGGCAGGTTAAAACAAAGATCATTAAAAAATCTCTTTTTGTGAATATTGAGAATTTTAAAAAGAGGGTGTCTAAAAAAGTAGATGTCTTTTCTATTGATGTCATGTTATATTTTTGTTTAAGATGAAAATATTTTTTTGAAAGATATCTGTGCTCATTAGTTATGCTTCTTGCTTTATACGTGTTTGGTTTTTTTCTGGGGAATAATGAGTATAAATTAAAGCATTTCTAATCAGTATTACTTCCTGGCTCTCAGATATACATACTAGGATGTACCCCAGATCGAACAGCTGGGGGGGGTGGGGTGGGGAAGGCACTGTTTTTCATGAGAAAATAATCTCTTGTAGTAGTGTAAATAATAATTTTAAAAGTCAGCAAAAAAGTATTCTAGGGGATTTTTAGCAGTATTTAAATTTCTGCAATACTAAACTTTATTCTTTAATGAAAAACTTCACCATGTCTCAAACTTTCACTGCCACAGGAAGGAAACTTCTACTCTTCTCAGCAAACCTGCACTCCTGAGATTTGGCAGTAAAAATAACCTTTAAAAAATAAAAGCTGGTGTCAGCTTCTGAGTTAAGTTACATGTTCAAGTTTCTTGGGGTAGAATACTTTTAGTATTGGTTTAGGATTTGTCTCCTTTCCATAAACAACTACCCAAACTGTAATCTGAAATGCTTGATCATCCATGCAGGGAAAAAACCCCAAACCCACCCTCACTTATACTGGGAGATCTCTTAAGCCTGAGCGCATTTAATCAGCTGGGCAGAAGCTGGGTTAGCGCCTGGTTCCACTTTGCTTAGAGGTGAAACCTGTTCTTCAGGGCTTCAATACAGACAGTCCCTGCACAGGGCCCTTTTAACAGTTTCTTTCTAGAGGTCCAGGCAAACCTCCCCATCACTAGAACAACACAGAGACAGAGAGTCTAAGCATGAAAGCTCTCGAGTGGTACCCTCAGGAAGACGTAGGTGAGGACAGTTGCAAGCTGGTCATGCTCATATGGATGGAACTTTTCTGAGGGAATACTTATCTTCAGGTTAGGCAGACTGGCAACCAGTAACTAGGGTGGTGTTGAGTAAAACAATTGCCTGGAGATCTTGCTGAGTTTGATGTTAGATGCTGGACTTGGGCCTGAAAGGAAAACACTAGCATGGAAAGTGTCTGTCCTCATTGACAGTGATCATTGTCCTCTCCACAAATATGTACTCCAGGAAATGAGAAAATTCTGGTTAGCCTTACAGCCTAGGATCAAGGAGCTTTTTGAGAAGTAAAAAGATTACAGGAATGTTATAGTTATCTACTAAGCGGGTAATAGAAACTCTAGAAATTAATATTTTATGTTAAAAAAAATAATCCTGATGTCCCTTGGAATGGAAAAGAAGTTCCCTCATGCAACCTCTGAAGTGATGCAGTGAACTAAACGCACCCTTCTGATAGAGTGTTTACTGTTCTTACAGTAAATAGGACACACAACACATCTGTGTGTGTTGCAGCACTTTCTGGCTCACAAAGCATCACAGGCAGTTATAGCACTAATATCTTTCATCATCTGATCATCCCAAAACTTTTATAGATCTTGATTAAATTGTAATCACAGTCATTAAATACCATTGCTTCTGGTGAGAGCATTAGCCATTAGCTCAGAGAGCTTTTCTTACTCTCCCTTGATTATGTCTCAATGTATTTATACAGGGCACTTCTAACTCCTATAATCCTTTGTTGCTGAGCATTTTTCAGTCAGCTATGCTCAGACATGTTACATTGACTTAGCACTGAAGACACCTGAAAAATAGCTGATATACCTGTGTAGGATAGTGTGTTGGACTGCAGCAATATGATCTAGGGTCCTGCAAACGCCATGACCACATTAATGTCAGCTCTATTCTGGTTTTCAGCAGAGCTGGGCCAACTGGATGTGGACACTCTCTCCTTTTCCCCTTAGACCACTCCTTTGTCTCCTATTTTGAAGCAGACTCTCTGTCTCTTTCCTCATCCAGGTAGCCCTTCTCTGTATTTCACAGTCTATAGCCATGTTTCTAACATAAGGTCATTGTGGTTATACACACCCATGATGTCCAAATGAAGTTGTCTTTAAATATATAATGCAAGCTATTTTTCCCACTTCCATAAAACACCAAGGTCCTTTAACAGTTTTTGTTGAAATCTGGTGAAGCTGAAGATCCTTTAGACGGAGTTTGTTGCTGGGCTTTTTGATCGGTTTGTGTTTTTGCAAAATCATTACTGAACATAAATCTCAGCTTCTTCTGGATGAGTCTGTGAATACAAGCAGTTGACCAGGGGAAGCCTGGTTTATTTACAGAACATCTGTCATTGGCACATAGCTTTGAGAGTTAGTTGTGGAACAAAGAAATCTTATGACTGTGTTTATGGTACATGATTTGGCATATTTAATATGCTTAAGAGGAGGGAAGATTGAATGCATTTGATTCAACTGGTCCCTGGGAAGAGCTGAATGTCAGTTGGGGGGAGGGAGGGACAGGGACAGACAGACAGCAGAGCTCTCATCTGTAAAAGATGATAAAGAGCATGCCCGAGGAACAAGAAGGTTGCCAGCTTTAGCAGATCAAATGTAACTGAGTTGTGTTAAATAAACTGATCCAGGGAGGCTGCGGTTATTAAAGATCCTGGATACAAATGAATAAGGATTAAAGCTCCTGTTCTGGTCTATTCTTTTCCATTCTAATCTAGTCTAGCTCTTCTGTCATTGGTGGGGTATCAAAGATGCACATGTACCAAAGGACTTACATATCACAGCACTAAATTGAGTGGCTTCTAATTCTTCGGCACTGTTGATATTGAGTTGCCCAGTTGAGGTAAGCAGTTTCTTGTGCAATAACACACAGGGCATCAAGCACACCCAAAAGAGTTTAGCATGTGGCAGCACAAAGTGGAAGCCCAGTCTGATGGCAGGAAAGCCAAGGATAGGTGTGAGGCTTTGTGCTTTTTTCTGCTTAGGAAGCCAGGTGCCCAACTCCAGATTGGAGGCAGATACTATTTTTCATTCAGATTTCACAGCCTACTTGTCAGTCCATGAACTATGTCTCCAGCAACCAGTCAAAACACTCATTTGCTATCTTGGAGACTCTTTTTCAGATCTTTCCTGTCTTACTGGAAGAGATCTGTGTCTCCCACTTGAATGATTTAAAAGTTAAAATACAGAGTCAGTCTGTCTTGTTTGGACATTTTAAACAATGAAGCACAGAAGATACTGGTGACCAGAGTAACCTCTACATTTCTAGCTTTACTGTTTTCTCAAGAGGTGAAAATCCTAGAATCAGCTCCATCACTGCCTAGTAGGAACACTGGGGGTTTGAACTGGGGTCACTGCTAGACCAGCTATGTATTTATCAGCCAGCTATGAAGATCACTAGCCCATGCAGGCTGTGCTGAGAAGATGAAGGAATGATTTCTATATATTCCTGCCTCTAGATGCTGATTTCCTCACAGACATCGAGATCTAGGTTTGTGCCCGTGCAAGGATAAAATCTGGAGTGCTAGAGCATCAATGAATTTGTCAGTGATTTGCAGCACTGTAAGAAGCAACCCTTTCTGTTCCCAAACAGGGATAGTGCTTCTCAGTGGCTAATTTCAGTGCTTGCAAACCTGTGAAAAAGAGCTTGTGATGCCTTTGAATCACTTCTTATTTCATGTTTCCTACCAACAATCCTGAGTGGTGTTTGGCAGCAGGAATGGCATGACAAAAAAGACAATGGCCACAGGGCCTTTTTTGGAGGACAGGGATATTTTCTAGCTGTTGGAATACCAGACCTGAACCATGGGAAGAAGCTGGATGCCCACTGAATGAGCTTCCTGTGCCTGATTGCCATGCAAGCTGGGAGTTTTCACCCTGTTTTGTTTAGATAGCTGCCTCTGATCATGTCAACTTTCTTATTTATTGGCATGCTGACAGCATGCCAGTGGCAAGACAACTCCCTCCAGGAGTTCCCATCATTGGGAGCACAGCTTCCTCCCTCTCCACCTACTGCAGCTATTAGGCACATTCAATATACACCTAGGCATGCATGCGCTAAAATACCCAGGTGAACCCAAGGAGCAGCCAACTCCAAATACAAAACAGGCCTCCGAATAATAATACCCGTGGAGCCTGAAGAGTTGCCTTCCTTTCCCAAAAGGCTTTTTAGGGGTGCTGGGAAGGGAGGGGAATGGCTTTTGAAACCCCAGGTTAAATTCTGCAGTGGAGATTTTAATTTTTGTGTGCCTCCACACTCTTGGGGTGACCAATTTGGGATACCTGCAATGGGCCTGAAGCTAAGCTTCCTCTTCAGCTGTTAGATCCCACGGGAGGGGTGTGTGCATCACTCAGCCAGACTTAATTTTGCAGTAGCTCTCTGACTCCCCACCACCAAAGTGTTAATTTAGCCTGCAAAAATGGGTAAGCCTGAGGGACCAAGGGGTTGGCTAACAAGGCTTTTAGCCTGTGCAGATGCAGGAGCACTCTGGTGCAGGACAGGACTTGTTCCCTGCATTAACTCTCCCCAAACCCAGGCACTAGGAATTGGAAGGAGTGAAGTGGGATACTTTTCCCTCCAAGGCTTGTTCACATGGAGGGGCTATCAGGTAGAACACCAGGCAGTGCTTTGCAGGATGGAGGCACTTTTCCCTCAATTTTCCTTACTCTTCCTCATTACCAGGCAAACTTCTAGTCAGGGAGGCACTGGCAGGCTTGCCAAATGCCAGAAGTAACAGGAAAAAAATCTTGGGGGATTTCCCAGACAATTTTCACGTAGCCAAGCATCCCAAATAATGTGTGTTTCTACTTCTGAATCACTAAATATTTAAGATTGGGGTGGTTATTTGGACAGCCCATTTGCCCAGAGAGGCAAAGAGCTGAGACACCCCACTTCTTTACACAAACATACCCCTATCAGAAACTGGAGCACAAGGAGGAGAAATGCCTCTGAGAGGCCACTATACCCTCCTTTCTCGGAAGCAGCCAGCAAGCTTCAATTTTCTGTACCTTCCAGGCAGAAATAAGGGAAGCTAAACTGCATCAAAATAAAAGTATTTAGCAATACACCTATTTTCAGGTTACTGCTCTAATTTGGAGAAAGAGCATTAAGAAGCGGATGGTATGTCTACCAGTGGCCATCACTTGACCTGCTCCCTGAATAAGACAGCTGTATGAAGTAAAGACCTAGGAAGAGTTGTACCAGTTGTACAGGGATCCGTCTAACACATCTACCTCTTCCTGATAAGGGCCAACAATGAATACATGCTTGGGGAAAAGTAAAATAGCAAAGTGAGACTTCCTCAGAGCACTCACAACATCTTGATATTTGCATTTCAGCGTTGTCCGGAGCCAGAGGTAATGTCTTTGTATTTAATAGCTCTTGAAGAATTTTTATTTCATGAACTTGTCCAGTCCTTTTTGAACCCATGTAAATTTACAGCATCCACAACATCCTGTGGCAAGGAGTTCCATGGCTTAATTATACACTGAATGAAGAATCATTTCCCTTTGTTTGTTTTGAACCTGTCTCCTCCATGTTTTATTTGATGTCCCCTTGCTCTTGTTTTGGAAGACAGAGAACAATTGCTCTCAATTTCCATGCCTCTGATTTCATAGACCTCTGTCGTTTATGCCTCATTCACAATGTCGTCCTTAATGACCAATCTAAGGTTATCACACTAACTCTTGATTGCTTCAAATTGTTCTTCTCACTTAATGGGAATCCACATTGGGCAGAGAGAAGTGAAAGGGTTTTTAGAATGAGGAAGAATAAAACGTCTGGGTGGATTTGTAATATCAGTAACCATCACCATTTACAGGGAACAATCTTTGATCTGTGGGTACTTGGGAAATTCCTCTCAACCGCCTGTCTGAGGAATTATGAAGGAGTTCCCTGTCTTGCAAGTACACTGCAAAAGCAATCAGAGGATAACACCACATCTAAATCTGCTTATCAAAACCACTATCAGGAAGAGATGACAAAAATATACTATATGTTTACCAAAAGATCAGTTCTCTTTGTTAACTTTTGGTTCAAATTATATAGCCAGTAGACACTTAACATGTTATCTCATTGAGATATCTGTGATACTGTATTACAACATTACAGAGAGCTTATAGACTAGTGACAAGAAGCCGAGAGCTTCTCAACTGACATATAATTATCTAATGTACTTGATGTGCCAAAAATTGCTACTCTACATGAGTACTGAAAGCACAGAATCAAAAAATACTTGAAGTGTTTGGAAGGAAGGAGGAAAAGGTAATCTTTATATCAGAGGTTGTTTCTTAGAAAAGTATCACTGGAAAATAATAAATCACTAGCAGATTCCTGTTTTAATAATAAACTTGAGTTTAATCTTTAAAAGTACTCATCAGCTAGCATTAAACATCTACTTAATTGACTTGCTTGATAGCGGTCTGACTCGTTCACTTTCAGAAAAACAGCCTATTCATTCATTCTGAGGTTCACAATCTTTGAAGAATTTCTGACAGCAAAAGTTGAACCTGTGTCCAAACAACTTCAGGCTTTGGGGTCTTTGGAGGAGCTCTAGATAGAGAAGGGAACATATAAAATGTTCAGCTTTGGGGCCAGTCATCCCAGCAGTTTAGCTAATTGCCAGTCTGTGTGTTTGTGCAGTTGCGGTTGCAACATCAAATGATTGCATATTCCTGCCTGGCTCATGTGATTTGCTTACAGGCTACCTTAATCTGATTAATTGCTATCCTGAAAATTTAGCAAGATTCCACGGAATAGCTAGAGATGTTTTCCAGGTAGCTGGGTAAAGGAAGAGAAAGGAAGTATAGAATATTTCTTTCTTAAAAATCTAAATGTATCTTTACTTGTCTACATTAAGAATAGTTATTCAAGAGAAGATGGGCAGACAGTTCTCTTTCCTGCAAATGACTATAATTTTTTTCTGACACATTTGAACCCAGTCACTGATAGAAAAAAAATAATTCTTATTCTATATAAACCAGAATGTTGATCCAGGGGGTCAGTGCTTACTGTACTGCAGGATACTGACCTTTATCTTACTGCTCATCAATTTAGAGTGAATGTGAGATTCTCAAAGGTATTCAGACATCTATCCCTGTTTAATTTGTACACCTAAATGCATTCCGAGATCTGTACTCAAATTTCATAGGTTATTTTAAAGAGAAAAAAATTCTTTTTAGGTTGAACTCAAATGATCCAAAATCCAAAATTAAAATCAAAACTTGTCATGTCATGGAAAGCCATTGCAGAGATGGATGTTCATCTGGCTGCAATTCTGTCCCTATCAAATGAACACTCTCTCCAATTTTGATACAATGTGCTGTCCCTACTCCTCATGTAGCAAAATTTATTAATGAAGAGACTTTTGCAAGAACTTGACATGGCTCCTGTGCTGTTCTTGTGAGGCAACTGTCCATTATTCTGGATCACCTTGTGCTTTCCTTGTCCTGCCCTTTCTGCCTGTATTGATACGAAACGACTCCTTTCATTACCTCTTGCCTTCTGCTTTGATTGCAAGCTTTCTGGAGCAGACCTTTTCTTTTTGTTCCATGTTTCTTTGTTTTTTTGTACAGCACGCAGCGTTCTTAGACCAGGTTTGTTTTTTTGACATGCTGGAGTTTGGTATGACTCCTAGATTCCTAAGTTTACAACTACTAAGCATTACACACATACAAATAGTGTGTAATAAGAACATCAGGTTCATGGAACTTGCTCAACCTTCCATGCTGCTGGAAAAAGAGCTTTAACTCCCCAGCATCACAAGATACAATCTTACTGGTCCATGGCTGAATCCTCACAATGACACTTCAGTGGGAAAGTCCCATTTTTCTTCCTTCTCCCCCCGCTCCCCCCCCCCCCCCCTCCGCCCCCCAGCCCTCCAAGATTCTGGAAAATTGAACTTGGTGTGTTTTCTCATTTTCCAGCTGTTTATCTTTCTTCTATTCATTTCAGTAAAATTTGTGTGCTCAGATCAGGTGTGGGTAAAATAATACATTTTTACCTTGTTGATAGAGATGAATCAACTTCTTTCTCTGCTTATTAGGCAAGAAAAAAAAAAGCAGGGAAAAAAGAGACTGCATTTTAAACTGTAACTTTTCTCTTAATTACAACTTGAGAACAAAAATAAATTCAGCTGCTAGGCAAACAATTATCTTTCTGTGAAATTCTTTATCTTCATTAGTGTTAATATACTTTCGGTGCATCAGACCACCTGCTTTTCAGAAGTTCCATAAAAGTATTTCTTAAGGGGCTGGTTCTACCCAGCCTGTAGCTGAGTGAGCTGGAGGGAGCGAGGTAGACCTGCTACTTACATCATGCAATTACTAGGCAGAACTGCAGTTCTTATCCTTCAGGGCCAACATACCTTATAGGAATCACAGAAAAAGTAGGTGGAAGCCTTGTTGCACAGTAGGCTGGAAGAGGAGGAATCTGAGACAGCTCTGATTCTTGTTTTGGCAGAGGCTCATCAAGAATTTGGGGTGGTCTATGGCTGACACATATCTTTCTTTCCTACAGCCTCGAATGTGTGATTTGCAGTACCTCCTGGGGTTTAAGCTGATTGCTGGCAGTCAGTTCTATCACCCCAGAATGGAATTTTGGGTAAAAGATGTAGGGAGGAGTGAGCTTTTTGTGGCCTCATGAATGTCCTTTTCTGGCTACCTAATCAGACCTTCTGTGGCAAAAGGCCCAACATAGATGAAGGGAAAATACCTTGTGCTCGGGCCACTTTCCTGCCCAATTTGCCTGATGAGCTGGGGCAAAGGGAATCCTGGCTGCACTAGGCCAGCCTGATGGAGTCCCTCAGAGCTTCACTGCAGCACTCCGCAAACCTGTTCCTCCTGGTTTACCTAGTAATTGCTCCTGCCCTGACTTTCCAGCAGGGAGGAAGGGAAAAGGAAAGGTAATGTGACCTTTGGTATTTTGAAATAACATGATAACTACGTGCATCTTCAAAGGACATGAGTGTTGAAGAGCAGCTGGGGATGGTGGTGGGAACAGCCTCCCCCTAACATTCAAGCCTGGTGGAGGAACCAGAAGAACCTGAAGAGCTCGTGAGAAGCAGTGGGGAAAACTAGGAGTGGCCAGAGCAAACTCATTGTCCCCTTTCATTATATCTGAGATTGACCTTTATTAGTTGCCTGTGGGTATGGAATGGGCTGAGCTGAAGCTCTTCAGAGGAGGCAGAAGCCAAGCACCCATGCAAAGCACAGAAAAGGAGGAGATGGGGTGAACGGGAAAGCCAAAGGAAGATTGCACTGAGTGCTAATGGTTGTCCTTTTAGGGCCCTGATGAACCACCATAGAAGCCGAACACAGTTTTAAGAGGACTCAGCTTTCCAGCATCTGGGTAGACCAGGAAAAAATTATTACTTCTGTTTGTGTGAAACAGGAATGGTGGAGCTGAAGGCATTTGAATAACTCTGAGGATGCTGGTCAGAGAAATTAAATTCTAATTGAAAGTTTCTGCGAACACTAGCTTTTCTGGAGTGGAATGAAAAAAAGACCTGCCATCTGAAAATTAGACAGTCCCAAAAATATTTTAATTCTTGAAAAAAGAAAAGAATGTTATTTCTCATTTCACACAGAATCATTTTTGGGCAGACCACTCAGAAAAGACAAATCTTCAGCAGAGACAGAAGAAACCAAAACCTGCTTATTCGACTTTAGGCTTCCACACTAACTTTGAAAGCACTTGACTGAAAACCACCACAAAGGGAAAAAAAGAAAAGAAAGAAAAGAAAAGAAAAGAAAAGAAAGAAAAGAAAAGAAAAGAAAAGAAAAGAAAAGAAAAGAAAAGAAAAGAAAAGAAAAGAAAAGAAAAGAAAAGAAAAGAAAAGAAAAGAAAAGAAAAGAAAAGAAAAGAAAAGAAAAGAAAAAAGAAAAAAGAAAAGAAAGGATAAGTTGTTGCTCTCTGAAACAATCTTGTGAAACATCACCGCTGGTACTGATCAGTGGTCAAAAAAGGGTTCCCTAATGGATTTCTTCTGCTGTGGGCTAAAAGAAGTTTATGTGCAGCACTCAGAGGGAATTTCTGATTATAGTCAAGGGGAATTCTTCATATAGTCCTTATATCAACATCTGATCTCACAGGCAGTGCTCCATGAATAAGTCCTGAGACTAAGGGCAAGATAACGTGTCTCATATTAGGCTTATAACTGATTCTGAATTTATGACTCCAAGTGCTTCAGATTCAGCAGGTATGTATTCTGGGTTTCACTTCTTTACAGTGCTGAGAAAAGCTGGAGGTTTTTGGAATGAGTCCACCATTTCTTACTCAGGTGTGGAAAAGGGGACAGTGGAAGATGAAAGTAGCCTTGACTCCCTCCAACACACTCTCGTGCTTTTTTCCTCTCCCCTCCACACACTCATGTGCATTGCTGAGTGCAGCTGAACAGGGCAAGGCAGATGACTGCCAATGTTTGTTGCTTAAAATCACCCAGATAAAATCACACAGAAGAGTACAGCTTTCCAACACCTATAGAGCTATGGTATAGTTCCTGTAGTCAGGAGGGAGCAGCATTTGGAAACAGTCTTCCATCCCTTCTTTTGAGGCGGCTGTAAGCATGGCTGGTCCGCTGTGATAGGGGTGTCAAGGATGACCTGGAAATTGAGCCTAAATATATACATTTAAAAAATTCCACCCAAACAAGTGGTGTTAATGCTTTAAAACAATTAATTAAATATATAAAGAGACGGAAAAAGGCATTAAAATAAGTATTTTCCTTCACTGTAAATAATTATTTGCTGTAAACTGGAGTAATTTTCAATGTAAGAAGAATTTGATAACTCAGAGTCCCCTCAGCAGTGGGGTTACAGGCATAATGCACCTGCAGCTCCCTTCAGAGCAGCTGCCATGGCCTCCAGGCATGCTCAGGTCCGCTGAGATTAGAGCTGGCCACTTTGAAGATGGAGAAGCCTCACCTTGCTGTTCTTGCCATCGCCACCAGCTTTGCTGCCCTTCCCTGAGGGCTTGTAGCGACCTTTGTGGTACAAGCTGGACATCTTGCACGGCTATAATGATTTGCTAACAGTGGTCATAAAAAAAGAATGTGCACCCCTCTCTCCTTGCACTTGTGCTTTGGCCTCTTGACATGTTTTACAAACATGAAGGAATGAAGTTTCACAAGAGCCCTGGGAGGTAGGGAACAGACCTCTGCAAAGGAGCCTTCATGCTACAAGATGCCAGCTAGGAAAGGTGTCAGGTTGGAGGTTTGTTTCTGGGGAAAGGTAATCATTGTTTTGGGAAACCTGACAACTGTGCCGGAGGAAAGGGGCTGATGGTGCATGGGCATGTGTGGGCAAGCTCCTCGCTGACAGGGGAGAGCTTCTAGTGTCGGCACCCGAATCCAACCATCAATCATACTGAGGCCATATGTACACAGCAAGCACTCTGTGACCAGACAGAGGAGCACATGATGCAATGGGCACAGGTGTTCAGCAGACACCAGGGAAAGGCAGCAGGGCTTTGCATACATAAAGCATCTTTCCTCTGAAGTTCTCAAGGCGATTTGCAAGCATTAATTAATTCTCACAACGCCCAGGGATGGTAGGAAGGCAGTGTCACTGGCAAATTAATTTCATAGGTAGTGTCTTTGATATCACACGCTCATGTGCTCACTGCATAGGATTTGATGTATTATATTATTTCCCCAACACACCTGCTGCCCTTCAGCTCTTCTATGCAGCATTCTGGATGAAATTATTATTATTTTTATTGTTATTATTGCTGTTGTTACTATTATTATTAGCATTATTATGGCAGGACTGGTGCTATGAAGTGGATACATACATCCAAAGAGAAAGTCATTGCCTCAGAGAGCTCCTAATCTAAACAGACAAGATCCGTATTTGTGCAAGTCCATGCTCGCACTCCAAGAATGCCTGCTGTAAAACACTCTGGTAAAGTTTGTGTTGGGATTGACAAAGATTGGTCTGTCTGCAGCTTTTTTTGCACAGCTCTGCGTTTCGTCTGTCTGTGTTACGGGCTGACTGGACATGAAGATGTTCTCACCTAACAATCTCCTCAGCTGAGAGAATATGCAGCAGCCACCTGAGAGCCCTGTGCATTGGATACCAGGTTGACATCAAGCAGATATGATGTCCACACAGAGAACTGAATATATAGAGACTTCTGTCAATAAACTCCAGGAAAATTATCAAAATTAGGGTTTTCTTTTTTTCCTTTTCACTTTCAGAGTGAGCTTAAATGGAAAAAGAGTGGGAAATGATGCAGGTAAATTTTTCTTAATAATTGAAACTAGCAGGAAATGGAAATTCATCAGTCAGACTTATCTGAAATTCACTGGGCTTGGGAACAGGCATATTACTGATTGGGTCTTACCAGTCCGGTGACTTTGGGCATTTAATGGCATGCTTCAAAGCTTGTTTCTTCCTTCCTCCCCTCTTTGCTTCCTGTTGTTTTTGCTCAGTGTCCGCACTCCCCCCCCCCCCCCCTTTCTTTTTTTCATTCGTTCCTCAGTCAGGTGATCCCAGCTAGAAGATACGATTGCTTCCATCAGCTGGCCTAAGGCATGCATAAAAAAACCAACCACGTCCATTCAACAGGATATCTAACCTCTTCATAGGTGCTGATATATCAGTGCTTTCTTATGTGTGACATAAATATTTATCTACCAGATAACTGAACACAAGTGCCATGGTTTACAACATTGCAGAGCTGACCTTCAGTTTGGAATTCACGTGTTTCTTCAGTAATTTATATTATAGGTTAAACTCACACTTTGTCTTTTCTATCTGTGCCCTGAGGAGAAAGAAGTGGTCCAATGTCAGTTCCAAGCAATCTGGATTCTGAGTCACATCTCTTTTGAGATTGTTGTGTTCTGTTTATGGCGCCTTGAACTTTAGAGAAGAAAGAGACTTGGTAGCATTATATCTGTAGGAATATTTCACTAACTCTTCATGTGATATTCTGAGATCTGGTAGAATGCTGATGTTGACATGGCTTTTGTTCAGGACAGGTCCTTGAACTGCGAAGTTGAATTTTGACAACCTTAATTTTTTTCTGTCATTACAGATCAGTTGATCGTTTGTGTAGATCACAAATAATACAGGTGTGAGTATGCTCCCTTGTGGTAAGCCATTTTGTTGTCACATCATTTACTCAATTTCTTTCAAAGTTCGTCATGAAATCATTTGTTTTCTAATAAAGATTGTATCAATCACACTCTGTGATGATCTTTCAGTATGATGTGTTTTGGCAGGACGTCCCATTAGCTCAGGCAAGAAAAGGAAACAGAGATGCTACTTTTTTCTCACCAATAACACTGTGTTGAGAATACCCACCAAGCTCTGAAGATCCAGGTTCAATTCCCTCTTCTGCTTAAGGGGATTTGAACTTGTCTCTCCACTTCCCTGACTGCCCTAACCACTAAGCTAAAGAATATTCTAGGGCAGGGCTTTCTCAGTTCCTCATATTGAAACAATTTCACTTTGCATAGGTTAATTAAATATTCATGGGAACAGGAAGATGGCAAGCCTATGCAAATGACTATGTATCTTCATGGTATAGTCTTTCATTTGGGAGCAGAGGCCTGGCTTCCATTATCCACATCAATGAATACTTAAATGAAAAAATACAGAAACATTAACAGAAGCAGGCATAGGAACTGAGGACTTCCCCTTCCAGGTGAATACGCTAACCACTAAACTAGAAAGTCATTCTCCCCATGACACAGGAAATAGTGAAATATGGTATACAAATAAAACTGCTCCAACAAGAGCACCTCAGACAGGTCTGTCTTGAAACCTTGCACTGTGAATATTCACCCATAACTTGAGACTTGGGTTCAAGTTCCTTGAGAAGAAAGCTATGAGTTTTAATTACCAAGGTGTGTACTCTCCGTCCCCGCTAAAAAGAAGGGCATTGCCACTATTTCTTGCTCTTGCTTGCCTGCTTAATTTTTTATGCCTCTTTAGGTGATCAAAGGGTTGTTGTGTTGATGAATGGTGTATTTGTTCTGTACAATGTTTGTTCTGTACAATATTTGAATATTACCTTTTTTGGTTGAGTCAGACGGATGGCTTATTGCCTTCTGCACTTGCTTCATAATAACAACTTTCCCACCACTGGTAGATTGTGCTACTGAAAGGTAACTTAGGTTGTTGCTAACTTCATTGTATGGGGACTTTGACAGGGAAGAAAGGGCAGATCAGATGTATTCTTGGTCTTACATGTTTCTGGCTTCTAACTGTGATGTACCTGTGTCTTGCACCCACCAGAGAAAAGCAGGTGCATAATGGTGTAGTTATCTCAATGTATAAGCAGTAAAGGCCAGCATGTGGGCTCATTTCTTGCCTTTTTGGCCAATGACCTTCCTAGCAATTTCCAAATAAACCTCTTCATTATCAATCCTATTGAGTCTGACTGAGCAAATGAGTTTCAGAATATCCACTAGTCAGACCTTGCAGATGAAGTATGAGAAGGAACATTAGCATGAGTTTACAGGGTTTATAGGGTTTGCATGTCAAGGTTTTGCTGACAGGAGGACTGTGGGGGCAGCTTCCACGAGGACACTAGAAATCGCCCCCATATTGGACAGAGCCAGTTTGAGGTGGCTCCAAGATGGACTTGCCACTGGCCAAGGCTGAGGCAATCAGTGACACTGCTAGCACCTCTGTAATAAAATATTTAAGAAAGGGTAAAAATTGGTGCACAGCAACTGGGGGAAAAAAAGTGAAAATATGTGAGATACACAACCCTGCAGACACCAAGGTCAGTGAAGAATGATGGGGAGGAAGAGATCCCAATGCCACAGCAGACATTCCCCTGCAGCCTGTGGTGAAAACCATGATGACACAAGTTTTCTCCTTGCAGCCCATGGAGGGCCACAGTGGAGCAGATATTGACACTGTAGCCTGAGGAGGACCCCATGCAGGTGGATGCACCCTGCAGGAGGCTGCAGCCTTTGGAGAACCCATGCTGGATCAGGCTTCTGGCAGGAACTGCAGCCCATGGAGAGGAGCCCATGCAGGAGCAGATTTTCTGGCAGGGTCCATGAACCTTCGGGGGACCCATGCTGGAGCAGTCCATTCCTGAAGCACTGTACCCTGTGAATTGGCCCCATGCTAGAACAGTTTGTGAACTGCAGCCCATGAGAAGTACCCGCATTGGAGAAGTTAATAAAGGACAGTATCTCATGGGAGGGACCCCACACTGCAACAGGGGAAGAGCCTGAACAGGAAAGAGTAGCAGGGATGAAAAGCTATGAACTGATCACAACCCCTATTCCTGGTCCCCCTGTGCCACTTTGGGGGAACAGGTAAAAGAATTGTGAGCATGAAGTTGAGACTGGGAAGAAGATGGGGGAGAGATATTTTCAGTTTTGTTCTTTTTTCTCATTATCCTACTCTGTTTCATTGTCAATAAATTAAAATAATTTCCCTAAGTTGAGTCTGGTTTGCCTGTGACAGCAATGGGTAAGTGATGTCACTGACCCATGAGCTTTTCATTGTGTTTTCTCCCCCTGTGCTGTTGAGAAGGGAGAGTGATAGAGTGGCTTGGTGGGCACCTGGCAGCCAGCCAAGGTCAGCCCACCACAATGTGTGTTGTCTCATCTCACTTTAAATATCTGCAAGAGAGTTGGCCTCATCTGGGCTTCACTAACAGTCAACGGAAAGAAACAAGACTTTCTTGGAGGCAGTTCATCTCACC
This sequence comes from Falco cherrug, assembly GCF_023634085.1. Lineage (NCBI taxonomy): Eukaryota > Metazoa > Chordata > Aves > Falconiformes > Falconidae > Falco > Falco cherrug. Next base: position 64,992,194 of record NC_073701.1, read on the forward strand.
CTAATGTAGACAGAAATACAAAGCAGATGAAACTTATCTTTTAAGTTTAAGCTAACTCCGTTGGCTGTTAAGGAAGCCTGGAGTGTCTAGCTCAGGTGTAGGTACCTACACCATAGCTATCGAGTTAAGACAGCTCCTTCTCCTGCATTTGTCTATTTCAACAGAATTTATTTGTGCTCTGTGGTTCTGTTTACCCTGAAGGCTTGAGATGGTTCTGCATGTAGCCAGTGGCAGAAAAGCTTTGCAAAGGACCCACAGAAAAAAATCAGAGCAGTGCTGGCTGAGAGTCCCAGCCTGGTAGCAGAGAGCAACACTGTGTGTGGATACTACCCTAGATGCAAAGGAAGCACTGATGCGTCAGCCAGGTGCTGGAGTCATATTAGAAACCCTCAGAAAAGCTAATTATCTCAAGTGCAGAATGTTACTGATGCAACTGTATTCCAGAGTGACCCTCTTCACATTCAGCTGAGTTCTCTCTTCCTCCTCTCCTTTATATACTGCAGAAGTACTAGAGGCTTTAGGACCCCTGGGATCTCACTGGCAGCTGGATCTCAAAGGCACCCAGGACATGAACCTCATTTTAAAAAGCAGCAGTTAGTTTCCCGCATCCCTGTACAGCTTTAGGGCTAAGCAGTTGCAGAAACACATCAGCGTTCGAGAAGAGACCAGTTTAAAGGAAACAAGTGTCTTGTCTGTTCTCTGCACCTTTGTATAATTATTCTCCTTGGTTTAAATTATTGTCAGATTAATTGAATGAAAATAAAATACACTTACATCTGGCTCTAATCTGCATTTATTTTTCAGTCAGTAGATCATACTGCATTTTCATAAAGGTATGAAGAATCAGGACGTACACGAGCACACTGGTGATGCTGTTTCATCCAGCAACTTGAAGGTGCTTCCCAAAGACATGATGTATCATTTCAGATGTTGCAAAGCTGAGTCACAAACACTCTGATGTGACTAATCTTAACAATGTGCTTTGATTCTGTAACATGTCACTGTAAAGTTTGACATGTTTGATACATTCGTTTCAACATTCCAGTATACTTTTTGTTCCCACAGTGAATCTAGTCATTGGGAAGACAAATTGTCTGTGGAAAAAACCCAACCCAACCCTTGAAAAAACTAGTTAATTTGTCTTAAAATTTGTCTATGGACCCAATTTTGCCCTCATCAATGGGATGCAACTTCCATTGACTTCACTATTCATATATCCAAAGGCAAAATTTGTTCCTATCTATCAATCTACCTACTATTTTATCTACTATCTGTCTGCTTAACTCTATTAATTAGTTAATGTTTGTAAAACACTCAAAAGATGTAAAGCCCTATAGAAATGCTAAGTATTATAATTATTGTTATCTGACTGCTGTATCTCTTTACCTATCTAGCTATCTACCTTCTCTATCTATTATAATAACAATAATACTTAACACTTATATAGTGTTCTTAATCTTCAAAGTACTTTACAAACATTAACTAATTAATCTAATCTAGTCATCTCGCAAACAACTCCTTTAACAAACCAGTGGTTGTTTCTGTAAAATAAAATTCTTTGCAAAATAGAAGAATCATAGTTTGGTGGGGCGGGGGGGGGGGGTGGGTGGGGGGTGGGGGGCGGTGGCATGTGATGTATTTTGTTCAGGTTTGACTATGATAAGGAAATAAATTTGTAAAAAAGCAACTAAGCAAGAAGATGGATGAGAAAAGCTCTATCACTAGATAGCATAGAGCTTGGAACAGACAATGACATGTTGTAGGCAGCTACAGACCATGAAGAGGTCTCCTGGCCGACTTATTCCAGAATTATGTGCTGTGTTAGCTTTAATATAGAGTTTTTCTGCTACAGAAATGTGAATTTTTTCCCTTGTTATTTAAAAAGAGCCATGAAATGTTTCTACCAGTTGCTTTTTTCCAGATTATTCTCTACCTAGAAGCAAGGCCAAGGCTGTCAGATGGAACATATCGAGTTGGCTTTTGAGTCCCAGATCTGCAAAGGTATTTAGGAACATTTTTTTTTCCTTACAGAAACAGTGACAACAGTGACAGAGAATTTCCAAAGTGTTCAGAAGGTACAGTGGGTCCAGGAGGTCCAAAACCATTAAGAAGAAGAGACCAGCTTCCTTTCAAAACAAATGCACTCCTAAATACCTCTGTGGATCTTCATCGAGACTCACATTGGGGTCGGGTAACAACAGTGATCGCTGTGTTCCTGTGATCCTGGAGTATCACATCATCCTGGAGGTCTCAGGTAAGATCAACAAGGATGTGCAGGCTTTTTCGGGGCAGACGTATAGGTTACCTTTGTGCTTCTAAACAAATGAAGGTCATACATTCAGATCAAGAACTGTTTACTGATTGTCCTCACTGCTGAATTGTTACTTCATTGCCTGGCTTGGTTTTAGACCGTGCTCTTCAAGAAAAATCTTCTACAGAGAGGGGCAGGAGAGCTAGCCTGTGCCATTTGGCACTGGCACTACGAATCAGTCCTGGCTGTGTTACATCTAAGACATGAGGCACAGCCATAATAAAAGACTATCCAGGCCTTATGTGGCTTACAATAGCACAAGAGAGTGGAAAATGAAAAAAAATAATAGAAAAAAGTTTCTGTTTTCCACTTGATGAAAGGGTAGGCTTCTTCTTTTTCATTTTCTTTTTTTTTTTTTAATCCTTTTTGTGTTTTGTTTTGGTTTTGGTTTCTTTCTTCTTTTTCTTGTGGTGTTTTTCTGTCTGTCCTATTTATTTATCTACATAAGCAAAATGTACTGGGACAGTTCTGGTTAGAGCTAACCTAAAAATGAGTTTGGATTCTCCACTGAGCTCCCTGAAGGCAGCCTGGCAAGCAGCAGAACTGTGACCACTATTGGACAAAGACTTTTGTCTGTATTGATTCTGCCAAAAAAAAAAAAATCACTGTTTGGCAACTTCCTAACATCTTTTCCTCCAGCAGCTAGGTTTTATCTGCAAAGGTATTTAGGAATGTTTTTTTCCTTACAAAAATGGTGGTGATGGTGACCCAGCATTTTTAGTGTTCAGAAGGTACAGTGGGCCCAAGGCATCCAAAAATATTCAGAAGAAGATACCAGCTTCTTTTGAAAACAAAGGTTTTATATTCCCAGATTTGCCGGGTTTTATATTCCTTTCTCAGGCTCTCATGCAGCCACGGATGCATTTTGTCAGGTACCAGCTCTTTACCGCTGCAAGAGATTTCTGAAGTACAACTGCCTTCTGTGCAACTACCTGCACACAGTTGCCACCCTGCAACAGGTATGTTTGTACATGAAAAATGCAACAAAACAAAAGAAAAAGAGTGACATTAAAGGAAGCAACACAGGGCTGAATTCAGGTGGCAGACAAGGCGTATTGAGTTGGAGCAATTATGGGCAAATCAGGCTTCCAATACAAGCAATGCAATAAGCAGCTGTGTTGTTCCTGTGACAAATTCACAGAAGATGATCTGAATGTGGTTCTTGTCAGTCAGGCATGCGAGCCAGCTAGGCTGAAATTCAGGTGGTATGGGCTCAGCCACACGCTCCCTCAGTAACCTTGTACACAAGACTTAACCTAACCCCTACGTACCATCATATCTTTTTTTTTTTTTTTTTTTTTTCCCTAGTAGTGGACTACATGAACAGTGCTTTGATGGTCTTAAATGTTATACCCAGTGGGGCTTGAAAAATGAAATTTTTTAGTTAAAGCTATGGCTGCAAATGAGAAACATGCACGCAGTTAGCATCTGCTAGTAAGGATGCATTAGAGATATGAGGTACATAGAAACCAAAAATTAGGGGTTTAAGTTGGAAAAAAACCGGGTCAGGAATCTGGGAGGCTTTGCCCCGAAAGGGTGAAGATACCATTGAGTGTTTACAAAAGATTAAAGGCCTCCGCAACACACTTGCAGGACTGACACATCCCAAAGGTGGGTATGTAAAGCTGACGCAGGACGACTATGGATCCTGTTTAGAGCAGTAGTTAAGGAGTTACAAAATTCTTTGGGTCTGGATAGAGTAGATGGGGCTCCCCCTTCCCCCCTTGACACCTTCGTTCATTGCAGAGTGTCTGAACAGAAGGGCCTGTACAAATATGACCCATTTTCCTCCTACCTCCTCCTCCTCTCTCCTCCCCAGAAAGGTTCCTGGAATGCCTCTTCAGGAAGGGAAAAAAGAGCCCCCTTTCTCTGAGCAAACACAAACACACATGCAGAAACTCAAACCTCCCAGTTTGTTTGAATTCAAGGTAGTTTGCAAAGCAACTGTTACTTATATGCTCTCCTCGGTGACGCAGAGGAAGACAGAACATGTTTTTAATTGTAAAGCCAAATGGTTATGCATGGGTCCTGTCATGCTTGTGAGAACTTGCTCTTCCCCAGCCCTCCCTCTCCTCCCCACTGAGACAGCATTGCCAAAACTCTGTTTGAGAGTGGTCACAGGGAAAACACGAAGCCTCCCAGGGATTTGGGGAGTAGACGTCAATCTGTCAGAGGTGTCACCAGAACTGGATATATCTGCTGATCTGTTACCACTTGCTAATTATGGATTCGGCAGCTAATTGTCATAAATCTCGGTAAGAGATGTGGAATGAGACGGAATTTTCAAAACAGCATGGCCTGGATAGGTTTGCACTCTGTGAGTCGCTAAGCAGAAACAATCGCCCCTGTGCCAGGGCGCTGCTGCTGTGTGATACTCTGGTGAATACCTGTATTGTTACAAGCGCCAGTTTGCTCCAAGCAGCATTTCTGACATTCCTTTGCAGGAATGGCGAGTGTCCAGGACTGGAATAAACTAAATCACTGAAGGTTTTTGTTTAATAAACCCAGAGATGCTGGTAGTCACAGCCAGGCAGATGTTTCAGAGGATGAAATCTTGCACCCCTCATCAGGCTGACCTTCTGGTCCACCCTTCAGAAGACACAGCAAAGCTCTGCCAAGCAGCCATGAGCTCTCATGCCTTGACTGTGCAAACCCACAGACCAGGCACTATCTCGGTGGGGATCCAGATTGTTGCTAAAGCTTGTCTTAAGGGTTAACACTCTTCTGATGTGATTCAGCTGGTCAAGAGTTTGGAGTCAGAAAGCACGAGGTTTAGTATGTTTCCTGCAGCTTTTGGTATCCTTTCTGACATTTCAGTCATGTCTAGTTACCCACCATTTTACACTAGCTGGTTTAAACCTTTCCATGCATGTTGAAAGCTACAGTTCAGGATGGAAAGGGTAAAGTCAAGTCTTCAACATCTCAGAGGCATCTAATTTTCTTAAATGCTAAGCACCTTCTCAGGAAATCAAGTCCCTTCAGGGTATCTGCAATTGAACATCCAAAAATAACTACTTGAAGGTTTTTGTGGCTGTAAGGATCACAAGCTCTGTATTCATGTGAATTAGCCTTCAGGTGATCAGTAGCTCCTGTAAAAGATCAGTGCGAAATTTGTGTTATTGATCAACTGGGTTTGTCATTTAGGGAGAGTAACATTAAGATTGCACATGGAAAAAATGTCCCTTTTAACAAGTAACTCCTGTTTTTCAGAAATTTTGTTCTGTTTTTTTATTTCTTAGTCCTTTTCCTCATTTTAGCCAATTTTTGTAATGGTTTCATCTAGTCCAAGTTTTTATCTGAATCAAGATTACTAACTACTTTTGGAAATATAAACTAATATCTGTCACATATTCCACTAAAATCTGCCAAATTTTTCAGGTAGAAAGACACAACAATCTATTTTAAGGTTGCTTTTCACTAAAGCTGGATGAAAACTCTAGAGTGGAATGTTTGTTTATTTTGCCAGTTGAAAAAGCTGATTCATAGTAATTCAAACATTTTTCCCGAGATGGATCAGTTTTGATTCAGGTGTGACAAACCAAGCAGAGTGCAATTAACCTCTAATGACTAGATTTCTGCTGGAAACTAGACTTGCAAGATGCCATGGTCTGGTGGGAACCAGCTCCTCTGAAGCACATGAGAACATTGCCAGCAAGGAATCAGGAACCTGAAAGTGTTCAAACATTTTGGTCAAAAGTTTTGATGTTTCCTACTGGGTGGGAAAGGAGACAGAAAGAAGCCAGAACACCATTACTCACTTCTTCCCTGAGCTTCCATGTCTGCCAGTCTAGCTGACTGAGAAGTCAGGATCAATTGCTTTGTCAGGATAAAGTAAAAATGAGAGATTTATTCTAAATTAAAAATAAATTTAACATTAAAATTCTAAACCCTTTTCTACCGGAAATGATCCCCCTTTACAAATTTCTAGTGCTCATAACAAGCCATGCCCATTAGTGTTCAAGTCCATTAACTTTGTAGTTTAAAAAAAGTGTTAATCCTTCTATGGGAAATGTAAAATTTCTTCTCAGAGATGAGGGGGGAGAATTTGCTCTGTATATTACTAAGGTGAAGGTCTTTCTTACTAGATTCTGCAATCCACATTTTTATTTCTGAAGGCAAAAGCTTTTCTGCAGCAAACCCAGCCACTGTTCCTGCAGAAGGCAGAGATGCGCGTCAGTGGAAACCAAACAAACAAGTGAATGAACCACACAAAAATTATCCCTTCACAAATCCAGACTTAAAAAAAAGTAATTGAAAATAAAAACTGGTCCCAAAACATCTGTTTTGAAATTTCTGCCACTGTGATTTTAGAAAAAAAGAAAAAAAAAACTTGAGAAGGACCTGAAATATTTCCTTTGTTTTAGAGTGAGATAATTTCTAGTTCTAATTTCACCAAAAACCTTGTAGGAAATGTTTTGGGGTTGACTTAAGGCAAGTCAGCTATCTTTAGCCATACATCCCCTTGCTTATTGGTAGTGCAGGCAGCCTATGCCAGCCCTGAAATATCAGCCTTTCCAACAGAATAGATGCAAAATGTCTAACAGACTTGATCACCAGTAATTTTCCTCAATTAAGTGGCTCATAAAAGGTTTATAAGTTGTCTCAGAATCGGGACTGAACTATCAGAAAAAATGGCTTTTATTGGGGCATTAATCCTCCATTTAGTGCTCAACTGCTGCCTGATCTAGGAAAACACCAGGAAAGACAGTGCGGCCCAAAGACCTTCAATCTGTTGCTTTATTCTTCCCGTTGTTCTGGGGAGGCCAAGTAAATAGCACCCAACCATTACCTGATGCAGGTGGTTTCCTTCAAGCACAGTCATGTCACTTCTGCTGCTGGAGAGACGCTTCCTAGAAGTGTGTTTTGTGTAAGAGCATGTGCAGGTGGCTGCACATGTGTGTAAATCACATAACCAACTTGCTGACACATTCTGGTCCCTCTGATGCTGGCTGGGTCCCAGCTGTACTCCAGCAAAGAAACACATGTCCCAAAGACCAGCGCTGGGTCTTGTGGTTTCCGTCTCTGGCGATCCTTCCCCTTCTACCCAGATCCAAACTCAGCCTCCAAGACTGATGACAAATGCAGCAGCCAGGGCGAGACTAGTGTTTAACTTAATGATGTTTTAACACTTTGCAGACTGCTGTCCTGGGTGATTATATAGTTTTCTGCATTTGTTTGGCTGGAAATATGGAAAATTAATTAGTAGCAGAAGGGTATAACTTTGCCAGCCATTAACTGAATTATAAGTAAGTATTTTCTTTGTCTGGCAGTATCTTACCTTGTCCTTGTGCCAAAAATATCTCATAACTTGGTATTATATTCTCTGAAGACAACCTTTTCAATGACTTTATGTAAGAAATAATGTAATACCAGTAGGAGAGGATTTTTTTTTCTTCTTTCATCTTTTTTTTTTTTTTGCGTTGATGAAAGGGGGCATAGCTACATTTCTGAGGCTCAAGTGTTTGTAACCAAAACTTGTTTGCTTGTCCTTTTTTTTTTTTTTTAATTGTCAATGAAAACCAAAAAATCCCACCTAATGATGGGGGGAAAAAAAGAAGAAAGGAAGAACTTTTTCTAACTAAATGCTGTTGCTTATTTATTTTCTGATGTAAAGCAAGACACTGTAGATGTTTGGGGAAGAAGAGAGAACCAGGTTTTGCATCTGTCTCCAGTCTTTATTTTATAGTAAGCAGTATTACATCTGAGATGTCTTCCGCCTGCATATTTGGTCTAGTACAAAGATTGATGTAGCTTGATCTGTGCTGCAGTAAAAAAAGAGGGAGGGGGGGAAGGGGAAGGAAAAATAGAGAAAATAGTGAAAGAAAAAAGAACTCATCTATTGCTCTAGGCATGTTTTTAGAAGGCAGTTATAAAACAGACAACTCCTAATTTTCCTGATGTCCATTAATCAGCATAGTTGCACTCAGTGGTATAGCACATTATCGTTCCTCCACTTGGGCCTTCATGCTTCACCAGAGCTTCTTCTTTCCATTATTTCTGGAGCTGAAACCTAGTCTCCCTGGATGGTGGGTGGGAGCTGAGGATGTCTCCTGCTGACTCACCTTTTCCTCCAGATGGGTTATTATCTGCCTGCTGTTGTTTAGCTGCTCATTCTTCTGGCCATAGGTATGAGATGCAACTCATGGGAACAGGAGGCAGATTTTCAGCATGGCAAACATGGTTCAGGCAATGTATTTGGTGCATTGTGGACACCTCGTCCATTGGCTTATAGAACTGGGGAATGGTTTGAGAGGATGGTCTGAACATTTCTTATTCCCCTTCCGTGTGGAAGCACACACCATACAGCAGGCTTTTTCCTACAAATCACCCACGAGTACCTGCCTGTTTTCAAAATTAATCAGTGTTGACTTGGAAGCACTTTCATCCACATAAAGTCTCTTTCTTTCCCCCACCGCCCTTCTCTTCCTCATGCTGAGACAAGCTACCATGGATACTACAAGCACAGTAGAGGTGCCGTCTAGACACCCAGAGGATCTTAGCTGTTGCTGTGAACATGAGACTTGCCGTGTAAAAGAGGCGTCCACACATGAGGCTGTTGGCAGGCTCATCTCCTACTCCCTTGGCCAAGTCTCCAGCCACAAAAACCACGTCTAGTCAGTTGGATGTGCTTTCAAATGTCAATGGTTGGACTGATTAGCAAATACAAGAAATGATCTTGACTGTGGTGAAATCAAAAATTGTCTAAGAGAGAATTTGCAAAGGGCTTAAACAAGTTGGTCTGTTGTAGAGTTTGCCTAGTTTTCTTGCCTAGCAGCACAAAGTGATCGGAATTGCTCACTGCTAATGGGGCTTTATGGCCTCCATCCAGGGATCACAGAAGTGCTTGTTGGAGGAAATGTCTGGAGGTCTGAAGTCCAGCCTCCAGCCTGAAGAAAGACTATTTCCAACAACAAAGCTGGCCAAATAGGGATTTATTTAGATGACTTTTGAAAAAACCCAAGAATGGCAATTTCACAGCCTCTAAACTTTGTTTAGTGTGGGACTGCATTCCTAGAGGAGAAGCTTTTCCTGGTGGCCAGCCTGGACCTTCCAAGTCATAAACTGTGACTATGGCTCCCTGCTTTAACGCCTGCCACTAACAAGAAGAGGTTGGCTCTGTGTAACTTTCCATCATGTGTTTGCAGGCTGATCAACAAACAGATCAACTCTTAACTGCCTCCTTGCCAGGTTAGATGAACTTACCTCTTTCAACCTCTCCTTGTAGATTATGTGAAATGGGCACCTAAGCATCTTCTCAGCTTTTGGATGAGCCCTATTCAATTTTTCAACACCTTTCTTGAACTGTGGGACCCAAAAGTAGACACAGTATTTCAACTGCAGCCTCTGCACTGCTGCTTAAAGGGGGATGGTAATTTCTGTAACCTGCTGACCACACTCCTCCTAATGTAACCCAGCAAAAAGTTAGTTATATTCATTATTGTCTCACATTCAGTTTGGTAGCCACTTCGAAGCTGGGCTGTTATTCAGCCTGTCCCCTGCCTTTGCTGGTCCATGGGGTTACTCTACCCTAGGTGCAGAAATTTATACAATCTTTTCTGTACTTCACGAAGTCTCTGCTGCCCCAATCTTTAAGTTTCTAAAAACCTGCCCGCCCTGAAGCATTACTGTTCAACCACTTGTAATATGCTTGTTACCAGCTGCTAAATGGGCATTGAGCCACTTCTGACCAACATTTGAGCCCTGTATCAGGTCAATTTTCAACTTGTCTAGCAGTTTATTTCTTCTTTAGCTTCCTAATAGTAATGCTCTGGGTGACAAAATCCTTATTGTATTAAAGACATGTAATATCTATCTACTGCTCTTCCCTTGTCCTTACAGCCAGAAATTTAATTACAGAAGGTAATCAGGTTGGTTAACTATGATTTGCCCTAGGCAAATCTCTGTAGAATGTTCCTGACTGCTTCTCAGGTTTCAGTAGATTGGAAGTGGACACCAAGAGTATGTGCTTCCAGACCTTTCCAGGGCCTAAGGTGAGACTGACTAACCTATAGTTCCCTGGTGTTCCCATTCTTAAATGTAGGTATAATATTAACCTTTCCATCATCAACCATTTGCTGTCCCTAATTGCTGTAATAGACAGCCACCTTGCAATCACATCAGCCAGCACCCGCAGCATCTTCAGGTGAATCCCATCTGACCCTAATGTTTGAACTCATCCGGTTTATCTGAGTTTTCCCTCATTTCTTGCTCTCTCACTATCCCTTTCCATCCCAAAACATGCTGGTGGGAGTCAGGGGTCTGGGACCAGGCTCAGCCTGTCAAGACTGAGGCCAAAAAGCCATGAAGTAATTCTGCCCTTTCCATAGCATCCATGCCACTAGGTGGTCTCCTATCTTCACCAATAAATGCACATTTGTGCTGAGTTTCCAGTTGCATGCTTGTGGAGTCACTTATCACCTTTTATGCCCTTAGATGCTTTTAGCTCCAGCTGAGCTGGAGTATTAACTCCATTCACATTTAAGAAAGAACATAGGAAGATGTAGGGTTTCCTGAGACCTTTGCATTCAGACCAGCATATGTGCTCTTGCTGCTCATCCTGAAGATGCACGAAGACTCCTGGGTCCCATGAGCCTTAACACTTTACACAGAAGTTTTTCAAGAGGTTTGATTTATGGTTGATGTGTGAAGCCGTACAGTTCCTTCCCCCCTCTGTGTTCTGCATGTTGGAAGGCCACCTCCTCTCGGTAAGATACTTGCAGAAAACCTCTGTCTGGTTGAGGGGGAAGTGGGCTCGCAAACCTTCTTTTGTGCAAGGCACAAAGGAAAAGGGGTGGCTTGTAGTCAGCAGCAAAATGAGAGGAGGCTCTCTCCTCTCTTCAAAGGGCTTCCTCTTCCCCTTCTCTCTCTATTGTGAATTCTTTAAAAAGACCACCCTTCCCTTCTGCAGACTGAAAACATCAAAGGGAATGGTGTGGTGGGGTATTTCCTTGTGAACACTGACTTACCTTACAAAGGTGAGGAGTTCACAGGAGGTTCTCTCTTGTGAAGCATGTTCTGGCTGCCTGACTTTGAATGCTGAGCTCACTGGGAAAATGTTCTTACATCTTCAGGCAAGCAGCTTTGCTGCAAAGCCAAATCTCTTCCTCTCCCTCCCACTTTCTGCTTATCCAGTAACATATTTCATTTTATTATGTTGTATTGTATTGTATTTTATCTTCTTTTACTTAATTTAATTTCATTTTATTTTGGGCAAAGCTAAAATATTCTAGGTCTTGAGTGTTTTGTGAGTTGCTAGTTTTTGGTTGTTTTTTTTTATGGGGGGGGAGAAGTTACAAATACTGGAGCACAACAGAAAAAAAAGTTGACTATAAAATATTGAGCCTTCTATTTATTAAGGTGCAGTTATACAGGAAATATATGAATCTATCCCATCCCAGGATATGAGGAAGAGATAAATTTGCTCATGCTTGTTGCAGCATAAGCAGTTGATTGTTTTATTGGCGATAAGCTTAGAAAGAACAGTCAGCAATCAACCAGCTGTATCAAATTCTTCCTCAGTGAGATGAAGTTTAATGTCATTAGGATATCCCCCCGACCATCAATTTTCTTCTGGTTTAAGGAAAATTTGGTGGCAATTAAAACTACTCTGTAGGCCAAGAATCTTGGATTCTTTTTTTCCCCCTTTTGTGTTTTTATCCTTAAGGGTAGAGCTGACCCATAAGGGTTTGCAAAGTCAGTGGCTAAGACCCCTGTCTGTTGTCACAGACAATGCAGAAATACACTCTTCAGTCTATCACTCCACAACATCTTTTAACACTTGTTTTATGATATAAGAAGTGTGTGTGCATGTGTGTATGTATATGTAAGTATATATGTATAAAAAAGTAAGGTTTTGATTTACTGTAAAGACAGACAATGAGTAAAAATTCATTTTACCCATGAAACTCTCGAGGATGTGTCCCCATGCCTTACCTTGGAGCAAACATACCATTTCCTACATCCTGTTGTGTACCCCATGTTTCTTTGGAGGGTCCCAGCCCTGCTACGAGGACCATTCATCTCCTCATGAACCCACTTCCCAAGCACTGCAGCATGCTGGAAGGCAAACTTGGGCTGATTTTGACAGCATCAAAATTTTGAGGCAGGGAACACGAGGGTGGGAACCACTGAAAACCGCTAATCAGAATGATGAGATTTACCAAAACCATCCAGGATATCAACTCAAGCACTTACACCTTAGCCCAGAGCAGCCAAGTGGGGCTGTTAGCCTCAAAATCACACCCCTAAGTCTCAGTACTACAGTCACATCTGGAATTCAGGTATCTAGACTTAAAAAAAAGAGAAGGATTTCCACTTCACCCCACCCCACAACCCCAAATCACAGTATTTTTCTTATTCACATCTGTGATCCCCATGGGAGCCCAGAGGTTTGTTTCAAGCTAAATCCCAGTTGTGACTCACAGTCCTATAGCAAAGTGCACGTAAACGTGCTGATCACGCTGGAGCCAGCTGTGCGATGGCAGGGGGAAAAGAGCAAAGAAATCCTCTCTGTTCAGGTGACAGGCATAAGTCTTACCAGTCCACCAGTGAAAAGAAGAGAGGAAATCCTGAATCAGGAGCTAAGTGCAAAGGATCTGATTTTTAACCCACATAGCGGAGGTTGGCCAGAGCTCGTGTGCATTTCTGGAAGCTGGAGGTGCTGGATGGAGGAGCAGGTTTTTGCTCTTGTCAGCACTTTGGTCTGTGTGTGGTTTCCCCCTTGCCATTAGCTCCAGGCGCTTTGGAAATTTTATTCCTCCTGCAGGGCAGAGTGGGAAGGGCTGAAAAGGTGGGTTAAAATATTGAGTAATGAGGATAATTAATCAAGGGTCTTCAGAATTTCAGCTTTTTTTTTTTTTTTTTTTTTTTTTTGTCTCAGGGCCATGAACAGCTCATGAGCAGCCTCCAGCGCACCTCTCACTGCGGTGTGGGTGCTCACCAATTTTCAGGTCAGACTACTTGACCTTGAAGCCTGTTGACTCTTCAGGTTGGATTGCTTCACATTGAGAAGCTTAATAATTGGGAGGTAAATGAAGGTGACCTTGTGCTGAGGGTATTGCCAAGACAGAGTGGGAGATGCTCCCTGACTCAACAGATGTGTAGCCTAAGAAGATGAGTAGCAGGAAGTGAGACGTAAAGATTATGTCCCCTTTTAATCCCAAATACTTCTGCGCCCCTAACTAGTGCAAACTCAAGGTTTCTTAGTAAAAAGGGCAAAAAACATTTTTGTGGCCATCCAGCCACAAGCCATCCTGAAGCCATCCAGCTCAGCCCAAGCCACTAGTCTTCACTTCATCCTGTACCTGCTGCAAAATGCTGAGTGGTCCTTGCACACTGGAGGGGCTGCACACAGCTGCTGTTTCCCCCGGTACACAAGGACTAAGCATATGGCAACTGCACACTTTTAATTTTAAAGGAGAAGGGAGAAATCATCAGCATGGAGAGGACAAATAAAACACTTTGGGGAGCAGAATATGACCTTCCTCTTCCCTTGGTGTTGTTTAGTAACTTGAGGTTACATTTTGGGCTGCTGTTCAGGAAATTCAACTAATCCCAGTAAGGAAATGGTGAAGAGTAACTGTGAGATAAATACATTATTCAAGGACCAACTGCTCCTTTAGGCATTTCACCCCTTGGGCCTGAAAACACTTGAACAAGTCTCATGTCACTTGCATGTGATATTATCTCTTTTCCCAAAACACAACTTTTCCTTCCTCAGAGAAAACAATTTTAATTAATTCTCTGAACAACATTTCTGCCAAGTCTAACTGGCCTGGTGTATTCATCAAATTATGGCAGCGCTCAGCCTGTGTCTTATAAAACTTGTCATGACTGATTTTCACCCTTTTTGCACTGGTTGTAAAGAGATTAATTCAAAGGCATTCCTTCTCATGCAGGCCCAGATTGAAGCATATGTTTAACATAAAGACTACAGTGATGAATTTTGCTGAATTGGAGCCTTTTATAGAGAAGGCGAATCTAGTCCTTTTTGTCATCCTGTTTTTGAGTAAACATTTCTGCAGCGTAACATTAATTATGGATTCTCCACCTTGATTCAGTATCACGTTTAGGCTGCTATTCCCTGTTAAATCATCTTCCTTGACATGCGAAATTCAGTCTGCCTTTGTTAGATTAAAGTCTTTTTATCTGACCTGCCTTTAAGCTTCATCTACTTAGTCATATCACTGGGTAGGTAACAGAAAATTGCCAATATGTCACCCAGTGGGTAAATCAATTCATGAAAGGAGGCCTAGTGCTTTTAGATTGACTGCAGAATGGCTCTTTTCTTTTTTTCCAAGCATATCTTCCTCAGCACACCTGGGTATTCCTCCTGAGGGCTCAGGAAAAAAGTTTGAATTGCCTTGTTCTTTATTAGCTACATCCCGTCTCCTTTATGTTACAGGTGAACGTGATTTGCTCCACAGTGTGTATTCCTAAGAGCGGTACTGAAAGGAAAAGGGCAAATTATCCTCCCAGTGATGTGGAAAGCAGGGAAAGAGCTGGCAGGAATATTATCACTAGTAACAATCTGGGACATTTTCTGCATATGTTTGAGAGGTGGCATCCTCCTGAGTGGGGTGTGCGGGAGACATATGTGACCTCTTGTTTGAGAATAAGACCAACAGCCTCTTCAATGGCAAGTTTCCTTGGGTGCCTGACTCCAGAAGTTTTCAGAAAAAAGCCTCTTTTTCAGAAAGCCCCCCAAATAAACAGTCTGCCAGGGATATGAGTTGGTAATAAAGTGTTGGAAAAAAACTAGGAGGGTTTCTTGTCTGTCCATTGCGAAGGCTACCAAACCTCTAAGGGCTCCATGAGAAGAGACTCGAGAGAGTTGGGATGGAGGTGATTTTTTTCCTTGGACAACAGCAGGTTTTGCAAGAGAATATTTGGGGAAATTGAGGCAAGAAGATGTCTCAGGTGTCTTGCTCTTTTCTTTCAACCTACATACACCATTTATGCCTTACAAAGCAGAGCGATTTGAGACTCCTTCCTGTGAAGCTATTGTTATTGATGATCTTATGTCCCCCAAGCAAGGAGCTGTCAAAGGTTTCATGTGCTGAGAAATCTTGGCTTGATCTTCCTAAGAGTGACAGTAGTCATGGGGCAACCGAACTGAAGGGTTTTTGTTCTCACTAGCAGGGCTGCAAACTGAAAAACCACAGAACTTACAACAGGAGGCATCAATCTGAAGTGCAAGAGGCACAGCAAATCCTCCTAGAGAGTTTTACAATAAAGAGAGCTTTACCAGAACCACAGACATGTATTTTAATATGATGTGATAGGTAGAAGGAAGAAGAAGAGATAAGACTTTGGATCTCCCTGGTCTCTGCAATCTGCCACAATAGTGTATGAAACAAAACACTGGGAACCTTGGTTATCACAGGTCAAATCTGGACTCTGGAAACAGACATCCAAAGCCAGTGGAGATATTTCTACTAAAACTGTTCAGAGGTAGAAAACTGAATTCTCAGGTTCATAAGACTTTAATATTTTTTTTTGCACAATTTTTAAAATGCTGCCTCTCTATGTAGGTGGTTTTAATTTTTTAAAAAATTTTATGGAACAAAGGGGTCCTCTCTTAGGACTGCAAAACTTTGCCAGAAAGCAGGCAAACCACCTTTTTGGCTAAAGATTCAAGTTTTTTAATGATTACCTCTGACTCTGTACTAATGTTTCTGTAACTGCTTTGAAAATGCAAAACAGTTTAAGCTTGGTGTTATGAGCTATATGTCTTGTCATAGACAACAAATATAAAATTTTTGAGATTCTTCAGAAAGGTATTTGGACACTGTGACCCTTCCTGTTCTCTCCGTTAAAGTGGAAATCAGGAATAGCTCTTTAAAATCTATGTCTTTTCTGCAGTGTAAGTGAAAGGAAAATCAAAATGCATGTATCTGATATACATTAACTTAAAGTCTGCTGTTAAACCACAAGTCGTGAAAGACTACGGGAAATCTGAACCCCTGCTGATTTTTGCTAATTCTATAAAGAGTCTATTTAATTTCCTCAGGAAAACAAGGCAAACCTTCCCTTGAGGGCATATACATTTTTGAATGGGCTACAAGTGAGTCCCTACGGGCTCAGTTATCACTGATCACAGTTTGGTCTGTTGGATATTGCTAAGGGAAATTTAGTGTGATTGTCTGTGATCACTGGCATGTGCTCATACCCATTAGGAGACCTATTCAGCCCACTGACATTTGGTTTCTAGGAGAATAGGGTAGCTGCTCTCAAAACATTTTGAGGTTGCAGTATTTTTTAACTTCCCACTCCTTCCCCCCGCCTGTGTTGTTTTTTTTCAGACAGAGGAGCAGATGTTCAAGATCAGAAAAGAGCTCATACAGGGAGCTGGCATAGCAGGAAAAGAGTGCTGTATTACTAAGAACATGCTATATATACAGAAGTTATTTTTATTTATATATATAAATAAATATATATAACACCCTCCAGTTTTGTTAATTTTCTTTCTTACTCTGTTCTGGGCAAAAGGTAGGCGAGATGCAGAAAAGCAGTAACATCACCTGCAACTGCATCTATTGTGCAGAAGTGAGATTTAGATATCTCCCTCTAAACTAGAGGTACTTTCAGAGGGTCACAGCGTTGGCACCAAACCTGCCAGTGGCTTCAGGGTTGGGTACGCTGCAGTGTGATTGTCCCCTATCACTCTAGCTTGCCTTTACAGAACACAGGGCAGTTCTCAAAATTTGTAGCTCTCTCTCTTGGAGCTGACATTTGCAGTCTTGAGAACAGGTCTCATTGACGTCGAAGATTAGAGTCAATGTAGATATGCAGTGGGAACTAGTAGTGGCACTTGTATAGTTGGTGACAGGAAATAAAAAACAAGCTGTAGCCACATGAGAAATGAGGAGCAGATCTGACAGCGTCCGGGCATTCAGTCCACTGGATGCCACTACCACAGCCGGTAGGAAGCACGGGGTGATGTTCTACAGTTTCCTAACGACAGCCTAGATGTTCACAGAGGTCTCTTCTGGGTGTAAAATACCAGATTTGCTTTCTTTTCTGTAGAATTTGGATGTAGGTCTCACTGCAACATCCTTTTTTCTGGGGTTTAATGAAACCAAGGTACAGTTGTTCCTTTGCCAAGATGAGCAGAACTACAGGGTAGAATTGGGGGAAAAAAACTCTAATAAACCCAGCAGAAAATTCAGAAGTTTATATAGCAAGGAAAAAAAAAAAAAGAAAGATAAAATAAATAATATATCAATTTAAGTTTTGGTTAAACCACCAAAACCATCAAAAGCCTCTCTTAATTCTTCATATAACCTTCTGTTTTTTGTTTAGTGTTAGACCCAAACAGACCCATTTTTCTTTCCCACTCCTACCTCACTAATTTTAATGATTTAGCCATTTCTTTCAATAAAAGAGAGTAAGCTGTGGAGGCCAAAACCAATGTGGCTAATCCTTGCTTGTGTATTTTCTTCTTGTAGGCCTGCCAGATCTCAGTGCTTTGCCTAGAGACTTTCTCCGTTAGAACAGATTGCAAACCGACTTGTTTTCTTCTTGCATGTGCGTCAGTGAGAAGTTTAGGGCTAGTCCCCAGAAAGGGTGGGGAAACAATCCAGGTGTGAAAATGCATGCATGTATATGCTTGCAATTAAACTGTAACCATAGTGGCAGACAGCTTTCTTTAAAGCTGTAGCTCTGCCATTAGCTCGTTCCAGTTCTGTGTTAGAGTGCTGCTACATTTCCAGCATTTATTGAGGTGCTGTTTTGCTGGACATTTGGTATGGTAAGCAAAGAAGCGTGACCATTTCTCGCTCATATGCAGCTGGGCATTTGCATTAGTGCCTGCTCCTCAAGGAGCCCACAGCAGCCTGACACCACCCATCCATCCCCTGTTAATTGGCATGACTTGGTTTTGTTCTGGAAAATATTTAAACCAGGTTTAATGCTGAGGTTTTTCTTCTTCATATATGCTTCTTTTCTTTCCTGTTTCCTTAAATTCTGTGCTTGACAAAGGTTGGGTACAACAGCAGAAATGAAAGAATAAGCTGGGGGAAAAAAAAAAAAAAAGCTTTCACCATTAAATGTTTCATTAAATGTTTTGGTGGATAAAAGAAGAATCAACCTGAATGAAAGGGCTAAAGACAGGCAGCTGTTATACAGTCCAACTCAATTAAGTATTTTAGATCTTTAGTAATGGCCAAACCCAATAAGCCAAGGGGAAAAAATGCAAATAGGGGTGTGTCTCCTATGAAGTTGCTTGGTCTACTTCACCATTCTGGCAAAATTTATCTGGATCTTTGGGGACTGTAGAAGGACATAGACCTATGCTCTTGCAAGTGAGGTAGCTTGGCCTGCCATAGTTTAATGCATACCCAAGACAGGTGGTAGAAGATGACTATGCCATTAAAGTCCAGAGACAAAGTGCTGTTGAGGAGAATTAGGAGGGACATGAGGAGAAGAGCCCAGGATACCTCTGCAGTGGTTTTCTCTTTATTTTAAACTCAGCATCCTGAAAATGAAGGACATCCAGTTAGTGACCAAGAGAAGAATGTGATCACACTTTCTGCATACTTCCTTGATACATTATGGAACACTGAAGTTTAATTTGTGGGAGCTTACAATGTCTCTGGAGGTCATTGGGAGAAAGGTCCTATCTGCAAATACCAAATATTATCCACCTGGAAGAAAACACCACTGCAACAATTGGGTGAGATTCCTTATACCCATACTTACATACATACATACATACATATATATAGGTATATATATATAAGTAATGTGGTTTTCAAGTGGAATCGCTTCTCATCTTCAGCGTATCACCTGTTGCATAAATACATGGCTACAAAGGTAACAACTAGGAATAATCTTTAAAAAAAAATAAAATCCTTGTGTTCCCAAAGGCAAAATAGTTCTGTGGTGTGAAGATACGACTCTCTCCTGACACAGTGCCATTAGTTCAGCTGAAGAGAATTGCCTATGGGCAAACATCAAACTGTGATGGATTAGGTTATTTTTTTTTTCCACGCAGGTGTCTCTGAGTAACTTTTCATAAATCTTTGGAGATGAAAAATCAGGGAATAACTTAATCATGTTGTGTTGTTAAAAAGATTTACTGAGCAGCACCAAGTGGGTTAATTGGGTGGTCCTAAAAGGGCCCAAAATTTGGGGATTTGCTGTGGTTGTGAGATCTCTCCTTGCATGGAGGTGGGTTTTCTTCCCCTTCTATTCCACCAGTGTGGGGGTAGTAACTCCGCAAAAAGGAATATGTTGTTGGTGATTTACCATAATTTTTTAAATTACTAGTAACTGTCACATACTACATGCTACAACAAACGAAACTCATCTGTGCAGTGTGTTGGATAATGGAACAGTGCTAATTAGGAGACAGCGAGAATTATATCAACCTCATATGACTGTCACAAGCAAAACCATGGAACTGCCTAGGGAATGGTTATGAAGAGTATTATGGTCTCAACATTGCCTAAAGGGGAAGTCTCATAAAGTTTGACTATAAAATTTATCTGACAGATTTCCAGGCAGTAATTATAATTCTGATTTATATGTGTTTAATATCACTTCTGCTAATTCCCCCCCCCCAAAAAAAAAAAAAAAAAAAAGACTCTTGAAAGCTTCTTGTTCTTGTATTGTCATTCTTTCTTTCGTGAAAATGGAGCCAGGTAGCTGTGATGTCACAGCACTTGCTCAGCATTTGCATTAGACAAGAATTTGGGTTTGTTGTGGTTTTGTTTTTTTTCAAAAAAAATTCAAAGCATATTATGAGCCATCTTTGATCCATGATTCCTCACAGTTGTCCTGTCCTGTCCAATGTTTAGGGCCATGCCTGTACAAAACAGTTAAACACTTTTTTGCTATAGCGAGGCATATGAAGAGTCAGGAATGTCACAGCACTCAAGGAGATTTCTGTGAAAAAATCTCCATGTGTATTTGTCACAGATGTCTTGAGCTTGGAATGTCAGGTCAGGTGGAGCACTGAGGTTGCCAGGAAGTGAAAGAAGGAAGGGAGGTGCAGTTCAGCAGGCTACCTTCCAACAAGGCTCATTTTGGGATCCCAGTCTTCTTCCAGTTATGGGTTAGCATCGTGGTGGCCCTGCAAGCCCCTGGGCATGCACAGCTGGGGTGGCCTGTGAGCAGGGCCACCCAACTGTCTTGGGCATGCAAAGCTGTAGAGCAGGAGAGGAGATGCAACCTGAGGATGCAAATGAGTGCCAGGAATGAGGTGGAAACACCTCTGGGAGTTCAAACTGTGATCATGGTCTTTCCCTGTTTTCCCCCCTCTCCCTAGATGCCCTGGTTCAGCACACATGCTGAGAGCATCCTGGAGCCTTCATGACAACAAGACCCTTACTGATACAACAGATCCCAAACAAAGTGGTACTGTGCAGGTGGGTCTTCAAGGAAAAAACCCTAACTTTTCAGCAAGAAAATATAAACTGTGTTAAGCCTGAGTTTTATATTACTACCAAGTTGCTAGATTTTTATTTCAATACCCTCTTTAATAATAAATAGATATTGTTGCAGAAGAAATGCAGCAATCGGAATCTCCCTTTTCTTATGTTCTTTGAAGTATCACCTAGAACATGAACACAGTTATCACGCCCACTTGACATGCAGCTTTTTATGAATACAGGGACAAACCCCAGAAACTCTTTCTGTCTCTCTCTCACTCTCTCTCTCACGTGTGATGGTTTGTGCCTTGGTGATATGTGGTCAGAGTGGTTCAGGTCGTGTGCTTGTTAACTTGCACTTCCAGGCCATCAAAGGCAATGCCAGAAAAAATGGAATTCCCATCCTGTGGAGGTCATTGTGTGTCCTGTTGTCACGGTGGAGCATTAGGCTAATTCATATATGCCTTCAGATCAAATCCGGGGGGAATCACAGTGAAAAACATGCCATGCTCAGCTCCAAGGAGGTAGCGTTTCTCTGTAAGCCATAGATGATTGACAATTTCTGCCTGGGTTTTGTGGAGGGACAGCACAAGGGAAAACATCATTGCCTTTGGCTTTGTGTCACTGCTCCCTCTCCATCTGTGATGTGACCAAGGCATCCTTGAATTGAGCCCCAGATTCCTCCTGGGAACACTGAAAATCAGATGACAGCACCAAGGAACTTTATTTGTTCTTATTAGATTAGGACATGGGAATTAGTCATCTCCATTTTGCTTTTTTACCTCTAGCCTACAGGGAGCCAACAGTCCCCTCTCAAGGAATGGGGAACCTTATCTCTGTACAAAAAGCCACTGTGTTGTTTTGCCAGGGGGGTGGCAGCATCCATCTGTGGTTCTGCTGGTGACCTGTGGAATGGATCTGGATGATGGACTGTTCCCATCACCTGCCATCTGTTGCTTGCAGGCAAGAAAAACACTGTTTGGACAGCAGATGAGACCCAGACCAAGTGTCTATACACAGCTAATTCCAGAGGTAGCTGCAGTGGCTTATTTAAAAGCAGAGGAGATAGCAAAGCTGGAGTTTCACCTGCAGCTGGCCACAAGGAACATGACACGCAACACAAGAACATGTCCATACACAACATAACGTTGACCTTAGTGTTGTCATCGCTCAAGTGCCTACAGCAGAGAAGGGAGCAAGCTTAATGTGGGCTCTTGCAATGTTCCGAGGAGACTGGTCATTCCTATACAGTGCTGGATAAGCCAACTCCTTATGAACGGTCCAGTATGCCTCCATGATCATGCTGACAAGGACTCTTCAAAACTGGTATATCAGTGACTCCTAAGGAATATAGCTGGCTCATATCCAGGACTCAAAGAGCTGTAGTCACCAGATTTGGCATTCAGGTTGGAAGAGTTTAGATACACAAAAGGGGAACAGAGACACCTCCCAGCAGCCAGCTCCGTTTGCTATCTGATATTTAGATCCACATCTGGGCTTCTGGATTCCTGTGTGTTGTGTTGTGTTCTGGTTTTTTTTTGGTGGGTTTTTTTTTTTTTTTTTTTTTTTTTTTGTCAGAACCAGAGTTTCTAATAGTATTGTGGAGTTTCCTGGCCTTTGGACTTCCAGGGAAAGGTTCTCAGGTCACTTCTCTCATTCCCTGAGAATACTGGCAAATTTTTGGCAAACCGAGAAAAGAAAATTGCCATGTGTGGACCCAAGAACAAAGCTGTGTAGTTGCTATGATTTGTGAGTATGATTAATTGTGGTGGAGGTAACACTTATGACCAAATCTCTGACACTACTTTAAGGCTATTGAAGTAGTCTTTGAAGCAGAAATGCACCTTGGAGAGTATTATTAAGCTCAGGTAAAGATGAGACTTTATCAGCTTGCTACTGTGTTTTTGCTGATTTTTAGCCTGCAACCCTCGAAATCAAAACAGGAAGGTGCAATTGTCCTTATTGACAAATGGTGACATGGAAAGAGACAAAAGGACTTTTCCAGGCCAATGGATGTCAAATTTGACCAAATTCAATCACTTTGTTTTCCACGCAAAAGGAAATTCCCTGCTAAAGGTGGATGGAGCTTATACATTAAAAAAGTCCTCAAGAACTCCATCTTATGCTAAATAACGTGACCAGTAACTCCTGTTGCTGCTGTTTTTTGAAGAAAGCAATCTGGTAAATGGAAGGATGCTCAAACATCTCCGCTGTATTTATTATTCTCACTTGCACTTGAGGTCAGGCTCCATGGACTGTAACAGAGATATGGGCCTCACCCACACATGGCAGCTGCTTGAAACTTTATAGCTGAGATCAGTATTGTCTTCACACACACACATCACCACCACTACCCCCCCACCACCCCCATTTTATTGATTTACCAGCAAGATGTCTAAAAATAGTTTGTGAAGCAGCTCCTGAGCTAGTACACTTTTTGACCCAATGAAAACTGAAATAAAAACTGTTTAATCAGCCTGGTGTTTTAAAAGAAACTCAAATTGTGTGTCACATTGACATGCAGACTGCAGTTGTTTGTACTGTGCTTCAGACACTTTCACTGAGGAGCAGCAGTCTTGGAAGAGGGACAGTACAGGGGGGAATTTCACAAATTCACTATCTAATTTTAACCTACTACTGCAGGAGAGTCAGAGCTCATGTAACTTTGAGGTTATGCTGCTGCAGCTGAGCTGAGCCTCTGTCTCAATGATTTTGCATTCATGTTGCCAGCAGACTTTATTTTACACTGGCGAAACACCAGGTCTTTCCGTAGTAAAACCACCCCGTGACATTGCTTCTGGAAGACAACCACAAAACCTAATCCCTTAATCCCACTTGAGAAAGCTGTTTTAAATGGGAAGCAGAGTTGTGTTCGCTTCCATACTCACATGACTGATTCTGATCTTAGTTGTGCCAGTGCAAATTGAACCACATGCTGTAACATGGCAAAATTTGCTTTTGATCTGGCCCAGATACTATAATTTCCATCTGTTTATAAGGTAGCTCTGTGCTGTATTGATAGATGCATCAAAGACTCAAGAGACAATCACATCACTGGCACAAGCATGAACTGAGTTAGGAGTCACGATTTCAAAAAAAAGTCTTTTATTTTTTTTTCTTTTCTTCCCCACTAATAGAGAGGGGCTAGGCCACTTACCTGCAGTGTTAAAGGTTCATGTTCAGGATTGTCTCTGTTCGCTTGGGAACAAATTCTCAGACTTTTAGCTCATGCCCTAGTTTGTAAGCCATTCTCAGATGGGTATTTCTTTACTTTTTTTTCCTAACCTCTGTTCTTTGTTGTATAACTGACACGATAAACTCCATAATGCTCACAGCAGCAATGTAGAGATCCAGAGTCACGACACTTTTTGAAGTTATGCGAAGTGTTGGTTGCAGACTTGTATGCCTCGCATCTTGAATGAGGATTTTTGCAATGGAGGGCATCGTCTGTTCATGGAAAAAAGACTTAGAAGGTCCGGGTCAAGTGTCAGGGTTGTGCAGGAAAAAGTCTAGATAATTTTAAAAATAAAAGGGGAAAAAGGACACGATCAAAATCTCACTTTCTTGGTCTTAGAAATGAGCAGGAACAACCCCTTTGTCTTCTATCTCACCACTTTGGCATAGATGTCATTCATAAAGTGGATTTCCCTTCTGCTCCCTGTGCTTGCTTCATTCAGTGGACAGAGATCCTGTTGCTCACTCTGTGTGGGATACTGTGGAAAGGCAGGGAAAACTTGAAGGTCTCCAGAGAGGATAAGGAAATGTCTGCTGTGGTTTATAATGGTTTGACCAAAACAGTGATGACATTTAAATAGCGTTTATAAAGTGTATTTCAGTCCTTGGCTGAAGTGAAAAGTCATTATCATTAATATCCTGTGGTTTCTTATGAGGCTATATTTTTTAATCTTAAATATAGGTTCTTTTATGATAGTTTTTCAAGAAATACTACTTCTTCTTTTTCCCCCCACTCTGTGAACTGGCGCTTTTTGCTGAGCAGCTCCCAGCTGAGGCAGCAGGCAATGCACATGGCCATTGTTGCAACTTGATGCTGAAACTACCAGTGACATAGCAGGACTCCATGTAGGCAAGCTCTTGAGCTCAGGAAGGACCTGAGAGCTCATACCTTGCTTCCAGTAATATATGTTTATTACATTTATTGATTTAACTCTATTGGGTAGGATTAATTTCACCTTATTCTGTCCATCAAACTTGATGAAATGCATATCTCCTGATAGGGAATGGAAGTTGCTGTCACCTTATTTAAAGCCGTATCTTAGACTATGAGGAATCCTTTTCTTTCAAAGTGTCTTTTTTTACGGCAGATGGATTCCAACCTAAGAGTTTTAAATGAGATTATTATTTGGATTAGTAATACAAGATGGTTTCATAGCTGATTTCTACAAGGCAAAACACACAATGTCATGGAAAATAGCACTCATTAATACTAAAGGCCAGATCTGAACAAACAGAAAGCAGAGGAATGCTGTAAGTAAACTGGAAGTAATCCCAACAATCTGTGATGCAACCTAGCACAGAATGAGATTGCTGGAAATGGGGTAAAACTTACCAGTTCACCCTGTCTCCTTGCAGCTGCTAGGATTTTTCCTTGTGAAATGATGCTTTGTCTTGTTTATAAGTGCTAAAATATAGGTCTTTCACTACTGCTTTTGACACACTCTTTGCAGACAAGGTGATTTCAATGTGAGAAAGGGTTTAGTAATACAGGTTTGGTCTAGGAGACCAAAGTACTCATTCATTTTATCAAGAGGTAGTTGCAATGTGAAACAATATTCCAAAGATTTGTGTTTGTACTATTTAGTCTGGATGACAGCAGTATCGGTACAGAATCATACATGGAGACTCATAGAATCACTTAAAAATTTTACTGTCTGCAGACGGCTATTTTAATTACACTAATTATCCAAAATCCAGATTAGGACTATTGTGTTTTGCCTCTCCTCCTCCTGCTCTCTCCTCTGCTCTCCTCTCACCGTGCAATAAGGAACTCCCGAAAGTGCGTTATCTCTAGCAGATAACCAAAATTTCTTAGACTAATTTTGCAAAGAAATGACACAGTGAAAATTGGAATGATCAAAACAAACCATTTGCAATAATTTTCCTTACTAATAATAATTTTCAAGTAATGTCAAATGTAAATTTAAAAATAATGTGCTAAGGCAATAGCAGATTTATGAAAACAGAAAAAAAGGGAAGAAAAAAAAGGAGAGCAAAAATTGTGGCATATTCTTTTTTTCATTGAGAAAGGCTTTTATAAAATGAAGATTAATAAAAAATGTCAGCGCACATACTTTTTAGTTACATTTTTTTTCATTATTTTATCAGGGGTGGTAAGCAGCTTTGTTTATTGTTTTATACTTGTTTTCTTGAAACCTGATTTTCTATGAAATGAAAAATTATTTTCAGTATATAAATTATTAATAAATGTTTTAGAATCACATTTCATTACAAGTCCTATAAAATACTGATTAGAATATCCAAGCAATATACTATAACAGAAGTTAGAGCCTCTTAATTCTGCAAAAGGAGATATATGCTAGCTTTAAAACTAATATTTTGCTTCTTATTTTCATGATTTTATTTTTACAATTTATTTAACCAGCCCTGTAAAGTACAATGAAACCAAACAAATAATCTCTCAATATTGCACAGTAAGTAGACAAACCATATGTTTATGCTGTGTGTATGTATCTATCATTTGTTGTCACATTAAACACAGAAAATTTGATTTTTTGTTAGAAGGATAAATATATTAATACTGGTATACATCCATATGCAGCTCAGTAATTTCCCAAGATTTCTAAGTGTGAGAATTTCAAATGCAGATTACTACGTATGCATTTAAATATTTAAACACAGCAATGCTTTTCAAAATTGCTGAAAATGTTACAATTCCCAGGTATGACAGTGCTCGCTCCTAATTGGGAAATGAAGTCCCTCATTAAGACAATTAAAGCATGTAAGACCAACTTTTAGTGTCATTGTTTTTAAGTTTTTTCACCATAAATCAGTGTTATAGCTCATTTCAAAACTTTGAATGACCATCTCTTCCAAACAAAATTAAGCTAATGGACTCAGGACCTGACTATTGTCATGGGAAAACAATATGAAACCTTTCTTCGTGCTTGTCACCACTGTCATTAACCACTGGCATGCCTAAGAGCACAAGATGCACACTAAGCACTGACTTCTTTCTGCTCCAGACTAGATTGTAACCACCTGAAGATGGAAACCCCAAAAGCTGCTTCTACCTTTACCTTGCTCTAAATACATGGGCTGTTTGATGGTGGTGTTCAGTAAGACAACGCATCAGTTTCCCTGCTGAAGAAAGATGCTGCTTAAAGAAATCAGCCTTATTATGTCCCAATGACAAGCATAATTAAGAATGTCTGTCTCAGAAAGGCATAAGAATAGAGGGAAAGCTTTTGTTCACCTGAGCACACTACCATCCTTGACCCATCCAGGTAATTTAAGCCCTGGCTGAATTGGACAAGGACAGGTGTAATTGGGCCCCGGTATAGGCTGCTTCCAGCCTTGCAATTACCCTAATAAGGTTGTCTGTGGAGGGGTCAGTAGCTAGCGGCCAGTTTGGCTGGAGCCTTCTCTAGCTGTCAACAGAAGGAGAACAAGGAGTCCATTGGGTCACAGCGCAAGACAAAATGAATGCTAGTAATTGATCTAGTGACAGCAGCGTCTGACCTGAGACAAGGGAAATGGGCAGCTGCAATGAAAAGCTTGATGCCAAAAAAACCCTCAAATAAACAAAAAAAAAAAATCCACAAAGAACTCGTATGTTTCTGAAGACATGGCTGGGGGCATGTTACGTGAGTTTTAAAGGGCAGGCAGTCATCTGGACATTAAATGTGGACATTTCATTCGGCTATGCACAATGATGTTGCCATCTCTGTTCCTTTCTGTGAAATCATTAAAACAGTCCTTTCCACAACCTCTTTAATTCTTCTCACTAAACCCACTCCCTCCCAATACACCCAAAGGCACTTGCAGCCCACAGGTAAGGATCGGTAGGTAATGTTGACATACAGGCAATTATGTTCTCTTGGATCTTTCTGGGAAGGTTCTGGATCTATGCTTAAAAATGCTTTCCCAGTTAGTGGTGTGATTCAGTGTGTATATTCCGAGCTTCATTATTTCAGGTGGGCTGAAATGCAATTGTAACTCATCCTTCCATGGCTCTGTTCTTGTGACAGTTTTTAATTAAACATAGTCTTTAATCAATTAAGTGGCAGCTGCAAGTAATGTGTTAGAGCTCTGAATGTGTCTTTAGAAATACCCAAACTTGCAGAAAGTGCAAGTTCAAATACCAGCAGGGAAGACAGTGTCTTTTATCCTTCCTTTGAATTCCATGAAATTTCCTGTCTGGGTCTACACATCAATATCTGACCTAGACATAAGACAGATTTTCAAAAAAAATTAACCTCTCCTCCCTTTTCTATCTGCATGGTAGTTCAGGGTAATAGAAAAAATAGTAATAATAAATGTTGGAGCTGGAGTTAGAGATTGGAGCTCTAAAGACTGAAAATCCCTGTTTGTTGCTGACAGAACCTGCATGTTTGGAAAGGGTGTTGATGGTGTTGATAAGGACCATTGCTTATCATCGTTTGGACTTCAAGGCTAGCATTAAACATACATATCCCTGTGCATAATTAAACTTATGGTTATTGTAACAATAGTAACAATAAAAATAATTGTTTTTACTCTTTATAGTTGAGGTTAGAGACTGGTTTCTGCCACTTTTTACAAAGATATAACAAATGATATGCACTTACCCTAGTTAGGCATCTGGGATTTAGAGTCTCTCTACAAGGTAATCAGCCCAAATTTTTTTTATTTTTTTTTTTTTAACAAATTGAATAAATACCACCGGGAAAGTGTGAGAGATCAGAACTGCCATTATACATGTGAGAAATAAAAACAGAGACACCAGTAGATTATGGGTTGGATAGCCAAGAGTGAGAAGGTGAAGGTGCTTACCCTGGCTGCTCTCTTTAATCACTAGAGAGAAGCAGGTGACAGCAACAGGCAAGTGATTCAGCCTTTAGGGAGGTGGCTAAGAATACAATGAATTAAGATGAGCTCTGCCTGGAGGGACCTCCTGCTCCAGCCTATCAAGGGGCTTTGGGGGTGACTAGCTCAGTTGTAGACACTGAGTTTTGAAGGACTAAGATAGGTTAGCAGAATCCTGCCTGTGACTTGTGCACATTCAGACTTGGAGCCTGTGGCATGGTCAGAAACAAGATTGACTTTTTTAATGCTCACTTATGAATGAACCGAAAGAAGGTACATGTCTTTGCAAGGACACATGAGAACTCGTTAGCAGGAACAGGAAATGAGGCTGCATGCTACCTCTCCTGTCATGTCTTTTGCATTGCATTCTGCATGATGGTCCACAACCCCTGAAATACTTAGATCTTGCACCACTTCTTGCATATGCATTTGTAGCAGGATGGCAAATTAAAATGATACAGAGTGTAAGCTCCCATTGTATAATCACGTGAGCTTAATAACCACAGAATCTCTGTGAGTGCAGTGCCATCGGTGCCTACATCCTGTAACTGGTGATCTGCTGGGCAGGGAGCCCACCGTGCAAGACATCAACTTGGGGAACTGAACAGGCTTGCTTTGAGAGCACATCATGGCTCCACAGATGCTACAGCTACCAAATATATATATATATGCGCCAAAGGGAGTGCATTATATATTATTTTTTTTCTCACCTTTATGCCACAAACGGGGAAGTTAGAGAGAACGCTGGCTGCCAGAATGATGGATTTATGGCTACAGCTGACACCTTTTTTCCTTTTGTGAATCAGTTTTAAAAAACAGGCGTGTGTCTCTTGCACAAATAGCCTGTGTTACCAGTGTGCATCAGGATCCAACACACATGTTGAGGCCTGTGCTGAGCTCAGTGACAAGTGCTTGTCCACTAATACAAAGCCTCATGCACTACTCAGACATTAGAATTGCTTGGGAGCATCAGGCACACCAAATACACTCTTTTTTTCCCTATCACACACATCTGGGAGTTGGAAAAGAAAGTAATTTTGGGAACTTAATCTCTTGCTGTGTTGTTTGTGTATTCATTTTTCGCAGGTTCTACTCAAAGAAATTCCACCCAGATGCTGTTTCTTCACCTAAAGTGTGATTTTATTTCAGGGTACAGACCAGGTTTGGAGGTGACATGTTTGACTTATTCTCTTTGATACAGTAAATTGATGGAATCAACTTTTATGGACATAAAGAATATACTTGCTGGCTGTGCTGGTTTTGGCTGGGGTAGCGTTAATTTTCTTCATAGTAGCTGGTATGGGGCTGTGTTTTGCATTTGTGCTGAAAACAGCATTGATAACATAGGGATGTTTTCATTACTGCCAATTAGTTCTGACACAGGGCTTTTTCTGCTGCTCATACCACCAGTGAGTAGGCTGGCAGAGCACAAGGAGCTGGGAGGGGACACAGCCAGAACAGCTGACCCCAATTGACCAAAGGGATATTTCAGACCATATGGCATCATGCTCAGCATATAAACCTGGGGGAAGAAGAAGGAAAGGCAAGATTCTGGGAGTGAAGGCATTTGTCTTCCCAAGTCACCATCATGTGTGATAGAGCCCTGTTGGCCTGGGGATGGCTGAGTGCCTGCCTGACCATGGGAAGTGGTAACTGAATTCCTTGTTTTGCTTTGCTTGTGTGTGCAGCTTGTGCATTGCTTATTAAACTGTCTTTATCTCAACCCACAAGTTTTCTCATTTTTACCATTCTGATTTTTTTCCCCCATCCCACCAGGGGGAAGTGAGCGAGCAGCTGCATGGCGTTGACTTGTTGGCTGGGTTTAAACCACGACAGTCCTTTATGACACCCAGTTTGGGGCTTGAAGGGTTTGAGATAAAGGCAAATTTGATTGGAATGTTCTGGACTGAATTTATAGCTGTTATTGCTTTTTAGCTATTAACTGGCAGGCTTCTATGTTTGCCACAGGGCTTGCTTGCCATACTATAAATTAGTCTAGTGCTTGTTAGTGGCTGCTTTTTGCTTGTACTGCTTGCTGTAGTGCTGTAATGCTTATCTTACTCTGCTGTGCCTGGGAACATTTTGATAACAGCAGTGGTGATACACCTGGGCTGGCAGATGGCCAGGGCTTCGCTGCTGTTTCTGTGCTGCTGGACAGGCTGGAACTCCAGTGTGAAGTCAGGTCAAAGGGACTGTGACCTGTAGATGACTCTGTGTGGGAGCAGCACACCCTGAAGTGTCTGTGGCCATGGATAAGCCCATGCCAGAGCAGGGACATCTTGAGGCATCTGTGTTTGTGGTTATGTGTGTCACAGCAGGTATACCTCTAAAGGGATTGTGGCCCAAAAATAAGCCCACGCTGGAGAAGGTACACCTCAAAGCATCTGTGGCTGTGGATAAGTCTGTGCTGCAGTAGGTACACCTTGAAGCATCAGTAGCTGTGCATGAGCTCATGATGGAGCACGTCAAAATATGTGGCCATGGATAAGCCCACAACAGAACAGGTATGGCCCTGGAGGCACTGCAGCCAGGGGTAAGGCCATGCTGGAGCAGGTACCCCTCTGAAGGGATTGTGGCCCATGGAGAAGGCCATGCTGGAACAAGTGCACCTTGAAGCAACTGTGGCTGTGGATGTCTACGCCGCAGCAGGCATACCCTTGGAGAGACTGTAGCTCATAGATAATCCTCCACTTGAACCAGGTAAACCTTGAGGGACTGCAGTCTGTGGACAAGTCCAAGCTGCAGCAGGGGCAAGGGGAGGGGTTCATTGCAATGTTTAACCCATTTGTCCAGTCCAAAGGGACCGGGGTGGAGATTGTAACAGAAATACCTTTAAGTTATTGTAACCCAGGATTTGAGTTGTAAGTTATAGGAATTTAGCAGGAGCAACCCCAACCAGTGGAGGACAAGTCTTAAGAGCAGCAGTTACCTGACCTGAGCTGGCTTTGGTGCCAAATAACTCCATGCAACACACCACCTCTCCTGTCCTGAGTGATCACCATAACAGATGGATCCCAAAATTATGGACTAAGTCAACTCCATGGACATTTTGTGAATATTTATGGACATTCTATAGACATTTTACAGGAGTGATCCGTAGACTAAGGAAACGATATCTGTGTATCATATCAAAGTATGGGAAGGGGGGTGGGGTAAACGAGGTTGTACTGGGTGGTGTGGGACTTGAGCATGACATAAATGGCATGGAATAAGCGGTGGAGAATGTGCAGATTTTGGCTGAAGCTTTCTTCATAGTAGCTGGTACAGGGCTGTATTTTGCATTCGTGCTGGAAACAGCATTGATAACACAGGGATGTTTCTGTTGTTGCTGAGCAGTGTACACAGAGCCATGGCCTTTTCTGCTCCTCACCCCACCCCACCAGCAAACAGGCTGGGGGGACACAAGGAGTTGGGAGGGGACACAGCCGGGACAGCTCCCCCCAACCTACGGCGTCATACTCGGTATATAAACCTGGGGGAAGAGGGAGGAAGGGGGGGAACGTTCGAAGTGATGGCGTTTGTCTTCCCAAGTCCCTGTCATGTGTGGTGGAGCCCTGCTGCCCTGGGGATGGCTGAGCACCTGCCTGCTGATGGGACGTGGTGAATTAATTCCTTGTTTTACTTTGCTTGTGTGTGCAGCTTTTGTTTTATTTGCCAAACTGTCTTTATCTCAACCCACGATTTTTCTCATTGTCACTCTTCTGATTCTCTCTCCCCTTCCACTGGGGGGTAGTGAGTGAGTGGCTGAGTTGCTGGCTGGGGTTAAACCACTGGTCCAGTCAGGTAGTAAAAGCTTAGACTGAGATATGCAACTTGTCTATTAAACTGGGCACCCATAGAAGCCTGCCCTCAAGTTTTGATTTTTATTAGTATAATTCAAAAATTAATTTACATATCAGTTTTTCTATCCATGTGTTCAAAGGGATTTCAAAAATTTAAAGAAATGTCCTGAAACTTATACTTGAGTGAGGAAAAATGTTTGCAAAGAAGATCCAAGCTCAGGAAAAGTTATTTGCCATGCTGAAGATGCCACCTTAACAATTAAAAACCCACACAGGGGAAAAAAGGAGAGAAAAAACCCCAACAAAAAACCAACAGCAGATAATGTATTGTTTTGCCAAAAACATCACAAAATAGGAAAACCAAAAAAGGAATGAATAGAAACTAAAGAATGCAGAAACAAAACCAACACAGGTTTAGAGAGGTTTCAACGGTTTGAAGCCAAACCATTTGAATGTGGAAACGGTTTGTCTTTCATTCCTTAGGAATACACAGATTATATCCCAAAGTAGTCCCGGTGTGTAATGAATGCAACTCCAGCAAACTGCAGCTTCTGGGGAACCAAACCGTGGGCACTGGCAGTTAGGCACTAGGTCCAGGTTTTACTTTTTGTTTTCTCTGCGTCTCACTTTTCCCACTGGATACCAGATTGTTTTCTTCTACTTCTTGTGAACTTTTCTCATTAAGTTAGAAGTCTTCTGACAAAGAGATCATCTGTTACATGCTTCTGCTGTGCCTCAGGCAAAAGGACCCCCATATCTTGGTCAAAGCTTTTACAGTTGCTGTAAGAACAATATAGCTGAATCCCACATGGGATTTAGTTAGTGCACATATTGATCTTATAGATGCGATACATTTGACTGCCACTGTATATACAACGATAAGAAATGGCCATGATGTCTCTCAGTTTTTTCCTTAGCCTATGCTCAGATTTTTCCAAAACAGCTTTATTTGATCTATGAAATCACTAAGGAATAAGAAGGAATGATTTTAACAGAGTGATATCCTTAATTTTTGTGTTGGACAACATATGATAGAGCTATTGAATAGGCACAAAATAATCAGGTTGTTTATCCTTACACTTATAAAAACTTGGCAGTACCAATTTCACTTTGTACCCACTACTAATTCAAGCTAAATATATTTAATTTGCATGGGGAAACTATTTTTTTGGGGGAGCGAACCTAAAAACAGAAACTCAAGCAAAGTAATGATAATAACCAAAACTGCATGACAGAAGACTTCAGAAAGGCATTTCTGTTCCTTTAAACTGTCCTCAGAGAAATTAGTGTAATTTGGATTAATGAGCAGTGACATGATATCTCTTAATCAGTAAAGCTACAGTTTAACACAGATTTCATTTACTCTTCTTACTTATTTGAGAAATTAGAATGTTATTGAAGTCACTGGAAAATTTCTCCTTAAGATCAACAGGAGACAGGTTAAATGTTGTGTGCTGTGCCTACCATAAAAACACAACCCTCTCTCAACCTTTCACATGAGGTTAGTTCTGCTATCACTGGTGCCTCTCTTAAATCCCTCAGTAACTGCACTGCAGGTAGAGGTAGTCCAGGCTTTAGGACTTAAAAATTTCCACCTAAAAATTCCATTAAAGACCAACTCTGACAATTTCAGCAGTGGACAAAGAACCTGGTTGTATAAAGACCCAGACTTGCTCTGTCCACATGAGCCAGCCAGAAAGAAGCCAGACCTGGCTCTGAATCTGTATGTCTACATCAGCATGCTGCTGGCCACAGCATAGTCATCCTACTGTGTACACCAGTCCTGGTTATCCCGGTACCTGGAGTGGTACCAGTGGGGTTTTGGTTACCTATATACGTCCACATAAAACTCCTCTCAGTTTTCACACCCTTGTTTGTACCTGTATTGCAATAAAAAAGGCTTTCTCCCTCATTCACATTGCAGATTGGATGGTTCTCACTCCCCAAGCAGCTGCTCAGAATTGTGTTTTATCTTCATTGTTCACTGGGTGGTCCTCTCCACCATCATTTATTACCTGCTGATGACAGAATGATTGGCTTCCTCCTGGGTTTTTTCATGGTTCTCCTTGCTAAAGGTTATTGGAAATATTCCAGCAAAATATTATTTTTTTTATATCGAAATCTGCTGATTTTTCAACATTTATATGGTTTGGAGAGTTGAGATAGGATTCTTCTTACTTACATTTGGGAGGGTAGTATTCTGTCCACAGGTTGAGATGTCTGTTTTAAGGTTTTTGCATGGAGATGTCTTCAGGCAAGCTAAGTATCTGAACAGTGGAGATCCAGACTGCACAATCAGCAGAGTCTATGGGGTAATGGCACACATAGGTGCCTACTTCTTGCTCTTTGTGATCTCTTTGAGGGCACTGCAGTGATAAGAGGGAGCCTACGAACCCTGCGATGGCAGCCTGAAGATGCATGCTTCCCTGCCATTTCAGTTCAGCTCAGACAGCCGTTGCAATGACTCTTGCTCATTTGAGTGTATTGGATTAAAATAAACAACCTCTGCCAACCTGAGGCATGTAACTGCTTAATGACACCTTAGTAAGTCCTTCTGGCCTTCACAGTTGAAATTTGAAAATTACAGATAATTACAAGCAGCACAAAAGGAGTCTTATAACAGGAAGTGCTGGACAGTACTAATAACACGTTTCATTAACAGATCCACCTATACTTTATATATGACAGATGCATAAGGGAAAAAAAACCCACAGCCAAACCACAGAAGATTAGACACAAGTATCAGGTGAATAAACGAGCCAATTGTCCATAAACCCATCTAAGAATCTTTCAGCTTTTTAAAATCCACAATTTAAGCTTTAAATAATGGACTCATGGGAAAATGACATGTGTGCTAATAATTATGAAAGCAGATTGTTGCAAAAATCTGTAAATCAAAAAGTAAGCTAAGATCACTCAGTTTGTGAAATATGGCAGAGCTCTACCCAAAGCAGATAAATTACCTTGCTGTGCAATGGCTGCGGTACCTCATAGACTTCAGTAAAGGATGGGTTCTTAAGTAAACACCACAGAGAATGGACCCCTTGCTTTAAAAATAATAAGCTGTCTGATCAGACCAAATCCATCAAAAACAGTTTCATCTATTCTTTGGATATGCAAAATCCAAGAACTGGAACTTCTCTGGTTCTCTCTTTGCTTGTTAAAAGTAGTTGCTGTGCCTCCTCCTCTTGGATAGGCGATACACAGGGTTCATGCGTTTGTCAGTGCCCAGTGTGCAGCACCAAGTAATGATCTTCTGCCCATTTTGCATATAGTTCCTCGAGACTTAGCATCCCACTGTCAGGAATGCTTTGGTTCCTCAGCACCTGCTGCTTTCGGTGTAGAAATTAATCATGGCAAGAGAATGCTCTGGGACATGGGTTATCTACTTGACAAATGTAGAGCTGCCAGCAGACTGGAGCCTTCAGCTCATACACACCACTGCTTTTATCCTGAAATTTTCTCCTTTACATCCATGTGGTTACATGGGTTACAGACTAGGTGGAGATGCCCCATGTGTTCAGTTTGCTGAAGGAAACTGCAGTGAAGAAGACTGTCAGCCAGATATGGTGGATGCAGCATGAACAGAGAACACTCGTCGAGAGCCCTGTGTATATCTTGATTTTGTTGCATGCATAGTTTATAACTCACTTGAGGCCCTGCATCTCATTAGTTCTGGGTGGGCCTCTCCTACCAGGATAAGCAGCCTTCATTTAATGATGTTTTGATCTATCTGATTTAATACTAAGTGGATGCAGCAAGACCAATGACATGGGATCATCCATAGGCAAGCCTGGCAGGATTACTCAGGCAGTACAAGAGGGCTGGTAGGTGTTCCCTTAGCTCTTATTAGTTTTAGAGAAGAGCTGGTGAAATCTGAATTCTCTAAACAATTTTCGACAGATTTAGCTGTGTTCTAGGAAGCAGAACATAACACAGGCTTGGGCAGGACTCAAAGACTTGGATCATTTCTGCCTGGACTGCTCTATTTCAATCCTGAAGAAAAAAACAAATGCAGACATGATAACAAAGAGGCCACAAATGGACAAAGCCCAGCGACACCAGCATCTAAAGAAAGGTATGGAGGAATTTTAAGTCGGAGCTCTGAAACAACCACCCCTGGGGGTGTCATTTTCCAGAGCCTTCCAGAGCTCTGAGGACAATGTACAGGGGTGGCACAACCACAAGTGGCCACACCATGTCCTGACTTGCAGGAATCAGTTGGAGTGTACTGAAAATCACCTAACTGTGGTGTAACAGGAAAATTTAATCCATGTAAGTCTGAAGGCTAGATGTTGCTTTGATGGGAAGAAAGTGAACAACTTTCTCAACAAAATGTGGTGCATAAACTGTAAGTGGGGGAGAAAGGAGCCATAAATCCTACATTGCTTTTGAGTGTCCAGGGTGCATCATGGGGTATGAGGTTTTTAATCTATGGGTGTGTATCCTTTATGGGTATGATTTTTCCCTTCAGGTATGAACCCTTTGTTCACACCTGGGTCAGTCAGGGGAATGATGAAATATTGAGACGTGGACTTGCATTGGCTTGAAAGATGCAATGAACTCAATCTGTATTTTTACCAAAGAGATGGCTGAGCAGTGTTTTAATTTCAGCTTGTATATGACGACATGACAAAGATACATTTGATGATAATTTTCTTAGGCCATCTGTCTATAAAACATCCAATAAACAAAAATAGGAGACAGAAAAACTGAGATGGAAAAGAAGTAGCTTTTAACCATGAACCTAATTAACAATCAGAACAACAAACTGATGCTTTCAAAAAAATATTTTTTCCCTGTTGCTGGACACTTAACAATAAAGACTGAACATTTTTCCCCTGAAGGGCAAGCTTACCTTCAAACTGGACTTAAGAACATGTTATGGCCTGGGCTACATGGCAAGTCAGGCATCCTTCTTTAGCTACTCAAAAAAACCTTCAGCAGGTTTCTTCTCTGAGGGGATGTCACTTAACCTAGAGACATGGGTGGCCCGAGATGTCCAAGATGTAGCAAGTTTTGTAGTTTTTCTTTTCCTTTCCCTGTTTCTGTAGGAAGCAGATATAGGAAATTGTACCAAGCATGCCTGAATCCTGTCCTCCATCCTCCCTCATTATGCCTTTTGTCATGGGCTGTGACGACGTGATGGGATCAGGAAGAAAAGTTTGAGTAAACTTCAGGCAGCATACCCTCTTTCTCACACACAGTTGCTCCTGGAAACCATAATCTTGTCCAGTATCTGGGTCAGTCTGAAAACCAGACTGTGCAGATGGAGGTGAATGAACAAAATTGTCTACAGATAACTTAGAGAAGACAGGGTCTATTTTTATTTGTATATGCATAAATAAAAATATATACATATATATGTATTTTTTTTTACATTTAACTGCTCAGCGCTTGTTGTCAGATCCAGGTTGGCTGCCTTTGGCCCCGCTTTCATTCTCATCGAACACACTGGACCAGCCCCTTCACTGGGCTGTGCTGACACACAGGTTGTTTGTTGGCACACCCTGGGGGAGGGATATGCAGAGAGCTGGAGGTGGCAGGGGAGATCTGCCTGCAGCCTGGCTAGGGTTCAGGGTAAACACTCACCGAGTCATCCCCTGCAGCCGGCTTTGGTTTGCCTTGGGTGTCTGCCAGGGACCTGCTGTATGATGATGAGGGCACTAACATCTCTGCGTCTCAGACCCCCAAATGCCCCATGGAGATGACAATATTTCCTTGCCTTTCCTCATACCATGGATGATCTTCTGTTGAGTGTATACAACCCCTGGCACAAAAGATAACAGTAACAGGGCTAATATTCCAACTCTGTGAAGACACATGTGGGTGTCTCAGAAGCACGATGACTTGAAGACTGCCTTCTCCTCAAAACGATGCAGCCTGGAATCCCTTCAAGGCTCTTCACGCTAACAGTGTTAACAGTGCGAGCGGCTTAGGAGAGAGCATGCACTGAATTACAACCTCCTCCTACAGGAACTCTGAGTTCCCTTTAAAAGAAGCTGTTTGTTTTGCTGCTGAGCTAACATGATTAAACAAGACAGGTCTGGCAGGGTTCTTCCACATTGTCAAATCTTGAACAAAAGGCGCAATATTCCCGTTTCTTACAACTCCAAACAGCCTGCTTACAGAGATGGCAATTACTCACAGGCAGCGTAACTCAAGATCTTTCCAGTGTTTATATCCCCACATGAAGCATACATTTACATGGCAACGGCATGGGACAAGACATGTCTTTTAATTTTCCCATCATAATTCATAGCAGGACCCTGCCAAAAAAACACTGGAGCTGATTACCAAGTGTGACTGCGATCGGATCATTTAGCAATTTGAATTTCCACACCTTTTGTGTGAGGCTTGGCTTTGTTTTACTTAAAGCAATAATTGCATTCTAATTTCATAATATGGGTCGCGGTTGCTTCATCTCTCTGTGCCTTCAAGGAAAAGAAAAGGTGCACAGAACACAACAAACACTTTTTTAATTAATTTTTTTAAATGAGCTAAGAAATGTTTACCTGCTTCACAGGTGTGCTTGCTGCAAAGTGACTTAATTATCATTTCCACAGTCCCCGTCAGAAGGATCACACAGGGATTATACATTGGTGTTATCACAAATAATGAATTATGGTTTTATGAAGAATAGAGTTAACAAATTATTTTTAGGAATAAAAGGATGGCAAAGGTTTTCAAATAAAAGGTGTTGAAGGAGTTCAGATTTAACAGCTTTTAATTCATGCAGAATTTTAAAACAAACAGAGCAGAAATGTATGATTACAAACAGACTTGGAGTCCATCCTGCACAACGCTCAAATTTGCCTTCAAAGCTCCCCCAACAAACAGCAAAGAAGAGTAGAGCACCTCCCATACTCCAGTAGGATAGATCTAGAGCTAGTTGCTTTCTTCTCATCCAGAGCTTGAAACTCCATGCTTTAGCTTTAGGGTCATAGCTGTTTATCAGGTCACACAACACATGACAGGTCACAGCGTGTCCAAGCTGGTCTGGGTTTCATTGGATTACTCATCTTCGGCTCCAGCAAAGCAGCATGGGCTCCCACAAGTCTTTAGTCCCAGGTACTTCATGACAGATCCAGTCTATCAGCTCCTACCTTCATCCCTACGCACAACCTGGAGGTGCTGACAAGCAGGAAATGGGCAGTAGGGGCCTGCTGTGTGTCTAATGTACAGTGTGTGATCCTTCCATTGCCATGGGCTTCAGACTAGATTTAGTGCTGAGTCCTTTCCTAGAGAGCATAGGAAATCAAATTGTCTGAAAATAAAGTCTAGATAACTCTTGAAACATAAAGGAAAGCCATTTCAAAAGCTTTTCCAGAACTTTATGATGTACATGTTAAAAGATGTAGACACTTTTCTCTCTTTTAGGGAACTATGGTTCTGAAATAATTTTTACCATAAATTTCTCACTTTATCTCAAACACTTGTCACTTTTATAGTTTCTGCAATCTGTGAAGGTACCAAACAGCAGTGGTTTATATGTACTGGTCTCTGTCACAAACCTCATCTGAGGTGGTCTATGCGTGTTTTCCCCAAACAGACATAGCCATACTTCTATCTGGGGTATACCCCTAATATCCAGAATGTCTGGAAATCAGGTAAAACCACCTTTCATGCTAGATCCATCTTTCATGTTTCCAGCTGACCTCCCCCTTTTTCAGCTGCAAATGCTTGCAGAAGGATTTAGATCCTGAAGGCTCCTCTTAACGTTTTGGAGCTGCAACCATCCTTGCCTGCGTTCAGAGATGTCAGATGTTTGCCATGTCAACTGGACAGATAAGCCATGAATTTCCTCTAATGTGGTGTACTTTTGCTCCTGCAGGACATTGCATGATATTTCTCTACATGTTAGCTTCTGCAGCCATTTCTGTGCACACATGTAAGAAAAGAGACCTTGCGTGGGGGCTTGCTTCACTCAGGGCTGCACAGTGCTCTATAAAGTGTATTGGTAGGGCTTAAGACTTAGTAACTCTTCTTACAACATGATCCATGACCACTTTCATTAACAATATGCCTTAGCTCTTTTATGACATCTTTTGGTTATACTTCAAAGGGCTTTTAAGTTACCGTATCCCTAATCCTTCCCAGAACTTGAGAGGGAAGGTAGCTATGCACAGTCATCTCTTCTTACAAATCAGCAAGAGGTGCTTATGTGAGTTTCTCACAGTACAGGAGGAGCAGTGTCAAATTTAGGATTAGGATTTCAAAACATCTAGGACCTTCTTTCTTGTGTAGGTCTGTAAACATCTGTGAAGAATGTGATGCTGTAAAGAGTTAGTTTTCCAGACCAGAGAAGGGCCAGTATTTGCAGTCTGACCATAGCCATCTAGCTGAGTCTGTTTGGTGTACAGAGACGGCTTGTGCCCCTTTGGAGCCAACAAGGAAAAAAAGGATTCTTGAAAGCATGATTTTAAGCACACAGCAGACATCTCCTTTGAGTCAGGCCCTTCTTCCTCTCTTGTCTACACAGGCAATTCACAGTGTTAAGCTTTCTAGTGTAGCTATATAAAGATGGGTAGCATAAATACCCTTCTCTAATGCTGCATGACTAAATGCAACTGTTTGCCTTCACCAATTACACAATGCTCATGCCAGTTGCATGTATAGAATAGGTTTTAGTTCCAAATAATTTCTGGCTTTTGGTTTTGACACACTGAGTAGGATTAATTTACCTAAACACAAGCATTTCGGGCATATACAGTAGCTATTGCACTACCACCAGCTGCTGCAACTGCAGGGGTAGTACAGGTCTCCCACAAATCCTGTGTCATGCCATGGAGATCTCTTAGCTTCTCCAGGGTACTCAAACAGCCCAGGCACCTGTGTTTAGGCACACTTGATCTATTTGTAAACAAGCTTTTGATGTAATCAGAAGGTATTAACCATTCTTCTTGGAAGTTGGGTATTTCTATTTCTTCATCAGTTTTCCATGTGCCACTATTTCAAACAGCTAGAACGAGCCTGGTTCTCATTTGCAAAATCCTCCAAGGAACTTCATGTAGTTTTACAGTCTGTCAATAATTACACTGTGAAAACTTACAAAATAGCAGAAATTTGTTCCTAGTTTTATATTCACCATGGGATTAAACCCAATTTTCTTTCCATAATATATTTGTCATTGTTTTTCCCTTGGTTTGGGCTTTGACCTTGTTGGGGCCTAAAACTAACTAAATGAAAACATGGGTTTGTGTATTCATTGCAACTGTGTCAAGCAGAATGTTTTATGATTTGGAGAGACTCAGAGTCAAATTAGCACTGATCAGCAGTGGAAGAGAGATCTCTATGGATATCTCAACAGTCTTTTTTCTTTCAAAGAGCTAAAACACTCACAGAAATACCCCTTTCTGGGTAAATACTCTGTCTGTTGGCAGTTACTTCCCTGTCTCTAGCTGTAGCTCAGCATTTTCTCGCTTGCTGTCAGCTGTGCCCTGAGAAAGAGGAGAAAAGAAGCCAGACGAAGCAGAGCATGGCCATTTTGTGTACTTGCTATGACGGCAACACCCTTTAGCTCTGACTTTGCACATGGCATCTAGGTCTTTACCTCCCAATGTGTCACAAGACAAATAAACAAATGAAAGATGAAGAAAGGAGAAAGGGCATCTCGTCAATTTATTTTCTTCAATTGTCTAAATAGTCATTTAATCTCACACTGATTCAGA
Organism: Falco cherrug; assembly: GCF_023634085.1. NCBI lineage: Eukaryota > Metazoa > Chordata > Aves > Falconiformes > Falconidae > Falco > Falco cherrug. Next base: position 65,034,375 of record NC_073701.1, read on the forward strand.
ATTCTTCTGGAGATCCTTGAGAAAGGCACTTCCAAAGACTCATTCTGCCACCTAGTCATAGGTGTCTGTTCAGTGACCTGCATGGATGAGATGACGACCTGTGAATGGCTATAAAATAAGAAAGATGAATCCTGACCTTAGGGACTTGCCAAGGAAACCAGCAGCAGAACAGGAACACAACTCTCATCTGCAGGTTCCTACTGCAGAGCCTGAGCCAAAATGCACCTCTCCCACACTCTCCAAGCAGACACAGCAAACCGTCCTTCACAAAAGTATCACCAAAATTGAATCCCACATCCATTTTATCACCATTGTCGTCTAGATGAAATCAGAGTGGTTAGATGAGTAAACTGAGATACATGGTGAATCCACCTAACCATTAGCATGTAGGGAATAAGTGATGAGCTGGCAAGAAATCCAATTTCTTTTCTCCTTCTCGTTCCATGCTTTAGTCCGTTGCCAGAACTTGTTTCTCCATAGTTCAGCATTTTTAGGTTTAACTTGCATGTATGTCTTCTCCCAACTGAAATGCTATAGGGTGTATGAGACATCTACACAAGACTAATAGAAATAATACAAACCCCTGGGAGACCCACACCTCTCTGGAGAAGCAATGAAAAGACAGGCAGGACATGCCAAGGCATTCCAGCTGGGAATCAATGGGACAGGCATTGGAAAGGGTGGGATACAGCTCACAGTTTAAGACATCTTCATGTAGATGATTTAGATGATCTAAGTGTCCAAGCTCTCATTATAATTAATAGAGATCAAGTGATTAATTCAGATGTCTTAAGCACAGCTGCTATTCTAGCACTAACTCAATGCTACGTAGCTCAGTTTGAAAAAAAACCTGTGTTATCACATTGCAAGAGATTAAAATCATTACAATATTACAATACCTTTTTCTACAGTGTGATAGACCAGATAAACTGTTTTGATGTTGCTCTCGAGTTAAAGCAGGAATCTCTTCAGGAAAGATCCATGCTTAGGTGGTTTACAAGTATGTCTTGCAAGATGATCACAATGACCCTTTCTGGCCCCTACATGTATCTGTTCCATCACTGGGCTACAAATTTTACAATGTAGAAAGACAGAGAGAGACGGGGGGGGGGGGGGGGGGGGCGGAAGAGAGACAAATTTACATCGCAACTGCATTGCATAACTAGCAATCATCGTAATAGAATTACTGACATTATGGGCTGCTAAAGGAACAGTTAGTAGCTTGTCTTACTTGTCCGTAATTTACTCTGTGTCTATTTAGCCTTGATGTACAACCTAGGTCAATTGCTGTGCCACTTTCCTATCTTCCTACTTCTGAGTTATAGAGAGAAATGTGTGCCTCATGAATGACTATCTCTCCTGGTCAAGCTTGTCTCTCATGCTGTTCGGCTGTGCCATGTGTTAATAGATAGTGCTGAACAGTTAATATCACCAGCTAATTGGCAAAGCACGTGTGAAGCAGATGTATTTAAATATAGAACATGGAGGCTGAAAGAGTAACTGAAATGCACAAGTGATAAGGATTTATTATTAGAACAGATTAATGAGTCCACCTTCTTTTTTTTTTTTTCCTCCCTCCTTCATCTCTCATTCTTTTCCCTGGCCAAGTATGTTTTTAACCTTCCCTTTCAGAAAGATTTTATTCCAGTGTTGAGAAAATTGTGATGGAGAATTTTGTGTTGGCTGTATGGCAGCACCTGGAAGGCCAAACAATATATGCCATGTACTGAGCGTGTGGTATTTGTGGAGACTCTGGTCTGTAGTAAAACAGTAACAACTGATTTATAAAGTGTAGATGAAGAAGGGAAGGTGAGAGGCAGAGATGTGTATTTTTTCTAATACACAGCAGTTGTCTCAAAGACCTACAATATTAAACCAGGATATCCTATTCCTTTTAAAGGACCTTTGGCTCAAGGCTCAGCCCTCTGCTCTGTGTTGCCTACTCAAAGGCAGCTTCCCACTGCCTTTGCTGTGAGACCTCTCGGTGCTGCAGGCCAGTCTCCTCCTCTCATCTAGGCTGCAATGGAAATAGAGGTGTTTTTGGATGTACCCTCACTCCCACATTTAGTCCTCATGGAAACTTCCACACTAACTACGATAGTGGCTCCAGAATTGGGAACCAGCTCCTGGACTTTTGCCAAAATACACAGCCTTCAGTTCACCCTCAGATGGGGAGGTTAGAGGTTTATATATTTTCTATGGAGGTTACCTTTCACTCTAAGATATTTGGACCACTTTGTAGGCATCCCTCGTGCCCACTGAAGTCACTGCGTGTTTTTCTGTCTTGCACCTAGAGATACTGAGATCCAGAGTTAGATTAACATTTCTTTAAGACAGAAGTCTAAATTAGAACTTAAATATTGACCTTGAACGAAAAACAAACAGAAGAATCCATGAGGAATGATGTGTCCTCACTGTGCTGTTCTACCCAGCCTACCAATGCTACATTTACCAAGTGACAGGTAGCTGGGCAATAGGCACGACAAGGCAATTCATGATGCAATATCAGTCATGCAGTTAAATTAAACAAGAATGCCCATGCTTTTACTTATTCATGGCTTAATGTTTACTGTCAAGAGGTCATGGTCCAACAGCTATTGGATTCGATGGCAAAAAACCTTTCCTTGAATTCAGCATAGAGCTAGGTAAACGGGATTTACTCACTCTTGAATTGGCCAACTTAGAGTTAACTCACTTCTCATTATCAGGCTTTCAGTTCCAAATAGGTGAGGCTGCTCTTTTATTTATTTACTAAATGGATTGATTTTAACCATATTTTAAGTGGTAATGTATCTCTGTGAAACATCCAAGATATGTCTGATCTAGAAGGCCTGGGGGGTGCTTTAGCTGTTATGCGATGCTGGACACACGAGCCTCAGGTAGCCCCAGATCTCTTAATCTCCACAGTTCCCATGTGAAGGAAACCTGTGTACATGGATTAAATAAGGGGGTGTAATACATCCCTACCTATCTCTGATCAGGGCAGGAGCAGACCTGGACACCTTGGTAAAACATGGAGTATCTGTGTCCATTGCCTTACATACACACAGACTTGGTAGACTCAACTAGGCTTATGAAATACGGACCATATTAAAATAATTTCAAAAAAGGTCTGCAAAATCTTCTCCAAATAAAATAAAATAAAATATAATGTAGGTTATTTTCATCTTTAAGAGAAGCGACTACATCTATGTGGAAACCACATAAGCTTCCAAATCATCCTCATTTATACCTGTGAGACCACATGAAAATGAAATAAGGGCAGAATTTTCCCAGCAAACAGAAGTTTCTTTAGGTTTATTCCACACTTTGTAACTTTCCATGGTTCAGTGACATGATGTGGAGTGTTATTCATTGCAAGGTTTGCTTAACTGAGCTTGGTTTTCAGCACACCAAAGCTTCCCTAAGCTGCAGTTTTTGTTTTTATTGTTTGGGTTCTGTTAGAAAGATATTTACAGTTATTCTAATGTTACCCTTCATAAACAGATTACCATTGCAAATTGCACTATGGGGAAGTGGTAGAAAATTTTGGGCAGGATTTAGGTAATCCTAAAGCAAACTAATAAAAAACACATATAAGTGCTCTATTTTTAAACAGAGACAAGATGAGACACATAATCTCTTTCAGTAAGTTTTCTGGAGCAATAAACCTTTAAACCCAACATACAATATATATGTGTGTTTGTCTGTGTGTGTGCCTGTGTACATGGGTATTTTCTTAAACTTTCCTTCGCCAAGATACAAAGCTCAGCTTGTCACAGTCACACCATGTCTGTAAACCTCCTCTTCAGTGAAATTTGTCTGACATCAACCTTCAGCTCAGGTAAGCATGAGTCTTCTTTGGCAGGTGAGTGATTGTTTTTTTATTATTTTTTGTTTAGAATCTATTTCTTGGAAGGTGGGATTTTTAATTATTATTATTTTATCAATTTTTTAACAGAATTTGATAAAGGGACAGGCATGAAATACGAATTTAATGTTTATAATATCTTTAAATCTTGCCCTCTTGCTATCTGTAACCATACCACCAAGACATAACGAGCAGATTATTTTTCAAAGCTGAATGCTATAGGCTTGATCTTTTTCTTTTCTTTTGAAACATATGGCTTCATATAGGTGTTTTTCTCCCATTATTTGATTAAGAGCTGAATTTTATCCTTGCTGATGTGAGTGACAAAATCCCTGCTGGCTTCAATCAAATGGAAAGAAGTGTTTAATACATATGATTACAGTTCCACCTGAGTTTCTAAAACAAGGGGCAGATCTTATAAAGATATATAATGCCATTGCTATGTGGGGCAATTTATCCTGCCCCTAAGGCAGAGTTGTCATAACTCCATGGTGCAAATTGTTGCAGCTTGAAAGTGGAATTGCCACAGCCCTATCTTGTAATGAAGGTAATTTATATTGGCAGGAAACCTACCCCAGTGATTTAGATCCTGATCTTGTTTACACAAAAGTTGATGACAAAATTGCTGGTGGATTCAAATGAAAACCAAAGTCAAATGCCACTGAAGCCTCCAGGAGGATTACAATTGGCTTGAAAGGCACCCAAGAGAATGTGTGCATTCACTGTCATGGAAATTACTTGAAGGAGACAGTTCTGCCTGGACTACCACCATATGACTTCACATGGTCATGCAATTTTGCCTGTAGGATCCAGTCGGATTTAAGACAAGCTCAGATTCTTTGCTCTTTTCACCTCCCTGCTTCTTTATGTCTGGGCAGCACAGTAATTTGTGTCATGTGTGAGGAGTTTCACCACAAATACTCTTAAGTCTTTAGGTCTTTTTCTTTTTAATTATGGCTTCCTATTTTTTACTGGCACCTATTTAATCCTGAAAAGATAATACACCAATCTCAAATCCTGCTTCAGGGTGGCAGCTAATTGCATATTTGGCCAAGCACTGGACTTCCTTCCTTATAATGTTTGTCTCAAGTGCTACACGAAAGCAATTTGTGGTGCATTTTGCTAGCCAAATGTATATAATATTACATATTATTAGAATGTTATTAAAGCAAAGGCTTTTGTTGTTCTCCAGCCAAACACAAAGAACTCTTTTCCCTTGTATAAAGAAGTTGTAAAGTTAAAACTTCCTGCCTCTTCAAGCTTCCAGCGGTGTCCTGACCTTAATGAACTGGGAAAGGTTATTTTTCTTATTCCAGGAAGAAGATGTAGATATTTTCCATTCTTGTGACTTAGGGCAGGACAAGGTGTGACTACACACTGCATGTGGATACCTCTAAGCTAATTCCAGCTAACTTGTTTGGGTAGTGCTTGCAGGAGAGTGCAGAGAAAGACGTAAATTGCAAAGCCTACCAGAGGAGCATAGTTATAACTCTGCTAAAGTCCCTGCAGCCAGCAATGCCTGAGGAGGCTACTTTCAAGCTAAACATGTTGCAGTCACATTTTCACCTTGTCTGAGCTGTTCTCTTACCTTTTCACCTCCTTTCAGCTCACCTTCTAAATGTAGTCTCTGATTCTTGCTTTCCTTGACTCACACCATGTGAGAACCTTGCCTGTTCCCGGTGTCAACGCTATAATGGCAGAAGCAGACATTCAGTAAGGACCCAGAAATAGTTTAGAAAATTAGTTCATGTTCCAGACCAAGAAACTGAAGCAGAAAGACACTCTTACCCAAAAGCTGGCCTCAGGGCAAGCAGAACAGAGGCTGTGTTAGAGGGGCTGCAGGCAGGCAAAATGACCTTCACATGCATGGGGATTGGGAACAGGACACAGCTGTGGCTGCAAGTGCACAGTTCTTTGCAGCCCTGTTTGTTGAATCCCCTGTATTGGGGGATCCTTCAGTTTTCTAGCCTGGCCTTGTCCATTCACCCTCTGTACCCCTTAGGACCAGGTCTTATTGCCTGACCCCATCCTTCTTCCTATCCCAGTCTTTCCTTCAAACTAACCCTGTAGTAAGGGCTTCCTGCCATTCCTCTCTTCTAGTGGCATTGTAATGAGGCCTATTTGAAATAAGGAAGGAAGGGGAACTGGGAAGTATTTCTGCTTCAAGTTAAAGCCACACAAATGTGCCAGAAATCTTGCAGCAGAAACTTCACATCCACAATCTACTGAGGAGATACCAATGGCCTCAAGTCTGCATCAGCAAAATGCTCAGTACAGCTCTGCTTTTTACCCTATATTTAGTGTAGTAAAGAGATTTAGGAATTCCCACAGGGGAATCCCTGGAGCCAGTAACTCAGTGTGTGGTAGGATGAAAAAAGCAGAGAGGGTTGTTAAAGACAGCAGGACAGATGGAATATGCACCAAAATATTGTTCAGACTCAGCTGGCCTTCATATGTGGGAGCTGTGGCAAACTGCTTAATCCTTTACTTGAACAGCACCCATGTGCCCAGCCGGTATGTAGCTCCTCAAGTCCACATCCTCCGAGAAAGGTAGCCTTGCATGCTGGAGCAGCAACATGGGGCTGGTGTAGGAGAGACACAGGCACTGACCCTGTCACTGACAGCATAAACAGCATAAAGGTGATGCACTTCACAGAGCTGTCCTGGTCCTGGGCTGGTGGTTACAGCCAGGGCTTTGTCCATACTGCTCAAATTATTCTTCTCCCAGATGGGCTATGTACATCCATGCTAGACTGCACATGGCCTGCATCACCTTTGAGTCCCATCAGGAACCTTGGTAGCCCAGAGGCTACAATTATTTTTGAATGTGGGAGATTTTGAACTCGCACTGCTCAGAATAATGTGAAGATGCAGCCCACCAAAGAAGTGGGCAGGGTGGTGCAGCCACCCAAGGAGATTGCCATGGTGTCAGGGCACAAGGACATGTGGTGATAGACCTGCTGGAATTATGTTGAAAAGGAGGTGTCAAAAGTTGGTGTGATCTTACCCGTGCTGTTTATAGAGAGTAGTTCCTTGGAGTGAGCTATCCTAGAGTACCTGTGAGCCTGACAATGCAGACATACCCCTGGTGTCCATGGTATGCTTTTCAACAGCACTAATGGGTCTGTGTCACTTCCAGCCTACGGCTGGCTCCTCTCCAACTAGGGAAATGCCTGGACAGAGTGAGCTTGGGTTCAGAGAGCAATGCAGGCTCTTGTTTGCTCACCTCCCACAACAGGGCTCCCTCAAGCCCCAGGAGATACATGTTGCCAAGTCCTGGTTTGTTTTGGATTTTGGTTTAGATAAGTAGCATGAGAAAAGCTCACAAACCCATCTTTCTTTTCAGGCGGCACAAGGCTTGAGTGGAAATATGATGTATTTCGCTCATCACTCAGGCTTTTAAAATAGTGTAAAATGACAATTTTGAAACATTAGCTTTTTTTTCCTCCCACTTTGCCTTGATCTGAATTTAGGGAACCGACAGATTCTTTCCACCCTCCCTGTCCCCTGCAATAAAAAATAAAGTTTTGGATTTCAGCAATTTTGATGTTACTGTACTTAAAAGATCCTGTTGGAAATGCAACGAATATCTTGTTGATGACATCGCAGTGACAACTCAAGTTAATAAGGGTTGTAAAAAGTCATTTACTTCAACTGACTTACTGCAAATGCACAAGCACTGTCAGTTTCATTAATGCAAAAAAAAGTAGGAAAACCCCTCCTCTCTTTCCTTTCTTCCTTTCTTTTTGAAGTTGCAAATATGTTACAAATAAACTGCTAAATAGATTTAGTATTTGACATAAAGAACCTCTGTCCCAGAGGTCTGACATAATCTGTAAATTACTATGCTTATAGAAAGTGTGTTATTGCTATACCTTATTTTGTTGTAATGCCTGGATATTATTCCTTGGGCAAAAGGGAATAAAGTAAATCACCATTAACTAGGTAATGTCCTGTAAACCACATATATCAGTACAAACTCTGTTCATATTTGAGCAGCACAGGTCAAGGTTCAGTTATATATATATAGCAAAAAACGTAGCATGCACATTTTAAAGGTCTGTCTTGAAATATTTTTAAGCCATTCCTAATTTTATTAATGTTTTGAATTGTGTTTTCTAAGGAAGACCACTCACCAGAAGCCACCCTGTTACCTCTTCTGTAAAGTAAACAAACTTCATTGTTGCGCTAAGTCACTCACAGGGATGAGAAACAATGTCTTTAATGCTGAAGATTTCATCCATGACAATTAGGATTCCTTTTTCCAGTGACTGCATTTTCACCTTCAAATCCCAAAGGTCACAGAGAGGTAATGTTTTCATTAAAACATACCTGCTAAGGTGACCTAAGCCTTAACATAAACAAAGTCTTTTAAATGCAGACACCTGAAATACCTTGGTTTTCAATCCTGGCTCCAGTGTTTGAATCTCAAAGGTGAAGAAGGCATACCAAATTCCTTTGAAGCCCGGTTTTCTAACCCTAAACTACTTACTAGAGTAGATTTCCACTTGAAAACAACTAATCATGCATGTAGAAATCACATTTTTAGCCAATTTTAAATATGCAATATTACACATGTGTATGTGTATTTCCAATTTCTAAAGACAGGCATTTTAAAATTAAAAATATCCCAGCTTTTATTTTATAAATACAGCTTATGTTTTTATATGGACAGGTAATATAAATTTTCTATCAATTAAGGTAAGGGAGGGTAAGCCCAGGAGAGAACCTTTTAATACAGCATATATTCTTAGCCTGCTACTGGGTATCAACTGATGAAGACAAAATGGTGTCAGCTTTTTAAGGGTGCAAATCATCATCAAACAATGTGCACAATTCAGATAGGTTAAGAATCTAAACCCTGTGTCTCACTGGTTTCTGTAAGGGTCAAGCAATAGATTTTCCAGGACCTCTGCATTTTAATACCTTTGAAACCTATATAGTCCAGCAGAGATATCATCTATGCTGACCTGCACTCTGCATCATGCTTCCTCCAAACTCCTCTGGGCAACAGGTGCCAGATTTTTCTTCTCTTTATATATGGAAGTACCATAAGCATAGCTTTAGGATTTTCTGTCCCAACATCCTCACTGACCTTCTCCCCAGCAACTTCTATTTTTCTGTATTTGTTCTGGCCTTGTGCTATAAAGTATAAACGATATGTGTGCATGTTCCTGTCTTCTTGTTAGTGGATGGGAAGTGCAGAGCATTCAGAATCTGTGGCGCTTGATAAACGGTGAAACAGATAGTAGGACAGAGCAGGATTCAATGTTCCTTCTGAGATGCCTCATTTGCCAAATATGTTGAAGGTTGCTAAAAATCATGGTTAACAAGAGAAATATTTACAGCTGTTCACACTTTGCTAATAAATGAAGAATTATTCAGGAATTTTTCTGCAGCTCAGATCTAATGTGCTGGATGTTTTCAACTTTTCATCAGTAGAGATCTATTTAGTGATCTGTCTGAAATCAGCCTGGTGCTTATAATTGCTGTGAATTTCCACACTAAACAAACAAACATCAATAAAACATGCAACACACCTGGAAAGTTTGCTGTTTGAAGGAAAAAGGCACTACACTTTAGTAGATAGGGGTGATTTTGATTGTCGGGAAGCTTCTTTAATACCCAATATGTAGGATCCAATCTATATGCTATTACTAACTTGTGTCTGTGCATTAAGTGTGTAGCAAACTAAGCTTCCCCAGATAATGCCCAAGATGACTGGTCAGTGGAGAGAAGCACCTTTGGAGGAAAGCAGAGGAAAGTGCTCCTTAACTTGATGTTAGCACATAATTGTAGAGTCTTAGGTGGATACAGCATTCCTCTGCTAGCCTTAAAACCACCGATCTCCATTGCCTATACAGGTAAGGGGAGTTCACATAATACAATTTTAGATATTTAAAGTTCTTTTTTTTGTGTCAAGTGAAGCAGAAAGATATAGTGGCCCACTGAGGTCTGAAAGGACAGGAACAACAGTAATCTGACGTGGTGGTCTTCAAAGTCAGGAAGAACGTACCAGTTAAATGCATATCGTCTTCTTGTTAAATGTAACAGATGTACGGATCACAATGTAGTCAACTTTTCCGCTTCAAGATTTGATGCTACTCTTTCATGGAAAAGCTAATTCTGCTGCCTTGCAATAGCACGGACTTTGCAGTGTGGCAAATTCCACTTTTCTTTAGTCAAGCCTGAATCTTCAAAAGCAGTAAAACTCCTCAGTAGTAATTATTTAAGAATTATTAATTAAATATTAAAACTAAAACTGGCCATATCACTTAACTGATGTGCCATGTAATATATAGAAGCTAGTAAAATATTTGTTATACAGTTGAACAGTGTAACAATTGAAGGAAATAATAGAGCTGCAAGAAAAAAATGAATTGTGCCCTGAAAATATGTACAGCTCTCCTTATCTGTGTACTTATTCTGTAGAATAAAAAGGGATTGCCTATGTGTTTAATGTCTACAAAGTTGTTTGGTAACAAACGCACATGTGCACTACTCGGGAGAAAAATCGAGTAAACAATTAATTCTAAAGAAAAGAATCTAACAATTCAAGTCTGTATATATTAAAACAGAAACTTAGGAAAGGACTGAGTGAATGTACATGTGACAAGAATGACAATAACATGTCACAGGAGCACAAAACTGTCTTGGCTCTTGATCCAAAGTCAGTGGAGACCTATGGACTCCAGTGTGGTTTTGCATCAGGTCTTCAAAGATCCCTCAGAGTAATCTCAGCACTCAGGAACACTGCCCAAAGCAAGTAAATGGGCAGCATGGCCATGACTGGCTTTACTTTCAACAGGTAACCGATATCTATGCTCATCAGCAAAGCTATGTCTATCACACCAGCTACAGATCCATCTGGGGCCCAAATATGAGTTTCTTATGGATTTGTTGTGCTGTGTGAGGTCGGAAACAATAGAAGTCTGCACTGGGATGCTCAGCCCTGGATTTTAATTTCTGCTTCCTCAGAGTGTGAGAGAATGAGAGGGCAAATAAGGTGAGCAATCTTAATCACTCCACTTAATCCCCCACTACATGATGCTTAGATGGGTCAGTGATGTAGGAACATAACTACAGCAGAGCAGACTTAAATATCTACGTTGTGCAGGTAAACAAGGAGATGTTGAGGTGGGAGTCCTTTGAGAAGGTCTTTGTGAACTGCTATGAGCGAGCTCAGGTTTGAAAACTGAGGGTCACATATATTCCACAAAAACTGTTTGCTTTAAAGAGGAACCTTGGTTCATAAAATGGATTCTCATATTTATTTTGATTTGATTTTCTTATAGCTTTTCATGTTCAGAGGGAGGGGATGGGACTCTCTATTAGGGTCTTTTCTTATATGTTTCCTACATTTCACGCTTGCATTCTCAAAGACGGTGAAAACAGATGTCTGGTTTTCAAAGCAGGTTTTATTTTTTTGGCAATGCCAAACATTTTACAGCAGAAAATACAAAACAAAAACAAAGCCAGAGACTTCTGATGTCTTCTGTTTCCTTATCGCCCTTTGTTATGCTTGTTAATCAGGGTGACGGAGAGTATTTTAAACATTTATACTGTATATATTTCTCCCCCTCCCCCAAACATCTCTTTATTTTACAACAATATGAACCTTGGGAAGGAAAAAAAAAAGTAGCTGCTATTATATATTTTTTTCAAAGTAAAGAAGTAAACATGCAGCTTTCACATTTGCTACATCAAACGGATGCTATTTATTTAATTGCTTGAGGCAGGAGGCCTGATCAGAAGAGAATTTCTTTTATGGCCTAAGGTGGTGAACTATTTTTAATAAGAACAATGCTTAAGGAAAGGAAAATTCCTAAAAAACCCTCTTCAATCAGTTGAAGAGAGAAGGGAAATCCCCTCTTGTGGTGAGGAAAGGTAGGGAGCTACTGCTCCATGAGACATCCAGCTGGGGCTGTCTTAGCGCTCCTGCGTTGGAGGAGGGGTATGTGTCACCAGGCATCATGTCATCCGAAAATAAATGTGAAAACACATCACAAGAATCACATTCTGAAAAGTTCCTGCTTCTGCTATGTGTATGAGCAGAGGTGAGGGCTACCAGATCAGCTCTTGATGCCTGTGCTGGGGACATCGCTAAGCAGGTGACATCCAGGCACTAATCCTTTTCCACAGCTTTGTGCTTCTTTTGCTTGATAGTACATGCCTGAGCATTCAACTACTCCATAGAAAATAAGAAATGCTAAAAATAATAAACCTGGAATTTTATTTATTGGCCTACCACAAGCAAATGAAATGGCCCAAGGCAGAGGTAGTTGTCTGGGTGAAAATCATCCAGGAACCAGCTCAAGCCTTGTTCCCTAGCCTTATTCAGTTTATGAGTATAGACATAGCCCAAGGTCATCCTGTTTTAAACTTCTTGCCAACGACATGCAAACTAGAAATTCGAATCAGCTGAATGAAAGCTGATGTAAACAATTTCAGAAACCAAGATTATTGAACTCCTCATCAAGAATTATAAGACACACAATAAAAGCAAGACATAAAGGTTTCATTTTTATAAGCCTTAACTTGAGACAACGGTATATTTATCACCTGGTTTCTATCTTTAATGTGAACAATTAATTATGAGCACAAACCAAGGAAAGATGACTGTGCACAGCCAAACTGAAATACACAATTTGATACACAATGCAAACCGTGTAAGAATACGATAGGGTTTGAAACTTTAAAATTTCTTTTAGACTGTCATTACTATGCTTGGATAATAGATAAGATTCTGGACACAATAAACTTAATTTTTAAGTAATAAAAATGTTGGAGTTTTACTTTTTAGTCCTCAGATTTCAGAGTATTTTGAATGGTCTTTTAACCAGAATGAAAACTTTGTCTTAGCAACCCCATATCCCGGAAAGTGTTTTGGTTTTCTTCTGCATACAGAACTCTCCAAATAAACAGATACAGTCTGCTTTGCAACCCATCCCTCGGTGAGAAAATGCACTCTTGCTGTCGTGAGTAACAAATAATAACCAATATGTTAATGTGAAAAGATAAAACAAGGCTCTGAAATGTTCATTTGGGCCAAAATGAGTTTATTTCCCAGGGCATAGGGAATCCCAGCTGAATCGGTTGCTCAGTGACACAAGAAACATGCAAACTGTACCCCTGATTAGAATCTGGGAGAGAGAGATAAAAGGTTTATCTGTGTGACAAGAGCTGTTTGATGGACTATTAGATGACATTTTTTTTTATGTTTGCTTAAATCTCCCAGCTTCTGTTGCTGCTTTGTCACTAAAAAGACCCACACAAATTAGTAATCTTGCCTTTCAAGGAAGGCTTTCTGGCTAACAAAACTGCTGAGAGCAAATATGTAAATATCATTAATATTTTGCTTCCAAAACCCACACAAAGACATGCATGCGTGTGTATAAATGTGTAGGCACCACCTTACACTGTAATATGTAAATCTGTCCGTGTGTGTTTGTTTCACATGTCCTTTAGGAGGTCAATGTTTTCAAGCGCTCATGTGTTTGTGAGTTGGTATAACCGAGGGCAAGCAGAAACTACTGCATGGACCTGTGGCTATAAGTCAAGATACAGATACATATATGCTGTACCTATATGTGCCAAAACATATACATATAAGTATGTGTATGTGTATGCCAAAACATATACATATAATCAGACTGTCATGTGGTAATGTACTCACACATATTTATGATATATTATCTTAATCACTCCACTTAATCCCCCACTACATGATGCTTAGATGGGTCAGTGACGTAGGAACACAACTATAATACCAGAGCTGACTTAAATATCTACGTTGTTGTAATTTATAATATATTATCAATATGTTATCATGATTTATTTTATACTATCAATACCTAATATCACATATGATTTTATATATAATACTTTTTTACATAATATTTGTATGTACATTATACATGCATATGTATTAAATAATACCTATATAATGTGCATATGTCAAATAACATGTAAAAACCTAAATTTAAATAGGGTTTGATGTATTTTAATCTCCATTTAATGCTTTGTCTTGGATAAGAGGCTCCAGTGAGACACTGTCATGTGTTCTTGGTCTGATTTCAGAGTGGTGACAGTCAGACGGTGGTGGACTGAATGAATGAGGTAGATGGCTATAAATGATGGACAAGATGACAGAGGAGCAGACCTTGCCAAGTGTGATGGGGATAAGAGGTATAGACAGTGCCTTAACCAGATTTCCCAGATTATCATATTGTATTTGTTTATGAGTTTAGAGATAAAAGTTGCTGCCTCTTCTCCTGAAGTTCCTTCAACTACTTCCTTTAGGACACAGCTATAACTCACTCCCACTCACTCCATAGTTAGATGTGGAAAAGCCTACAGGGAAAGACCTTTGCTTCAGAGGGCATCATAAATTCTGTCAAAGGACAATAATCTTCCCAAGAATAATTTAACCTTTGTTTTCCTTTAAAAACACAAAACCAGGGGAATTTCCCACACAAAGAAATGTTGTCAGAGTTGAAATCGCTTATGGTCATACCCTACGTACTGCACCACAAAGCACTTATCAAAAGCAGAATTAACACTGCCAGCAGCTTTGAGGCATGTACCTTTTGCAAAATATCATAACCAAATATACCTACAGGCTTCTTCCCTCCACCCATTCTTCCCAAAGCTGGAGTTCACATTCTGCTCCTCACGATTATGTTCAAGTACATAATTCGTAATTGCATTAAGCACTTTTCACTTTCCAAATTTTCTTGAGTCTTAGTGGTTGCATCATGCTGTGCCCAGAATGTGACAACTGATCAGATAGGTGGCCTAAGATGACTTTTCACCTATCTGATTCTTCAGCTAGCTGGAAATGATAGTGGCTTCCCAGTAGAGCTTGCAGCAAACTAAACCCTAGTGTAGATCACATCAAGAACAGTTTTACTTCCTAAATAGGGTTACGACTCACAGTCTTTTTGGATTTTGATAAGACTGATGACATTGCATTTGTCATCGCTCCCTCTCCACAGCCTCACCTGTCTGCCAGATATTGTCTTTCATGCAGACAACCCAGATACATGTTGGTTCTGCTGGTTCACAACCTCAACTCAGTGTGGCTTAACTTCCCAGATAGGGCTACCAACCTGTGGCATCCAAAGATCTAATCCTCAATTGCTTCTGCTGTCTCAAAGAGCTAATTATCAGCTAACTGACCTGAGGGACAACTGGGCATGGTGCAGCTTCAGCTCTTGCAGCTAAATGGGAACCAGCTGGGAGATATTGAGAACATATCTATGTTCTGCATACCCATCAGTAGCCATAATCTGTGTCCGAGTTGGGCAAAGTTCCTCATCATAAGATAAAAATGTAGAATAAGCCGTATTAATCATATCACTTGAATATCAAAGATCTTAAGAAGATTAGATGGGATATGGACATCTAAAAATAAGTGAACTTACTCCCCAGTAAGTTGTAATATTAAGACTTTTACTTGGTCACAATGATAAAGAGCTGATGACCAAAAATGTGTTAATTTACAATAACTCAGCGGGGTTAGTCTGTAAATTTGGGTCCCAAGTGCTTGGACATTCTCCAAGCAACATTTTGCACTACTTAGTTTCTAGAAGCATCAAGGAAAAATATCTGTGCAATGTGTGTAAATGTATTTATACGTATACATATATGTATGTGGGAGAGCTGCAAAGTAAGCTAAAATGAAAATGCACCAGAAATGAACAGAAGTTACTCAACATAGACCAAATCTGTTTTCCATGTCTACCTTAATCCATGCAATGCAATTAAATCCACTTCTCTGCACCTGAGCCTATTCATTACATCAAAGCCAACCCACTAAAAGTACTTATTTCACAGTAATTCAGCTATTAATTGGCATTTTCCTCCCCTGCTCCCCCCCTCCCATCCCTCTTACTGTCTTCCTGAAATGATTTATCATGAATGGTGAAAATTCCCATGTCACGTTGTAGTGCAGAGTAACTGGGGTGTGAATGGTGTTTGGAAGGACTCATGTCTGATTTATGTTACGCCAAAAATAAGCACTTCTGCTCAGGCTCCGCCTGTTAACAAACTTCATCCGTGAGCAAAGCATTCACTGCTGCAAAATTATGCAGTAATGCAGACTCAGCAGGATTCATTCTTCTTCAAATCATAATGACACTGATTTTATTTTTATTTTTTTACTTATTTTTTACTTACATCTGTTTCAGGGTGGGTGAATGAGGTCTAATGACTGCCAGTAAGGTTGTTTTTGATTTGTACTGCTGAGTGAGCATCAAGCTTACTATTCCAGGGAAAATCCACCTGAGCCGCACTAGATCTTAAAATATACTGGATAATAAAATGACAAACTTTGATTTTCTTTCTCTTCCAACTGGAGTACAAGCAGCTATAAAAAGGGGTTTAAAATATATTTTTTTTAATGTTAAAAGATGTTCTCATAGGAAGAAAATAATTTGAATGCTAATGAAATGCATTAGTCAAGAAAGAAAAAATGCCTGTGACTTTATTTTTTATTTTTATTATTTTGTAAGCCACCTATCCCTCCCTACTAAAATATTAGCAGTGTTGTTCAAAAGTAGAGAAACTACATACTCACTGGGGATGCTCAGAACATAAGGCTGTTGAGTGGAGGCACAGGGCAATGAGAATGGGAAGGACCTGGACATAAGTGCTTTGGAAATGCAGCAATCCCAGTGAAAGAGGAATCTGAGGAATGGGGTGAGAGTGATTCTGCATCAAATTGCCACATAGTTTCTACCACTTCCACTGCAATACCAGTTGCAGAGGCTGTCGGAGAGCTGTGATTAGAGCTGGTCTGCACTTGCTGCTTCCACTTTCAGGGGAATTCCAGCATTTGGAAATTAGTCCTTGTTCTGAATCACAACAAAGCAATTTTCCTCTCAGAATTTTCCAGGAACTGAAATGAAATAACCATAAAAGATTCAGGTCAATCAAAACATTTAATTTGAGTTTTAGATATATTTTTTTTCTTCAAAACAATTATCGTGTCAAATAAATGCATTTTAAAGTTATTTTGAAACAAAAAAAAAAACCCAACAAAACCCCACAATTGAATATGAATCTTTTTTATTTCTGGTAGAAATAGTTACAACTTCATATAATCGTATTCAAAGCTTCTATTAAAGCATTTTGTGACAGAAGAAGAAGATGGCAGAGTGGAGGGATTTTAAACTTCAGCTTTGCCAGGGGAAAGCGGGGGAGTAGTTCCTAAGCTCTGTGTTATTCTGCATTTGTTCCCTACCAGACTTCATAAAAAGACACAATGGATTTACCTGTTTTAAAATGCTCAGAAGAAATCACTGCTTTTGAGGAGTCGCTATACCACTTGGGTCAAGGATCCACTTTCTAATCATATATCTCCTAGTTTCTTTTGTGGCACATTAATGGCTTTAGAGCTTCTATTTATTAATTGGAAAAAGAGTTGCTTGTACAGTTTCACCTGTACGTGCCATAAGACAGAGCTGATTCCTGCACAGAATTGTGTTATCAGCTCCAACAAGGTCAATGCAGAGAAACTCTGCTGTAAAAGTTGAGTCATGCCAGTGTGAAAGGAAAGCCAGCATCCTCTGAAGGGTGGCATTGCAACACCGGCACCAACCTGCCTGGTCCTTATCATGTGGGTAAGGAGCAAAGAAATGCCAACCAACCCAAATACCTCTCAGTGAGACATGAATGCTGATAAATATTTGTAGGATCTCTTGATTTGTTTTGCTTTGAAGAATAGGAGATGGGTACTGTTGGAAATTGTGTCTAGGATGTAGCTAGAGCTGGTTGTTTATCCATTGATTGGGATTTTAATTAATGCATTTTTGGGGCTGGATTTCACTGTAATGAGGTCATAATGTGTGCTTCTTGTATGGAGAGAAAGTCAACCTCTCTGTCCAAAAGTTTACAACTAGAACTTTTGAAGTCTGGGTTGGAAGGCAAAAGGGGCTGATTTTGTGAAAGTCAGATATTCTGAAGGAATCAAAAAAAGTACATTTCAACCCAAAATTTATTTGGAAACCTTCTGCCTGACTACTGACATAGACAGCAGAGGCAGGAGTAGGTCCTGTTTATGGTAAGTGCCATTCAAATGCCCAAGAAAGGATCAGTCCTGTCCCCAAAGCTCTCACAGGTGGTTTGTAAAGGCAGCATTACTGCCTGCTGTTCACTGAAAGAAAAGAGCACACAGGAAATCTGTGGCAGAAACACAGCTAGAATTAAATTCCCTGAATGCCCTATTAGTATTGAAGTGGGAAGGCCTCTTTGCCTTCTGTTAAAGCTTAGCAGAAATTTTGCTGAATTGAGATCTAGGACTTCTTATCCAGAGACACTGACTTGCTCTGTGCCTCGGTTTCCCTGTCTGCAGGGAGAATAATAACGCTATTTACATCAGATTGTCATTTATATCAAGTTATTCATTAAAATGTTATAGAATTCTATAGCATTCATTAAATGCTATAAAAGAACAAGTTTCATCCACTATTCATTACTCATTGTGTAGGATTACTCACAGGGTAGGTTTTTTCCTGATCAGATGCCCACCATCCTTTTCACCAAAAGAATAATGCGACCAACAGAAATTACTGTAACATTGATAGTGAATGCCAAACACTTTTACTCTGTGAATTCTTCCTACGTTTAAAGAAGCAACCAAATGAAAAACAGGCTTTCTGCAAACGTTCCTATGAACTAAAGCCACTTCTTGCAAATAGGCACGAGCAGCGAATTAAAAACACACACTAGATTTTGATCTCAGTTCAACAAGTTTTACTTGGGCACAAGTCCATTGGCTTCTTCACCCAACCAAGGCGAGACACAAATCAGGCTGACATACGTATGCATGTCAGATAAAAGTGCGCAGGGTTATGTCCATATTAGTCATGCGATAACAGGACAGATACATGTTAGGGTGGAACAGTGTTAGCAAATTATCTCACAAAAGGCTATTTGTCTTCCTTGGGACGTGTGCCACCGTTTTAACAAGTCTGAATAAATCTACATTCCTGACTTCTCGTCATGGAGACTTAATCCAGCTCGGTCAGCTAAGGGATACAGGCTACAATGAAGTGGTTGAGAAGGAAAAGCTTTCAGAAGGTCTTGTGTTTGCCTCATGCAGGTCCATCTTTCTGCACTCAGTCTCACCGAGGTGCCCAGCAGTGCATTGGGGAGAGGGTGAAAGAAGGGACATGTTCGAGATGCCAGCAATCCAGCTGGGATGTGGCTGGCTGGATCCCATTCATAATTACTAGCCAGATGTTGAAACACCAGTGGTGTGTTTTGCCTTATCCAGAAGTAAAGGTCCCAAAAGAGATCAGCTACTTCTGTATTAATTATGAAGGGAGCTGAGGGGGACTAGCCTGGGCAGAGTGTGCTTGGCTTGTTGGACACAGACAAATGTGATGGGAGTCACGAGTCAGAGCTCCTCACGCCTGGCAACATGCAGCAATGGCAGAGTGTAAAGCCACTGCTCCATTTTACCTGTCTGTTCCCGTATTAAACGACAGTGACACGAGGTGCTAAAGCCCTTTGTGCCCCTCTCTGTGACAGCAAATGCAGTGTCACAGCAGAAACAGCTGGATGTTAAGCTCCCAGTTGGCTTTGCTTAAAACACCACTGCTTTGCCCTGAAGTGCCCTGGGATCACTCACATATTCCGTCTTTCAGCAGCAGTGGCAGCAGCCTATAGCTAAAAGCAGTAGCAAACAGTAACTCCTTAAACTTCTTCAGATAAATATGCAGAGCTGGCCTGCCTGCACCTTAAATTAATCAAGCACAGGTTCACAGTGAGGCGTGAACAGAGAAAGAGAGTGTTAGACCTCTTCTTTCTCCCCAAAACCCAGCAGAGTAGAATGAATGACCTGGATTGCATCTGCCTGTGCTCACAGCCTCTGCCTGCCTGCTGCTTCTGGGTTATGAGCTCGTCTGTAACCAGCCCCTGACATCTAGGTGTTTACAAAGCAAATTTCTGATCATGGCATCTTGCTGTCAGCTGCCAAATATTATCTGCTACACTGACTCTGGGACAGCCGCAGACTGGGAAATAGCTCTGGTCAACTCCTCACCTCGTTTACTGGAGCAGGACCCAAATTGTGAAGTTTACGTATTGTTTACTACCATGACCTTTGCGCACTTGCTAATCCCTCATCCACTGCTCTGCAGCTTCTTTCTTGCCCACAGCCTCCAGACTAATACCCAGAAAGATGCTTGGATTTCCAAAACTGCAAACCACGCAGCTGTCAAATTTGCAGGGGACATTGTGTTGAGTCAGCACACCACCCCAGCACAACAACAGCTATAGGGTCTCTCCTTCCTATGGATAATCACATCTTCACATGCATCAAGCACCTTCCTGCTGCAGCAGGATTTTGATACTAGCAGCAAGATTGCTTCTCACTCTCAGGGCAAGCTGAAATATAACCAGAAAAAAAAGACTCTGAAGTCTATTATTCAGATAAATAATGTTTCAAATATCAATGTTTATAGCCTTTGAATCACTTTATTTTCCCCATTGTGATGACTTAAAAAATACTATCAGATCTTATTGTTGGCCATTCTGTATTCTGGAATATTTGATTTGTTATGAACTCAGGAATATTCTCTTTTAGCCAGGAATACTCAGTGCTTCACTGGTGCAGATTCACAGTACGGGCTCACGGAGAAGTAGAGAGGACATAAATCCACAGTCTATCGCTCCCCTCCAGTATCTGCACACTGACATGTACTTATCTTACTGCACACACAAGGTATCTCATCCCTTTTTTATGGAGAGTTTGGTTGCCTCACATTTTTCTGCATGCATGGCAGGCAATGCTCAGGATGCAGCTGATGTGCTGAAAGTTCCCACCATAGCTACATCTAGGTCCTTGCTTGTATAACTGTACACTCAAAATCACGGCGATGGAGGTGAGGGAGCTGCACTAGTGTATGGGTAATAGGGGACCAGGATAAGGCAGAAGCACTTTCCTTCCCTGTAAGGCTTCTGTTTCAGTTGGGAAAAAAAAAGTGGGGGGGACACACTTGAAATGATGCTTCACCATATGTGAAATGAAATTTCAGACTGCTCAAGGTGAGTTGAAGAGTAAGATCTTTCCTGGAGGATATTCACTGAGAAAGAAATCAAAGCAGGGAGGCACATAGATCCCACATCAAAGGGGTTGTATACAGAGCCCAGATATATGTGCCCAAAATAGAAAACCTGGCAGTGTCTGTCATGCAGAGTTTCACTGAGAAACACTGATTCAGCACTTCTGTACCATGTGTAAAAAAACCCCCATGTCACTGCTTCTTTAACTAAGCTTATTTGAATATCTAATCATTAAGAAATAATAATTAAAAA
This sequence comes from Falco cherrug, assembly GCF_023634085.1. NCBI lineage: Eukaryota > Metazoa > Chordata > Aves > Falconiformes > Falconidae > Falco > Falco cherrug. The sequence continues at coordinate 65,055,550 of NC_073701.1, forward strand.
ATTACCTTTTAGTCCCACTAGAAAAGAAACTGTTCCCTCCAAGAAAGTGCCTTTTTGCCCTTCCATCTAAGAAAGTCTTTCCTCTGTTCTGGGAAACAGTGGCTTTCCTCCAGGTAATTTTACATTTTAAACCTCAGTTTTCCTGAAATGTGGCAAAACAAAAATGACACTAATTTGAATACTTTGAAATAGCAGTTCAAAAGGAAACGTTTCATTTGTGAGTATCTTATTAAAAATCAAGCAGTTCTCAACATAAATACTTTCCAGGACAAAACCCAATATGACTCAGTCTCATACCTTTCCTGAAAAAGAGAATCATCTTATTTAGGTAAATAATTGCCCCTGAAAATGTCTCTTTATTTTATTATTAATAGCAGGTACAGTGCTAAATAAGTGTGTAGGCCATGAATAAGTTTGATACAAAATAACTGAGGGCAAATAACACAGAAAAGGAGGGGGAGGCTATGAAATTAGGTTGTGTAAGATGTTATTAGGAAATATTAAGCAAAGGCCTTCCCTGAAACACAATCATGCTAATATTGAAATTATATACCTTTTAAATATAAGGTGCTCACTTCATAATATAGATTCTCCCGGGGCTTTGATTATGAGGTGGCGGGAACAAGCCTATAATTAATATTATATGGTGATTTCTGTTTAAAGCAGATCGTTCCAAGAGCTGTAACCACCACTATATAAGCAAGTTGTCCTTCAAAAGCCAAGAAGGAATTAGGACCCCGAGCGAAGGTAAACATGCAAGCCTATTTAATTGTTGGTAATTTTTTTTGCAATGGTCTAATTGAACCTGGAATTTGGATATTTCCAAATTGTTTTAGCATTTGCAGGTTAGATCCTGTCTTGCATCTAGATCCTTTTCATGTATCAGGTCAACATTTATTCTGTAAAGTGGAACAGAATTGTCTTGAGGGAAATGACGCCTTCAAAAGTGTTTTCTCTGTACCTTTGGCCTGAGGCATCATCCTTGGAGACCAAGCCATTTGAAGGAAAGAAACAGCCTCTAAATGGAGCTGTGAAAATTGCAATAACATCTGGCACGGTGAAACAGATATAATTATCATCTTCCAGCAGAGCGATGGGAACCATCTATTCTTTGTCCATCAAGAGGAAAATAATTAATGCTTAAAAAGAAAAAGAAAAAACATCTTAAAGAGCCAAATTAAGTTTACCTAATCAAATGATCTAATACAGGGAAATTTGTCTGGATCACCATTTAACTAAGCGGTTATTCAAATGGGTGTGTAGTATTTAACATGAATCTGAGATATTTGCTCCCTTTACATCCCATGGCAACACATTCCATAAGTTAATTATACGCTGTCTTAAAAAAAAAAAAAGAAAGCACAGTAGCATTTAATCGATTTCATGGTGGCTATGTTGCTCATCAAATGCCTGGAACAGTTAGCATCTTGGTAAGGATATCTGGTCAGCAATTTTTAAAACCAAAAGGGCTTATTCTGTCCCCTTGTTTGACCTATTAAATGAAAAAGGCCAAAGTACTTCCCTGAAGTTACTCCTGCTTTAACTGCACTAGATCTTGGCTTCACAGCAGAGATTGCTCTAGGTTTGAAAGTGGCTGGTGGTAAAAGGAATTGTTCCAATATTTAATTTCCCTCATTTGTTCCAGCCTATGCCTGTTTAGCTTCCACTTCTACCTTTCAGACCTTGTTATACCCTTGTTTGGTAGAATAGCTATCCCCCTCCTTGTCCATCACTGACTTTTGGCCAAAGTGCAGCATCCTGTTTGCTCAGGTCCATGTTAGACAGTTCAGATCATACTTTGTCCTTTTTCATATTCACTTCTCCTGTCCTCTTTGTACCATTAATATCTTTTTTCATCAGCACTGACTTAAAGGTTTCTTGCAGGTATGATGTCAAATAATCATTTCAGGCTCATGGTGTTTGAAAGTGATGCTTTTTAGTCAATGACCTGCTCCAGCCACCACTGCATAACAGGCCAAGGGCTTCTGCTCTGTCCCACATCAGACTTCTCTCCAAAGCTAACACCTGGTGTGTTCCAGGCACCACCTTTCCTTTCCCAGGCAAATTAATCTTGAACAAACAACACTGGCCTAAAAGATTCCTAAAATTTATAATATCTTCCTAACGGTGTTCTGTTAACATCTGATGAATCTTGCCCTCTTGTTTGGACTGTTGAGTCTCTTGTGAAAGAGCAATGCTACTGCTGTCCAGAGACAGTGAGTTTGTTAGTGCTGGCAGAGGTATTTCCTGAAGATCAGCTGTCTGATCCTATGGGGGTATTGCATGACTGCATTCACCTCAAGCAAGCCAGAAGAATCCTTTTTGTCTGGAAACTTTGACCTCCTGCGTGAACTGGATCCCAAACGGCTTCCTGTTCAAGCTAAGGAATGTCCATTCCACTAGAAAAGGACCTAAAGAAGTACTGGTTAATGCAAGAAAGTGGACATTTGTCTCAGTTGCAATACTCTGAGGATATAATTCAGGTGGCCAGAGCTCTGGCAACAAAACCCGTCAACATAATCCTCAGTATGTCAGAAGCAGTATCTCCAGGATGCTGCATGGCCCAAGACCTGGGAAATTACTGGCAGAGGTTCCAGGTTGCTCTCTGAAGAGTTTTCAGGGAGTGGATGGGACCAGTTCTAGGTCACCTGGGATCATGAGACTGTGCCCTTGATGGCTCTTCATGGAGAGGTGCAGACCTGAACTCCAAAACCCGATGCCCTCCCGCTGTATAAAATGTTCATATCCAAACATTAGAGTTTTTCTCAAGTGGAATACAATGTAGAAATATAGCACCACAGATAAAAAGCAGTTATGAAAACATAGAATGCTTTTCATATTCATGTCCATGGTTTCTTTTTTAACCCTTTTGCTATATTTTTTTTCATTCTGACCCCTCTATATTATAAGGAAATTCCAAACAACTTTAAAATATGCTTTTAGAAGTACCAACAAAGTATGAACTGATCCTTTAAAAGAAGGCATGCCACATTATAAACTTCTGTGCATCATTGATATGGTAACTTAGATTATTTTAGAATATCCCAGGGCAAAAACCTACTGTGGTTTCTCTGAGCTGGGAGTGCAGATGGAAAGATAACAGTTGTGACCAGACTTTTTGGGTATGAAAACACATAAGAAGGCTGTTTTCGTTCCTCCATCATATGACAGAGAAGTGGTCAAGTAAACCCTTTAGCAGTTGAGTCTGCCTACAGTTTTAAAAAATCACTTGTGACCTGCAACTTAGCTGAAATAAAACAACACTAAACCTTCAGTGCCCGCTAGTTAACTCAACATAGCTGACTTGCCAGCTCATGGCCAACGATGCTTCTAATTTCTGGCTTCTTCCCTATGCTTAAAAACACTAAAACCAACCCAGCATTTTCCTACCTTGATGTGCTCAGGTCAGAGATCCCACATTAGGCCCACAGATACCAAAAGGATCTTGTGCCATGGGTTGAACATTGGATGCAGCAGACCACATTACTCTCCTACAAGAGGGATACAGAGGCTGTTGTCCTTACTAGAAATTGAGGCACACTGAGGCTGGGTGTTCACAGAGCATTCATTCTGCTCCAGGTGGGATAAGAGACATCCTGAATCTTCTTCTGCCTGCTCTGGCCAGTGGACGTGTGTGTGTGCTAGATTAAGATGTGCTCCACATGGTCCTGCTGCAGCCTGGGTCTCAGGAAAACCTACTCACCTCTGCCAGGCGCTGTTTTCTCTCTGCCTTTTGAGGGATAGCTGCACTGGACAGAAGGGTTCATGCAAATAAGATTTTTTCCCACTGAAATTATACAAGTTGGTTGACTGGAATGTTTTGTGAATTCATGCTGATCAAAGAGATTTGTTTCAACTGAAGAAAAAAAACCCGGCAATAGGAAAATGGGAAAGGGGTTTTGGAAAAAATGTAAATGTTTTTTATTTGGACGCTTTCAAAGTAATTTGAGGTGATGTTTCATTTAAAAATATACTTCAGTTTTATTTAGAGTAGAGTAAACATCCTTTCCAAGGGCTCAGAACTGCAACATTTCATTTTAGCCTGGAAAAAATAGTCTTGAAATAAAACTTCTTTTGCTGCTGTTCTTCTTGCTTTCACCTCTCATTTTTATGTCACTTTAAAAAAAGAAGTCAGAAACAGTTTGATAAAAGTAACCGTGAAATCCAGAAATGGTGGGAAGCAGAAAAAGCCTTTCTGGGTTTGACGTCTCTTTCACATCTCATCTATTTATATAGAAAAATGTTGTGCTTTTCCTGTGAATTTTTAATTCTTCTAAGAGTACTCATGTCTATGGCAGAAGCACATGATCTTAAAGGAACTATCTGGTATGGAAATGAGAATGATGTCTCCAGGTAAGAGGATGACAATTTGCAATTTCTGCTCCTGGTGATACTACGTGATCAGTGGAAACCTGGAAACCAGCTCAGGCTCCTCTGAGAAGTGATGGATACTGCATTTTTTTGCAGAGACCCATGAAACTAATTTTCAGCAGCTTTCCTCTTTTCTTCTTCCTGCCTGACTTCCAAACAGGAGGTCAGGTCAAATTTCTGGCTAGTATAATAGCTAATTACACCCCCTATTTGGTCTAGGATGCAAGGTGAGGCATAAATTAGGACCTGATCGCTTAGTTGGTGCCATGGTGGGTTATTAGATGTGTGTCAGCGAGCAAAGTTCTGATCAAAGCTTGCAGTGAGGCAGCCAGAGGTCGTGAAGCATGGCTGGGGACTAATTGCTGGGCTGTGCACTAAAAGGAAGTTTGCAATGAAAGGCCATTAAGCTGCAGCCTTTCCAATCGGTGGAGCAAAGCTAGGGAGAAATGCTGATGTCTGAGCAGGCAGGGAAACAAGGGGGTCCACTGCAGGTCCAGTACTGGGTGATGGTGATGGCTCACCTAATTTCTAAAGCTCTTTCCTAAGGAAGGGCAGGACCTACTCCTAAACATCAGTCCTGGCAAGGACGTATTAACCCATTCTCTTAGTTTAAGTGTGTTGGTCATAAGAAATGAGCCTTTTTTGAGAGCTGGTACTTACAGATAATTTTGGCTGGTTGTAAAATGAGCTGGTGGCAACAGAACTTTGCTCATAGGGCAGAGAATAGTGAGGGCAGAGTTTAGTCAGATGCTTGTAAAGCATATCAAGATCTTTGAATGACAGCTCTTACAGCCACATACAGAAAAAGTAATAACTGCTTTCTATTCTCAGAATTTTTCTACACACTCTATGCAGGACACCAGTTGTATTTTGCCCATTTTATAAATGGGGAAACCGAGGCAAAAGGAAATTAGCTTAAATATTTTTTTAATTTTTTTTTTTAACACTCGGATTCCTACATGTCAGACTTCCTGGAGTCCAAATGTCATAGTTCAGCTGATACGAAGAAGAGTGAATAATCCTTTCCCTATTTTTTTTTCCACTTCTGTTGCAGAAGTTAATCAGTTGTGACCAACCAGACATATCTTCAGTCTCATTTCCTTTCAGGTCTTTTTCAGAGTTCTGAGGGCTTTTCACAGTTAAACCTTTCTTGAGGATGGTACCTTCTCAGATTCTCTTTCCTCTTCCTCAGATAATTTTGAATAAAATAAAATGAATCTTTCTTTTGTACATTCAGTGAAGATGATGACAAACACTTCTATTTTCTAAAATTGGTATAATTTTTACTTATGTGAACAGTTTAAATGAACTAAGAATTTAAGTTATAACATGACACAAGACCTAAATAGCAGAGACCAAATATTTTCATGTCTGTTTGGAAAGGCCATCTCATATATAAACAACGATAAATAGCTAAGAAATGTCTGGTGGCTCGGGCCAAATATGGATTATCAGAACCAAAGCTGGAATTTCCACACAGAGAAATTTCCACTCTGTCAACATTTATTTTCAGTCTGGTTTGGGACAAAATGTCACATTTTTAGGAAAAGATTCTCATGGATGCTTCAGTCAGAAATGTTGAAATGCATTTGTGTCACTTTGGCTTTCAGTTTCTCCCAGCTATGCTCTTGCAAAGTTAGAGGAATGGTAGCTTAGATGAGTCATGTCCAGCATTTCTACATGAGTTTTTTGCCACAACTACATTTCTCACAAACCCATGTGTCCCAATTCAAGGAATGTTTTCTTGAGTTGTGAGTCTATATCCAGCCTATTGGGCCATGCCACTTAATCTAAAATAAGAAAAGCAGGAGGGACAAATACTGTTTCAGTTTGAGCTTCGGAAAATCTCTTACCTGAACCCACCTGGTTGGGAATCATTTTTCACCCCTCTCCTCCTTTCCCTTGCACCTGGTTTACATCTTCCTTTCTCTCTCCCTTACCCGTCCTTGGGGCAGGACGTGAAGGTGCCATTGGCAAAGGTAATTACTGACTGGTATAATGCAATTACCAAGGCATATCACCAGCCTGTCAATGAAGTCTTACCTTTTAAATGTACAGTTTATTATTTAAAATCATATAATGAACCATTAGAAAAGTAAGCTGTGGCTGTAGTTCTCTTCCTTTGGATCAAAGAAATCACAGTTCCATTTAAATGAATGAATTTAGGGAAAAAAACACTGAAACAAAGATTAAAATCTCTCTGTGGTATTTCACAGGTGACACAGAAAACAAGAGCAACATTTAATAGCTTTCCTAGCTGCTTACAACCTATTTTCTTTTTAAAGAAAATCACTCACTGTGTTAAAGCAGGAAGGGAAAGAAAAATTTTGTTATTGTTGGATTTGTCTTCTTTCCCTCGGTATTGAAGAAAATGAGAGGAGAAATCTGTTTCATGTCTCTTTCTGTGCTTTTCCTACAACTTAACTAGATTATTAGAAATGTTCAGTAATAATCTGTAGATGAAAGGAATGTTAACTCTTGAGTTTTTATTATGATTAAGGCTTGAAGTCATTTGAAAATTGTATGTGGAACATGATCTATTACATCTTATGGCAAATAGGAGCTCATATATTTAGGCTACAGCTAAAGAGTAACATCTGCCTATGTATTGAAGAACTAATTGCTAGCAAAAGAGAAACGAATATGTTTGTGACTTTGTATGGTAAACTCAGCAGTAAAGAGAATAAAGTCCTGATGTGGAAAATTGGAAAGTAAATTGTTCAGCAGAAACAAACCATTCTTCTGTGAGGAGTAATGGAAGAGGTCTTTTTCCTTTTATATCCTGAGACAGAAGGCAAACCCAAGACTATATGATTTTAAGTTGAACTTCCAAACCCATAACTGATAAATTGGTTTCAATAGATGTTGTCGGTAACACTGCCAATAGCAAAAGCGTTCTGGTAACAAACCTGCTCCTGTTGCATTCAAAGGCAAAATTCTTTAACCTGTAGTACCCATCTTGGAATTTATATATTTTAGAAATGAGCCAAACCCCCAGATTTAAAAGTGGTATTTGAACTTCCCTAAATTCAGGTGTAACTTGTCACTGGGCTTTAGGTTCTGCTTGCTGGGAAGCCAGACTGATGCCATTTGAAAATTTCAGATCTGGATCCAGTTTTTAATTTAACATACTCTCAATACTTCAAGTTGTTCATTTCCAAGATTTTAGTTCAGGTCTTTCTATTCTCAGTTTTATAACTTCGTACATGCAATTGTTTGAAGTCTCTAACATGATTAATGTGCATACAACCCTGTGAAAACATTCTTTGGTGTTCCTCCAATTTGTGGTTTCATATATGAGAATAAGAAGCAAAAAAACAAATGCTAGCCTTTGCTTGCACTGCAGCAAGTATCACTAGTCATGTAAATATAGCCCCAAACACAGCAAAAATTACTCAACTGTATTTGAAACTCTGTTTGCACAGCTCAGCTTCATTTTACTGAAGCAGCTATTGGAATCCTACGTCTTTATATAAATAATTCTCTTGTATGAGGAAAGAAACCTGAGTGAATTCTCCAAGTGATGTAAGCTGCTAACAGGAGAATTACAGGAAATGTACAGGTTTATTACCTAGAGCTTCTCACAAGGATTTGGCAACACAATTACTTAGTCATGTTTAAACATCTCAGAAAATGGTCCTCAGGTGTTAGAAGAAATCCTGGTTAACAGACGGGTAGATAAAGCATATACGCCTGGAACCGAGAAGCCATAGGTATGAGGTTCAATAGATTTACATGTACACACAACATTCACAAGTATGCATAAATACCATCATAGACATTCTGGAAAACAGCGATTTAGAAAAGACTGCCAAACAAACTGAAGATTATTTTATGCGTAAGACTATTTTCTTTGTAAGTTGCTAAAGTGCAGGATACAGTTCTGGCATGCAGAGTCTGTGGGTCATTAAGTTTGAGTAGAGGGTAATGCTATTCAGATAAATGACATCACTAAGATTGATACTGAAATAATATGTGCAATTCTGGTATTAATTTCTAAACCAGGATGTAGACAAATTGGGAAGTGTTGATGACAACATAATTTTTTCAGGGTCCAAACCAAAAATGCCCACTCCTTAATGAAGTCCCTTAGCTTCTGCTGCACTCCTGAAAGAGGATTGTAGCAGCCTCTTCAGTGCTTAACAGTTTGGAAATATGACTTTTGGTCTGCCATTTGCTCTTCTAGTAGATATGAGGACAGTCTTTCTAGTTGCTTCTCCTACAATCTGCAAGATTATTTCCTGCCCTTCATGTTCTCATGAAGTTTCATGAGGTTTCGTGAACCTCAGACAAGAGTGCCTTCATGTAATCCTTGATCTCAGTTAGATGGAGGAAAAAAGTTGCTCAACAAGTTCATCAACTCACTGACAGCTCCCAGGTCCATAGCTTTTCCCTAACCCTGCCAATATAGCCCATAGATGATGACTATGTGTACAGGACAGAACAGGGTCTATTGGCAGTGGAGAAGTATCACGATAACCATGGTTTCTGGGTTGAACCTGGATCTTGCATGTCTAGCCTAGAATCAAAAATTTACTGGACCGTATTGTATGCAGACATGTTGAGCAGGAGGTGAACTCTGTGGATGAATAAATAATGTCTCAGTCTGCACAAAAAGTGGTGCAACACCCACATGGAGAAGTTGCAAATTTATAAGGAGATCCTCTTAGTCAAATGGTATCCAACACTATAGAGGAGTCTGGAAAAAAAAAAAAAATCAGCATGGACTAAATACTTCATCCACAGCCAATGCAAATCCTGGACCATACCCAGGTATAAGGTAAGACTGCCTGGAGCCAAAGATATCTCAAAACTCCCAATAGAGTCAGCATTTCCTGACCCCACTCTGCTGAAACTCCTTTTCCACAAAAGAAAGAGCAAATCAATACCTAGATAGTTCATGCGTTTGTGCACAACTCTCTAATGTCAGACTGTAGATACATTTGTGGCAATGCATTAATATTGACATGGACTCTACTAAAATATTAGTGAAGTACTAGATGTATTGAGGACATTGAAATTACAGAACCGTGACTGTGCAAAATTACATAATTTTGAGCCCATTTATTGGACTCCAAATATTAACTCATTATCACAAGTCATGTAAGCCTTCATACCCTTCAGCATATCTGCTCCTATGTGTAAGCTATAGATAGCTTTTTGTTCTGTGTGCTCTGGGTTTACCTCACTGTTGACAAGTTATTAGTTTGAGCTACTTAGCTGGAAAGTGTTATTTTAAGTTCCCATTCAATGTCTGTCATGTCTCTTTCTTAAGAGAAGTTATAAATCTTGATTAAAATTCTGTTGAATGCCCTGTTAGGGTGCCATTCTGGATTTACATTACTGGAAATGAGAGCAATATTTGATGTTAAGATGCTGAGGTGAAGACAGATCTTTATTTGATGTGAATATAGCTCTGGCAAAGTATGTGAGCGTACCCCGTGTTAATGGCCCCCCTCTACTTTTCATCCCTCCCCTCCCACCCAGAAAGTCAGCTTCCGTGTTGGAAATTTCTGTTCTCCCAAAGCATCTCCCCTGCAATTTTGCACTGGTTTCAAGCATATTTAACATGGCAATTGAGAGGTTTGTTGGGTTCACATGCAGTGCAGAAAGCAAATTTACTTTCATACTTGATGTTCCTGTGCACATCTGACCAGAGTAGCCAAGTGCACAAGTTGTAATCTTTCCAAAGGCAGTAGGCTGATATCAAAGACTTTGCAGTGAAGCAAGGAATTGTGGCAGTACTTCAAGGAACAGGTTTGCAATTAACTGTTAAATACAGATTGAAGGAATGCCCTGCTTGGCTGCTGCAGGCTTTCCTTGCATGCCAGCGACGACTGAATCTAAAGCACAGAGCATGGCAAGATGATAACCTGTTAGCAGGGGGAAAAAACTGGGGGAGATTTATTGAGTAGTTGATAACATGCAGGCTGCTTAATGGTTTCAGAATACTGCACAAAATAACAAATCAGACCCTCTGAATTACAATTCTGTTGACAGAAAATGAAAAGGGAAGGGAAATAACCAACTCGTATACATGTGAGGTTTCTTTAAAAAAATCAAAGCAAGCTGGAAATTGCTCAGCCTACAAGCTCATTGAGCCATTAAAGGAGAATACAGATGGCAGTGCAGTGCACATAATTCGGAAAACAAAACAAAAGAAAACACTTTGCTGGAGAAAAAAAGAAGAATAAACTGAGATTGCTTTTATAGTTGGTGATGTAATCTGGGGTCTATTTGTGCTCAGTGGTTCTAGTTTTAGGACAAGGCATATAGAACAGAATATTTTGATTGTAGTTTATGTCCCATTCTTTATTTATTAGACTTGCCTGTTTGCCTGTAAGCTTCTATATGGACGGCAAGCTCCCTTGTGCGAGGGATGTCTTTGGTGTACAGCACTTGGTTGCATACCCAGATGCTGATTTCAGCTTGTTGTGGCTACTGTGTGGGAGGCTATGATTTAAGATATAGATTAGGTGAAAATGGGTTTCCAAGGATTCTTTTTAGCAAAAAGAGAGAGAAAGCCTCAAGCAAGTTTCTAACATCATGCTTATGGTGATAGTTTTGTTTCTATCAAAACCTCTGCCCTTATTACTTCTCCTTTGTACTTGTTACAGGGTGTCCTGTGCTACTGTGAACTCTTCAAGTAAGAGTATCTACCTTGTTCTGGTGGTATGTCCCAGTGGATGAGCGTGCCTTTAATGAGAATGGCTATCAGCATTTCTGAAGGGCTCTGAGATTTTTGTAGTGCTACCCTTCTATCTATCATTGATCTAGGGTAAACTTCAGATCTGAAGATGTAAACCAGGAGCTTTTATACCTAAAGATTTTTAAAATATCAGACATGGTCAAGACTCTTGCATTTCTGTGACTAGCCACTCCTGAGGGCCACAGAGCCTCACTGTGTGAGCAACTATTACATTTGAGTGGAAAAGAAACCTTTAGATGCATTAAGAACCACAGAAATAGGACCTGAAATAAGAATTTGTTCTTGTAGATGTTTCTCTCCAGACTAAAACCAACTTCTTGGAGGGCTGAGGATTTGTGAAGGATCTTCAGAACAATTCACAACAGCAGAATTTGCAGAGAGCTGCTCAACGTGTGTCAGGTTTTAGCACCAAGTTGTTAATGTTATTTGCTTAAGCAAACATTGTTCCTTCGCAGTACATGATTTGGCATGAACCTGAAGATCAGCACTGAAAAAATAGGGAAGTTTTTAGTGAAAAGGTATGGTGATTTCTCTACTTTGAGAACTTGGAAATAGCACAGCACTTGGTCAGAGCTTGCCCTGCTTTGACCAGGATGGTGGACTAGATGGTTTTAGGTTGAATTATGCTATGGCCATACAAAAGGTTGTATGTAAGACTACCTGTTGTGCCACTGGCTGAGCTAATGGTCAGCTTCATGTGAAAAATGAAATCAACTTGGAACCACATCCTTCAAAGATGAAACCTCACTGCTTTGGCATTCACATTCCAGGAAGCTAACTGATTTTCTACCATTTGTGCAGGAAAGTCTCTGAGACAGGAGCTTCCCAAAGTTATTTCCGAATGACAGGTGTTCTGGCTTCAGCTGGAGTAGAGTTAATTTTCTTTGTAGTAGCTGGTACAGTGCTGGGGTTTTTGGATTTAGGGTGAGAATAATGTTGATAGCACACTGATGTATTAGTTGTTGCTGAGTAGTGCTTACTCCAAATCAAGGACTTTTCAGTTTCCCCTGCTCTGCCAAAGAGAAGGTGCAGAAGGAGCTTGAAGGGAGCATCACCAGGACAGCTGACCCGAACTAGCCAAAGAGGTATTCCATACCATAGAACATCATATATATAAACTGGGGAAAGTTGACTGTGGGTCATTGATCGCTGCTCAGGGCCTGGCTGGGCATCGTTCAACAGGTGGTGAGCAATTGCACTGTGCATCACTTATCTCTCTTGGGTTTTATTTCCCTCTCTTTGTTGTCTTCATTACTATTATTTAGCATTATTATTAAAATTATTATTTAAATTATTAAAATCATTAAACTTTTCTTTCTTATCTCAGCTCACATGTTTTACCTTTTTTCCCTCAAATTCTCTTCCCCATTCCCCTGGGGTGTGTGTGGAGTGAGTGAGCGGCCATGTGGTACTTAGTTGCTGGCTGGGGTTAAACCACGTCAACAGGTTGCTTGTCATTGTTACTACAGGCAATCTGCCAGTGTGATGTTCTGCGAAGACCACAATTTGATCTCTTCCTCTCATCCCATTTTTGTGTGTGTTCCATCCCCAAGATCTTAACCAAAGTGGTATGTGCCAATATCAACAACTGGCACCCCAGCTCACCATCTCTATTCAAAACTAAGCATATGCTGCATAAGTAAATGTCAATAGTTGCTGATATTTGGAAGCAGAGCCCATGCAAAGAAAGTTATTAAGTGAATGACTCAGTTCAGATTGTACCTTGCATCTTGATTTTTGTGGAAATACTTACTCATAATTATGTCAAAAGCCTGAGTTTTCAATAAGTTTTGCTTGGAACCTTTGACTTTTAAGTGCTTTTATTGTCATCAAAATCAGTGTTGGTGGGTAGTTTTACCATTTAGCTCAATATAAAGTGTTTTTCTAACTTTAGAGAGCTTTATTTTGTTTAATCAGAGGTCAGCCAACTCAAGCCAGGGAATTAACTGGAAATTGTTAACAGCTAAATTCAAGTTGAATTTGGGGGTTCTTGGGCTCCAACTCTGCTGTCGACCATATCAGATGCTCACCTGCTCTTAAAGGTCCAAAGTTTAAAACCACTTTACATCCTTAGGTGGAAAATACAAATATCCCCAGTGAAGCTAAGGTCTGGTCATGAAGGAAATTATTAACACAAAGATTTCATTTTAATTTTGTATGAAGAAGCTCTACAGGACTGACTTGTGTCCTGTGCAAGTAGGAATAGCAAGCCTGGTACTGGTTAGAACAGCCCTTGGGCTATTCTGCCAAAACATGGGAAACCAGAAGAACGAAGAAGGTGGAGAAAGGAAATGTCCTTCTTCATTTGATTGAAGTGACTGTTTCTAGGGATGTGTGTCAAAATAATTTTGCTAAATTTGCTATGTCCAAATGTACACACGGAAGAAACTTTATGATCCAGAACCAGTTTTATTTCCTGACTGCTCTTTCCTCTTCTTTAAAAAAAATATGTATTTATTTATTTATTTTATGCTGTTATTACCATCAGAAAAAAAGTTATGGTAGATTTCTGAGAATGAAAGATATGATGGTAAATGAACTCATGTTTTCCAGGTAGAGAGTACTTGTCTGCAGCATTTCCCCTTTTAAAATTAGGTCTTTCCCTCCATATTTAACCTGCTGGTAGGGAAACTCCACTCTCTTTTCTATGGGAGTAAAACAAGGCAGAGACCAACCTTTATAAATGCTGGATGAACTACAGGTATGGAGCAGTCTTAAAACATAACCCCAGCTCTAAGCCTGAAGAATCTGACCTTGAGCACTGCTGAAAATGCAATTCATCAAGTAGTGGCTTGCCCAAATGCCAGTAAACCAGAAGATCAACAAGCGGTTTGGCTGCAGGATGCCATGGTCCGACCTCCTGCTCAGCGGAAGCCTCCACATGTGCATGCCAGGAGGCAGCCGTGTGCATGACCTACAGCAAGCCCTTCATGGGGGAGGCTCTGAGGCACCTGACCTTCTCTTCCCTCAGGCCAGCGGTTTCACCTTTGCTTACCAGACCACAAATACTGTCAGATGCTTTACCGAAGTAGCATTAACTTTTCCAGAAAAGCTTTTACAACCCATCATGGCCATGCAACCAGTGTTGTTAGCAGGGTGGTTGCGTGAAAGGCAATGTCGCTGGAAACTCCAAACTGTTGTATATGTAGCTATCAGATTTTTAAAAAATGCATATTTTGTCACTATGCACACACATACACACACACGGCCAAAAATAATGAATGCTGGTTTTTTTCTTACCAGCTTTCTTTAACTATTTAACTACAAGTTTGTCCAGGGGCTAAAGGCAAGAAATTCCTGCCAAAATGCCTATGCAATGTGCCTGCATTTCATAAAGTCTGAAAACTGTTTTGTCAACAGTTAGCCTGAGATTAATGGGAGGCTGGAGTTTTAGATCATGTTCCCAATCGCTTGCTAACTGCAGCCAGTCACTGAATTGTCATGTTCTGGAGATTGCTTTCACATTCTTGTGAATTAGTGTAGTGTGCGTCAGAAGCTTTCAGCCTGTTGTGAGCTCTGTCCTCTGAGCAGGAGTTCAGTAGATGCAATACCACCTCTTTGGGGAAGAGAGTCATCAATCATAATCGTGCTTTACTCTCTCACTGGCAGAAACAGCAAGAGTGCTTGACCAGACTTTCTAGAAGAAAATGAGAGAATATATTTGAAGACTAAATATTACACCAGAGTATAGGGTTTGATCTCTTCTTGAATCCAATTTTTTCACAGGTCAGAGATACCTGGATTGATTGTGTTGGGTCATCTCAAATAGTGCTATAAAATGAGGTCCCACAAGGGGTGAAGGGTGAGATGCACAACACCTACCTTTACGTATCAATAGTGCTCATATCCACAGCTGAGCCAGTCTTCCCCCAGTTGCCTTTATTGTCAAGTTGAGAAAATAAAGGCAGTATTTGGACATAATTTTTTACATCCTAAAGTAGCTGCAAAAATAAACCAGTTGACTCCATTGCTTTCAATGGAGACTGAGGAAACTAGTTCAGATGCAGAAGTCTATGTTAAAGATGCACAAGCTAGGTATACGTGTCATCCTATACAAGGAAAAGTGGTTCCTCCCTTCCTGATGTCATTCAAATGATTATATTTATCACTTCTTGAAAAGAGCCCTAACTACAGGCAGTAGTGAGAAAGTAACCTCCTATCCTCTGGAAGCAGTGTGGATAGACTGGGCAGAGAGATGGAGAGGGAAAAAAATGAAAAATGTTGGAGAGAGAAACAGAAATGAAGAACAAACGAGGTGGAATCTAATTCTGCAGCATTATAATTATAGAACTCTGAAAAGAAAATGGGATTCCTAATAGCTTCTTCATGCATGCTGGAATGTTTCTGTCTTCCAGCAAATGATCATCAGTGCAAAATGCCATAGGTGACATGGGAAAGAGACCTTGGAACAAGACCCAGCATGTCCCTCCCAAGGGAATGTCACGAGCCCTGCACTAAGTTCATGATTTTTCTTGTAGCTTGACCTTGCTGTTTCAGATGTTACCCAACATCAGGAGGAAGGGGAGAGCATTCCTGTGTCAAATATCTTCTGGCCTGGATACTATAGACAAATTTCCTAGGAGATGGAAGTAGCAATAAGCTAAATTAGGAAATGAACACTTAAGTTTTGCAGCGTTTAGACAAGTGATCTAGCCTAAAGGTTATGATATAAATACCAGGGGGACTCTGCCAGTCACAAAGTGGTAGTCATCAGGGTTTCTTCCAGGGCTTTTGAGCCTGTTGATTCATGTCAGGAATGCTCTGATGATGCCTGACAGCCTGGCCTTTTCACAAGACCTAGGCAGAGGAGAAACTCGTTGTAGACTGTGAAGCTGTCTAGACATAAGCCAGCGTGGTTCTACCCTGTCTTGCCAGGAGACAAGCAGTTCTGGGCATATATAGTCTTAAGTGCCTGGACAACTTAAAGCAAAATAAGTGAGGCGAGGCTGAGTGACCCCTAGTGTTAGGAAGATTTTAGGATGACAGTTTGGGATTTGGGAACACAGATTGCTTTCTGTCTTTCTGCCTGATTGACTGCACAGAGGTGGACACCAGTCTCCACACTGCTGTATGCAATTGAAATGTCTCTGACATCAATGGGAACACACTTAACGCTGAATGATTCTGAAAAACCCAAGCCCTTTTGATTAGGCAAAGCAGACAGAGGGGTCGTTTTGCCAGCTCTTGCAGCAGAACTCAAGATAAATGAGATAGTCTAGCAGGAAACAGCAAGATACCCCATGCTTGTTTGAAACTGGCTGATGGCCAGGAGATCGCACCGGAGGAACCCCCATCAATCCAAAGACTAGAAAGAGACGTGACCACCATATATGTATGTGAAGTCTCAGTGTCCTCTACAACTACACATGTGCAAGGTCTGGAGGTTTCTATATGGTGAAGAATCAGCTTTAGCTTGCAAATGCCCTTGGAGAAGTAATAACCCTGTCAATGCCATGTTGTAGAGAGTGGGCCTCACTGCTGTTTGAGGTACAGAAAGGGATAACTGTCTGCAGAGCGGTTTTGCAGAGGTTAGAGTGGGTGCTGGCTGTCAATAAAGCCATTTATAACCGTGTTATCTTCTTAAAGAAGACATGTTTCACCTTCACCTTAGAACAATCTCAACCCACTTTCACAAGGAAGAGGAGAAATCTTTACTCCAATGTCAGTGCCACAAAGGAGTGAATTCAGGGTAAACAAGATTTGTCAACCTCTGGGTTGAAAGTTCATTTTTATTTCTTGCACATGCTAAGTTGCCTGAGTTTTTTATTTCCCACATATTTCTACTTGTAGTGGAAGGCACTGTGGCTGAGATCCAAGCCTGATGGACTGTGAACGAGAGTGTGAGGAAAGAGAAGAAAAGCTCACAGCGGCTGCAAGCGGAGAGCTGGTGTCTGAGACCTGTTGGGATTAGACAGAAAGGTAAGAGGCACCGTTTCTGTGCTGAATCCATTTATTCCAATAGAGAGAAAAAGTTCAGCCCTAAAGAAATGAGACTGACATTTTTATGCTTTGGAAAGGGCTTTCTGATGCACTGCTGGGTAAGCTGGGCCCTTTGACATGCCTGGCTGGCAACTGGGGAGACATGACTGTGCCTGGACACAAGGGACATCCGAGTGTGTTCCTCTCTCCACACTGGAGCTTCAGCATCTTTCGCAGAGGGAAAATGAGCTTTTGAAGAGAGGTAGTTGAGGGTAGAAGCAAGAACCAAGGAAGAAAAGAAGTAGATAAAAGGGCTAAGACCACCTTACAAGAAATAACTGTGGTTCCTGTTACTTTGATGAAACTTTATGAAGCTGGAAGTGCCTTTTCCCTCGAATGGATGCCCTTTAGAAACATTCTGGGGTGGGAAAGAGGTAGGGGAAGAGTTGTGATCTCGGTGTTGCAATAAATCCTGTAACAGGCCTTTTCAACTTGGCCCTTCGATATTTGCACATTAAGCTTAAAAGAAAAATATTCTAAATTAGTAACAAATTTGAAATATCTTCCTTATATTACACCTACCACAACATACAGTTAGTGCTTCTTCTGAAATACCATGAAAAGTGCATATTTATGACACAATGTTCTCTATCCTATATGCATAATATTCCCTAAAAGGAAGTTTTCTATTTTCTGATGGAGATTTGGCTTTTGCGGTAATAAAATTTTCAAGCTTTTTTTATGGTTTTAAGGAGTTGAAGGATGAAGAACAGAAAAGAAAAAAAAAAAAAAGACAGGAAAGAAACCTGAAATGATGATGAAATCGCATGGTTTGAGTCACAGGTATATTTTGAAAATGCCGGAATTTTAATTTAAAAAAATTAAAAATCTCAGAAGCTGGACCTCTTACCATTAAATTTATGTTCGTTTTGTTGACCAGAGTCAATTATTGAGTTCTATTATAAAGACAGATGAACTTTCAATAAAGCAAAATCAAATTGTAAACAAATGTAATCAGATTGTAAACAAATGTAATATTTAATACACAGCAACAGTTCTGATTTCAAACACAGTGAAATAAAACACTGTTAATACAAAACCATTTTTTTAGAGCAAGACTTTTGCTTAGTTCTATTTCAGCTTTTTTCCTAACAAAATAAAGTCCAAACTTGCACCATAAGGTGTTCTAATACTCGTGAAGAATTTGGGAGGGAGCTTCCCTCCTCCATTTCAAACATTAGTGTACAAGGCGGCAAGGGGGGAAAAGCTGACCTCACATTTAGCAAGTCTCAGCATATCCATCATTATCAAGATGAATCCTAGGTTTGCAGCACAGAGATTTCCACCACCTACTTTGGGTAGCTGAGCACAGAATAACCCAGTTAAGCACAAGGAGACTGCCTTGTGCCAGATGGGCTCCTGGATTTGGCTTGCTGGGCAGCCAGAGAATGAGTGACCGGGGAGGGAAAAGGGAGGGCACTGTTAGAAAGGGAGGACAGCCCTTTTCATATCAGTATGGATTTTGATAGTTTGAAGCCATATATTGCAACTACCTAAGCACTTGCAATTGGCAGGAGCGTGGAACCTTTAGGGATGTTTGAATCAGACGTTCTAAAGATATACTTGCACTGGGGCACCCAGCAGTACCTCCCTGTTCCCAGAACACGGCGTGGGGCCACATGGAATCCTGACCCAGCAGTGTACCGTCCTTCTCCTCCCTGTGCCTGGCTTCCAGGGGAAGTCTTCTGTAGGGTGCACAGCCAACATCCATGGCCAGGACCCTTTGAGCCATCAGGAGCTGGTATCCCAAGGCACGTTGTGACAACATTCCTGCTGCCAAATTCAGACATGGCTTGAACCCCCCGCTGGGGCCAAGCATCCCTGTTAGCAGTCTTAGGCAACTGTCGTCCACGCTACCACACCAACTGTTTAAAGACCGTTGCAAAGCAGTCAAAAGGCAATTTATTTTGATGTAGGAAGTCTGATGTAGAACTGGTTGTCCACCTCCCCACCAAGGATTTCTCTCTTTCACTTTCTTCAGCCCAAACAAATAAACTACCTCCACCCCTTCACAGCGGGATGGCTTAAATTTCAAGAGAACAGTAAAAGTAGGAGGCTGATACTCTTGCTACTCAGTAGAGACAGTGCTACTCCACTTCTCCGTCAGCACTGAACCATGCTTGAAGTGAAACATCTAGTCCCAGATTGTCATTTCCCTAAAGGCCCCAATGCATGTGTGGAATTAACTATATAATTAGATTATCCACCATCATGGCCCTGTCAGGATGAAATATTTTGAGCATAAGTAAAACAGCTGTAATATGAGTTAGGAATAAGGTAACACTTTACAGACTTTTACGCTACAACAAAGAAAGATAAGTGTGACATGAAAGTAAAAGTCTTTTATCTGTGTATGTCTTTGAAAAGTCAGTGTACACAGACTCAAAGCATCTGTTAATCAGATTATGGGCCATATCCTGCTCCCCAAACAGTTAATAGCAGAGCTCTCATTGATTCCCTCAGGACAGAAACATGCCCTAAAGGAGCACTCTACTTCTTCATAGACCTGCTTGTTGGAGAAACATTTGTACTATTCACAAAGGCAAAGCGATTTCCTGGAAGCAGAAACTCCTACCTGCACTCTTAACAACTCAGGCTATTTTTGGAACTGAAAAAATTCCATCCAGCATGAGGATTATATTTTAAAAAAAGTTCATTGATGTTTCTCATGCTGCTTCTATGTCACCCATGAAGGAGGGGGAGCTGCTTTTTGATTCACAGGAGTCACGCTTTCTGTGGATCTTTTTTCCCCCTGTCAGATCTTCTCTTTCCCACCCTCATGTTAATTGCGGGTCCTGAGTCCCTGGCAAGATGCATGTGGGGACATGAAACATTTGTACCAACCTCCACATAGGTGATGGGCACTGGGAATGCCTGTCCACACCAGACTGCAGGTTCATAGCTGATGTTGATGCTGCTATACCATTCTGACAGTCTTACATTTTTACTGCTTCTGTTCCTTCAACTACTTATTCAAGGTCATCCTTTATTTTAGCACTGCCGGTTCACTTCGATTTACATGTCCTTGTGCTGTATTAAAATCTTGCCCTTATACAGCAACCAAATAGAGGCAATTGCTGCCTATATATGTTACACTGTTACTTGTAGAATTTGGTCATTAAGTAACAGATAACCTGCATCACATTAGCAAAGAAAACCCTCAAAAGAGAGATCTGGGTATTTCCTTGCAGGCCATGTGATCTGGGGCTCCTTTGTTACTTAATGTGGCTGTTAAGCCATAGCAAAAGGGGAGTGATTTCTTTCCATTTTAGTCCTCAGAGTCTGACAATTAGGTGCTTTTGAGACACCTCACTGTGGACATTGAGAATCAAGAGTGATGTTGGAAAAGCTTAGTCATGGTTACTTGCTTCTTTGGCCTATCCATTTCAGGCTAAGGATACAATGGCACAAAAAGTGCTTTGCCATCTTGGAAGTAGATCACCTCCCAGCTGAGGCAAAATGAAGCTTCGTTAGCTGATGCTGGCAATGCTGCCGGTTCTGCCCACCGTGGCACAGAGGGACACTTCTCCATTCCACTTGCACTAGGATCTTTGTTGTTACACTTTGGGCTGCCTCAAAAATATGTCAGTAGTTAATTTTAAATCTATTTATTCCCACAGCTCAACAGCGGCAAACAAGTTTTCAAGGGCTTCCTGAGTACAAAATCTGGATCGAAATCTCTAGCTATATAATTTCATCAGCAGGAAGTACGTTTTGCAGACCTCACTGCTAGTCAGATAGAAACCACAGATTCTGCTTCTGTTGATAAACCCCCTACATTAAAGACTTCAGCCTTCAACAATTTTCAATTCCAAGCAAAACCTCTGACAATTTTATTTCCCATGTGCTTCTCATTTTCCAAGAGAAATGCAATGTCCTCTCCTGCTGCATATCAGTTTAGCTCAGCCCACAACAGCAGGGAAAACTTTCAGAAGCTCATTTTCCGGAATGCTTGTTGCTTTACGTTGGCTGGAAAAAACTTCTTCCCCTGCATCTGTCCTGAAACTGCATGTACATTTAGTCCTCTGCCGACTTAGTTCACAATCACGCAGAAGCTTTAAACAAATTGCCTTCAGGCTGCTCTGTTTCCACACCTGCAGCCTCTTTCTGTTTCCACTTGTGTTATAGAGTCTCTGCATTAACATAAATGGGAACCAGGACAGTCTCTAATGAAATTGGACTAGTTTCTGTTACCGTCTCATACAGAACCCAGTGTACATATACTCCTATTTATTGTATTTATACAGTGCCTGTATTCCCCGAGTATGTAAATATCTGAGGACTTTTTTGTGACTGCATTAAGCTGCGTGACTATATATGCCACTTAAAAATCCTATATGCCCTGTCTGAAGTGCTGCCACAGAATAGGATCTGGGCAGTTGCCTTTGATGAGACATTATGAAACCCTAATTTTTTGCTTTGAATACTATCATTTCTAAACCTGAAGATGATTGACTGTAAGGAGACGTCTCCATCCAGTCAGGACCCCAAATTCTTGATGAAGGAGGGGCACCATCTGCAGTGGTGATGTAGTGGAAGATGAATAAGGGTAAATACAGTTTACTTAGGATTTAGGCAACATAGTTTATTCATTTCTCACTGCCTGGCCTACAGTCCCAGTTGGGTGAGTATGTTCCCTTTTGTTAATTAAGTAGACAAGTCTACCTTCACTGTAGCGCAGAAGTTAGAGCACTTCTGAAGAGCATAATAATTGTGTGTTCAGTTCCTGCTGAAGCACAATATAAGCTTCCATTTCCCTGAGAAAGGTATTAAACTTTATCTCTTTAGAGCATTTGAAGTGCTCTGTACTAACTACATAAAGTTGCCTAAAAAATTATTCACCATTCTCTTGGCAAGAAAGCCTAAAAGAAAACAGTGCTCTTCAGTGATCAAGGCATCACTTGGATGGGAAGAGTCCTACATGTCAGTCCCTGTATTGGGGACTGTTTTTTTAGTATTTTCTAATGACTGTTACATATGAAATGGCTAGAAATCACCCTTGCAAAGTGCACTAGCATCTAGGCTGCTTTCTGATCACAGGTAAGCTACGTAATTGCTAGGTCCTTAAATCATGTCCTTGTGTTGTCGCTCAGTGAACCTTGTGGGCTTTCCTTTTTTTGTTTTGTTTTGGTTTTGTGTGTGGTTGATTTCTTTTTTTCTGCAGGGACAATTTCTGAAGGAGGATATATCAGCATACTCCCCATCACTCAGTCCACCACCAATTAGCCTATAGGCTTCCAAATAAAGTCCTTTCTTCACAAAGAGGAACAGTGAATCTTGTCTCCCACATCCTGGACAAGTAGTCTGACAAGAACCAACTTTGTTGTGGGAGGCACATGACGGGTGTCCTTCGTTTTCTGTTTTAAATACTTTTGCTTACTTTCCATTTAAAGTGTCTAAATTGGGAATCTTGAAAGCATAAGGGTATCTCTTCACTACCACGAACAAAAGGTCAGTGTCTTATCCTAGCAGCTATGGTCTGAAACGCTCCACAGTCAGTGTCTCAGTACTTTTATGTATCTAGATCTTGCAAAACATTTTGAATAATGGCTGAGCTTGTGGAAATGGTGTAAAACTGCCTTCTTTAAAAAACTGGCTGGCTTTTGAAACCTAAAAGTTCTTCTTTCACAGCATTTTTGGAAGCTTTATCTTAGCTTCCAGGCTGGAAATTCTGACTTGTTTTTCAATAGCTCATTTACTAAACTTAACAGAAGGAATGGAATTTTTGAGTCTTTCTTGTGTACACTGAAAGGTTTGAATTCCTTTCATGAATGCATGAAGGTACCTACAGTCAGAGATGTTCAAGGAGGGGACAAGAGAAGGTGATTTATTGCAGGGATCAGGCTTATTTATTTGACTGTCCTTTTTATTATTGATGTATTTTAGGAAATCTACCCTTCTTAGACTCCTTCCGTTGTCAGTCAAGCAAGACTTTTCCTGAGGGTGTTTCTGAGAGGCCATTTGCTTTGTATGTTTGGAGGCACATTTTGGCAGTGACAGCATGCATCTCCCATCCATAACTGTCAGTAGTCTTGAGCTGGGCAGTAGGGAGGGTAAAGGGGCCACATTGCCATCTGTAGGCATCTGACACCCTGAGGAAGGTGGCTTTTCTTATTTTCTCATGTGACTCACTGAGCAGAGAGGATGGCAACATGGGTTTTCTTTTCATCTTTCTGTTGTGTGCTCAGACATATATGTTTTTCCCTATTTCTGCAAATAAAGTGGTTAAGTTAAAGAACAGCCCCAGGGAGGAGGCAGTAATGTAATTTTGATTACTTTTGTGGTCAGTTGTGCACTGGCATTGAAAGGGAGTTGGCTGTGGAGCTGAGTGGTTTTGGGTGTTCTGACATTTGAGTTGAGTAGATGCAGATATTAATGTCACTGTATCTGGTGATAATCTTAGTTTGAGTGATACTGTTGATAAGAGACGGGTGCCTTTGAGTAAACTTCGAACAAGCTTCAGGTTAGGTTCATGTAATATTATATATGCCACTATCTCTGATGCAGTTTGGTGAGAGAAATCTGGAATTGTGTGTTCTGAACATCAAATTCACAGGGATTACAAGATGGGATTTGCACCGATTGGTCTCAAATGTCTGGATGCTGGTTGGCAAATACAGTCCAAAAACTCCTCTTCTGGCCTGGTGCAGAAAAACATTAATATTAACAGAAGCTGGAAGGATGTATTTGGCCTGAAAAGTTTAATAACTTTCAACCTACCTTGAGTTGTGTTGGTGGGTTTATATTGTTTTTATTATTTGCATTGCTGTAAAAGCAAAAAAGTCCACTTTGGAGTCACAGACTTCTTGCTTTGTATACTGTGGATGGGATTTATATTCTGTCACTGTAGTTATCCAAAGGTTAAGCATCAAAGCTTGCTGTCTAGTCTATGAAGGATGGTATTAAGCTTCAGAAGACAATTCATGCTGCCCATTTTAGGATAAGATAAATGGTCCTGCTGACATGCCACATCTTTTCTCTATTTACTGTGGTGGTAGACCAGGTGATTCATGTAAACTGAAATTCAAATCATCCCAATGAGAGGACTGCAGCTGAACTAACCCCTCTCAATTCCCTTTGCAGTCCATGGAGAGCAGGAGCATTTTAGGCATGACTCATTCCACGTATTTGAGACACCTGTTTCAGAATAAGATGTCTGAATAAGATCCAGTCATGAGGACAAGCTCGGGTGGAGGCATTGACTTTAGACTTTGGCATTTACTCACAGGAATCTTTCCCTAAATAACTAACTTTTTCTCTAATTCAAAATAGGAGAACTCATCTTGATCTTTTATGCAAATATAAACAAAGAATACGAAGATACACCTAATGTGAGATGAGAACTAAAGCAACACAGTGTCGGCTCAAGTGTGGCTTACCTGCCAGACGAGCTGGAGTGCATGCTGAAAAATGTATTTCAGCCTTTTAGTGAATCATTAAGGATCAGCTGGGCTGTTACTTCTTTATCATGCTAAAACCTCTCTGGAAAAAAAACACAAAAAAACCACAAGCTTTTTTGCAAATAATTATTGAAGCAGCAATAGAATTAGTGTCTTATTACCACACAGAAATGAATTTTATGGCAAGTACTGGAAATATACCAAGTCTTCAGTGCCAGACCACCCTTTAGTAAGTCCAGTTTCCTTCTAAACTAGCCGGTAATACCAGGAGGATATTCCTTTCTGCTGAGGTAGGCTGGAAAGGCACGGTTAATAGCAGTAGTCAAAATCAAATAATTTTGTTTGTTGAAAAATGTGCATTTTAATTATTTTTTCTGTTTTACCAATTAAAAACCAATGCATTATCAATTTTTTTCCATCTAGTGTTTTGGTTTTATTACTGATTTTTTTTGGTGCACGAACACATTTTAACTGCAAAAATAAAATTCCTCCAAGGTAATCTTTCTTATATGGAAAACACTGTACAAGCTCTTTTGCTTCTCTCTATCCAGGTTATAGACTGTAGAGGATACTCTGGCTCAAAAATTAATATTGCAAGAACCCTGACAGACTGCCACAGCACCAGACCCCTTGTCCAATCAAGGGATTAATTTTGAAAGTTTTAAGGAGGCATATCATCTCCAGTAATGGTGTTGTATTTTTGCAAAAAATCCAAAACTTTTCTCAAAGTACTTGAACATGCATTCTCTTTCCTTATGTTTCTTTTAAGGCTGCTTGCAGATGAGGCTCTTCCCTCCCTTTCGAAGGCAGGAATTAAAGGACTTTTCCATATGCAAACAAACAGGAAAACTTCCTTCAGTGTAGTATTTGTAAATATTACTGCTCCATTTGCATCTATAGAGCCATATAGCCAAATCACCATTTATTTTTTTTTTAACCCTTGTGTGATAATTAAAATAGCTTCCTTTCTGATTTTCCCAAGTAGTTGCAATTTACCTCCTCCAGCTGCATCAACCATGTTGTCATTCCATTTCTGGTGCAGTTTGGGATTTAAGGGTGAGTTACTGTGGGGCAAGGCCTGGATCATTATTTTGTTCTTCTTTCTTTGTTTTAAAGGGGAAGAGTTGCTTGCCTGTTTTTTTTTTGTTTGTTTGTTTTGTTTGATTTTTAATTATTATAAATAGAAGTTTTACGGTTTGTCTACATGCTCCTGGTACCTTTAAAGCAACCATCGCCCTTTAAATTTTTTGATAGTTGCTTTGTTTATATACAAGTACAACTAAGGAACTGTTGCCTTAAAAATGTATGCAGAAGCAAAACTTGTCATCTTCTTTCCGACACTATTGTCCTTGGATCAGTAAACACAAATTAAGGATTTAATTTTGCAACAAGGAAATTATATATTTACACTGGTCAACTGAGGTTAGACCTTTTATAGCCTTCTCTCATTTTCATATCTCAGCATTCTTTTTCTTCTAGACATAGGTCATTTGGAATGCTTTAGTAAAGCTTTGTATTGGCCGAAGTCTCCAGAATAATCTGTCAGTAGTAGAATTAGTCTGATTTTACCCTCAAAAAGGTAAGAGTGTGACCCCACTTCAGAACTGGACATATCAAAGTACAGAAAAGTGACTTGTCAGGTCACCTAACAGGTATTTTGCAGACTTACGGAAGACTTTGGAAGACTGGAGTTTTATGTCAGCTTTTTGGCTTGGGAGGTTTAAGCTGATTTTTGGGTTACTAGAACTGTTATTTAAGTGGCATGGTTCTCTACATTGATTTAAAATCTACAGAACACAAAGCCGATAAATAAAGCATCATCTTGGCTGAACTTTCAACCTAAAAGTATGAAAAGAATACAACAAAGCAAACATAGAGTGACATGTAAGAATTAATATCCAATCTCATATGCAATGTTATGCAATATCACTGTAGCTATAACTGGGATGAGAAGGAGGTGATGGTGACATCTAACCAATAATACCATTTGACTTTGGTTGGGGGAACTGCACAGGGGAGCTGCAGCATCCTGACCACAGGAAATCCATGACTGTTAATGTTGGCAAAATTTTCAGAGCGGAATCACAGAATGATTTAACTATAGTAAGACATTACAAAGTAGGAAGTGAAGCCAATTGTCACTGACACAGATTTGGCCCTTTTGAATTCAGTAGGCATTTTACTAATGGTTTCACTGAAAGGAAGAAGTTTTCCTCTAGGAGGTCATGGAAAACATGGATACTAGAGGATGGGGGAAAGAAATCAAAGAAGAATATGGAAATGGGATGCAGACAAGCCAACTGGGAACATAATTAGAGATCTGTAGGAAAGTGAGTACCCCATCCTTGTTTTAAACAATAAAGTCATTTCTCATAATTGGAAAGAGAAGCTTTTAGAGTGCCAGTGTTACTCTAAATCCTTAAGCCATTAGGCCAATAATAATTAAAAAAAACCACTTTTTTATTTCATATATTTTCATTATTTGTATGGGGAATAAAAAGGGGATTTGTTTATGACTCTAATGTTTGGATCTGGCAATCAGCTGCAGGGGTTGGGTACAGAATTTGCATTGCGGATGCCTGTTCCCATGGGAAACCTGCTGAATACTGAACTCATTTCAGAGGTCCT
Organism: Falco cherrug; assembly: GCF_023634085.1. Lineage (NCBI taxonomy): Eukaryota > Metazoa > Chordata > Aves > Falconiformes > Falconidae > Falco > Falco cherrug. The sequence goes on from NC_073701.1 coordinate 65,082,637, forward strand.
TGCACCTTTCAATAATCCACCTTGCTCGGCCAGAACCACGACTCAACATGATGGATTCTTTATAAACCTTCCCTAAGTTTGTGTGTCTTCAGGATCCTTGCCTTATATCTTTTTTTTATATACTCATTTTGAACTGGGCAAGTTCAACACCTGATATCATAGGTCTGGCCAGAACACATAAAGCCTAAGGTAATCTTATGTAATAGTTTTTCCAAATCATTGGTCAAGTATTAATCCAGAGAAAGGTACCTGGATCCTACAGGATCAGGTATGAAAGGCAAATCATCGTCTTCTCATTACATCTCCTCCTGATCTCAAAGAGTTGATGTGGTCACCGTCAGAAGCACGAGGTTCCTTGCACTTCCCTATCACAACTCTGGGTTGTACAAAACAGCCCGCCCATTTATCATGGTATCCTTTTGTCTGTTTTTCTTTTAAAAATATTGTTTTATTTTGACATTCACCTTTTTATTTTCACTGGATGTCATTTTTCTGTGTTGCAGAAACAACTAGATTATCTGTTCTTTTCAGCTTGTAGGGTCCACTCTAAAGCCCATTTAAGTTAGTAGTTTCTTTCCTCTGACATCAATGAGCTCTGGATGAGGCCCAAAATGAACATGAGTTAACTCAGTTTGATAGGATGGGTATTAACTATACTGATTGCTACTGGAAACAAATTTATGAGCCTCTCACTCTAGAAGCCAACCACAATAACTTTAATTATACAAAAGGAAGTATTTATTGTATAAAAACATTCCAACTACTTCCATTTCTTTTAAGCTACTTCAAAAGTGGGCAGAACTACAAAGTAGTATTGGAAACTCAGGATGGGTGGAGGGGTATTTCCCTTTCTCTGAAATTCCTCCCCCATATATGCATACTGCTAAACCATCCCTAGCAGGGATTACTTTTATCTCCAGCTCATGAAGAAACCTCTGAAGAGCTTTTTGCTTTTGTCCTTGGAATATGCCACATTGTGCAAAATGGCATGTGAAACTCTTTCTTGAAGAAGGAGCTTGAATAGCTCTCGCCATGTGCTTTCCCTCTCCTTCCTCTGCCACTATCCAAGTTCCTGTTGTGCAGGATATAATATAGGATACCTGCATCTCTGTTCAAGCATTTCAAAGTGAGCACTTCGCTGACGATCATCAAGCTACTGAAGATGTACACAAACCTGCTAAATTGCATATCCTGCATATCAGGTGAGTACATACAACGAATTTATCCTTCATCTGTATGTAGCGATGCCAGTACTTTTTATTGGAAGTTTCTATCTTCTGGGAATCTGAACAGCTTAGTGTCAATAACCGTACTGGTTTGATCTCAAGAACTGTATTTCAACACAGAAGTGAAACGAAGAGTGATAAATTTCCTTTATCAGCCAAAAGGTAAGTCTTTCTGTCAGTACTAATAGCAGCCAGGGTCCTGTGTTCGAACAGAGGTTCAGGTTACTCTTATTAAATTTTGATTATGACTGATATACCCTCCAACAGATCATGTAATGTGTAATACGGCAAACGTTTGCCTCAGTTGCCTTCCTGCACGGTGGTGCTCCTGTTTTAGGCTGTGAGTTATGTTAGGGATTGCTTTGTCATTTAGGAACTGCTTCTACTTATCACGGCAGGACTCCAGTCTCGGTTGGACCTCTGAAAGTTTCTCTTTCTTTTACTCTTTTGGTACTTTCATGGCAATGCATATAAAGAGGAAAGCAGGAAGTAGTTTTTTTCTCCTCTCACATCTACCTGCCTTTGTTCATGTGTATTTGTATGTATAGCATAAATAGTGGTGGTATTGAGGAGTATTCTCCTGAGATGTTTGGCTCAGCATCTCTCAGCAGACTATCAAAGCAGTTTCTACTCTGTGAAGAAATTCCCATTAAATGGGGAAATAAATCAACAAATCTACTCTGCTTCTGTGAATCCTACTGCTTTGTACTCATGGAAACACAAAATGATGTCTTCGTATCTTTCATCTGACGATTTCAAAGGATTTGACAGTATTTAAGCAATGGAGCATTGCCGTGTCCTGAGAGGCAGGCAAGTCTGGGGATGGGGGGATTATCCTAGACTCTCCCGCATAACCTTGCACCATGGGACTGCCTTACCTCTTCTCATTGGCAGAAGGAACAACCCCTTCACAAGGTAAGCATGGCAGCTTCTCTAGTGTTCTCCTTCACTTCTGAATGAAGCTCAGATCTGGAGGCAGCAAGAGAAGGGTCAGAGGCAGCCATGCAATGTTAAAGGCAGCTGTAAGAGTTAAAGGGTTGGTAGGAAGGCTGGAAGAAGGAGCTAAGAGCTTAGGACCAAATGGCTGTGCCATGAGGCTGGTAAATACTGCCTCTGTCTTTTCTCCTATGAAACTAGAGGAGAGGCATCAAAATGGGCTTGTATGGAGGAAACCAGGCTTCTGTGAGCGCAGGAATATCCTGCTGCAGCTCTGGAGAAGATATTTAACACACATGAGCACAGAAGAACCCTGTGGCTTCCTAAGGTAGCACTGGAAGAGGGGAAAACACAACCAAGCATCTTGACTCTTACGATAGTGCTAGATGTGGCTAGTCATCCTGAATGCTCTCTCCTGCCAAAATAAACAGAGTGCTCTGACCCCTTAAATATATTCTGCTATAAAGATAATATTTTCCACAGATAAGAGTGCCATATGCATTATATATGAAGCTAGGACTCTCAATAGTCTATTCATGCTTTCCTTCCTCTTCGCTATGTGAGACAACGCTAAGAAAACAATCTTGAGGTAAATGGAAATTAAAAGGTATATAAAGAGAAGGACCACAGAATGCAAGCACAGAGGCACGGGTTCAGGGAAAGGTTTTACCCCCGACAAGCAGCTGGTGCCTCGCTTTCCACCAGAAAAACACTCCCACTTAACAGGTTTTTCAGTCTTAGTCTTTGGGTTGTAACAGAGCTCCCTGCTGTTATCTTGTTTTGCCAAATACCTGCACTGTAATAAAGGAAAGGTCCACACTGACGGGGACGGAATGCAAGTATGGACCGAGTGGGGATGTTTTGTATAAGAGAAATAAATATAAACATTCTCAGAATGAGAATATAGATAAGGGAATACATATTTTATGGAGGCCGAGCAGGTGAGCTTAGCTAGGCTCAGGAGAGGGACTTTGCTCTTTCCTGTCTCAAGCTCACAGCCTGTGTGTGGGGTGCCAAGAGGAGGAGGGTGCAGCCATAGCTTTCCCTGGAAATTCACTTGGAGCTGGAATGACTGCCCCTGCAAGCTCAGAGGGGATTTTTGTTTCTGAACAGATGTTTGGGTATCAGACCCACGTATAAACAATATCGCAGCTGACCTAAGAAACCCTGCCAGCTCTGATGGGCTCTGGGGTTTCTATTGTCCTCAGCGCCCTTATTAATGGGGACCCCAGATAACAGAAATTCACTGAGATTTTAAATGATATAATAGAATTTTTAAGTGATGTTCCCCAAACATAGGTAAATATTTTCTGTTGGACATTAAATTTTCTTCTTAAACTGTCAAAATCTGATTTATTTTCCAGTTAGGGAAATAGAGTCCCTAACTCTTAGTTATGGACTAAGTTGAAAATAAATAGAGATTTTAGAACTTAAATCCAAAATTGTAATCCCAGTAAATCCCACTTATCTGACCTTCATCCATATGACAGAGCTCCAGAAGCCTGGGTTACAGGATCTTTCTTTGGCACAGAGTCTAATGAACGTGGCATGGCTCACATCCATGTCATATGAATCTCACCCTTCAAACGAGGCTAGTTACATCTAAATTGCTTATTGGGACAGTTCCTTGGCCTGTGCTAAATCTCAGACTGTGCCTGGTAACTGTCGGGGAAAATGCTGTCGAGCCCCAGAACTAAGTAGTGACCTTCTAACCACGCAGTGGTGTGCACTGCACTTTTGATACCTGCTTGTAGTACTCGACTCATAACTAAGACCAACTGAAATACAGAGCTGGATTCAGTCTGGGATGGGAATGTTTATGTTTAAGTGTTTTGATGCATATAAGTGGATATTGAGGATATTGATGTTGACAACTAGATAACTGAATGGAGTCTGGAGAACAATTCAATTAACCAGATCTTGGTGTCTATTTTACGGTGAAGGGACTACTGCTCTAGGCTCCCCTGAGCACACTGAGGGCCTCATTCAGCTGCCCACACAGAAGTGTCTGGTGGCACTTGGAGTTGTCTTAAGTGATCCCACCTCCTCTCTGGCTGTCACTACAGAAAGGCACTTGCCTTCCATGTCCTCACATCTGCCAAGTCAGTACCATAAGGAATAAGTCATACTCAGCAGGCTATAAGGCACACTCAGGACCCTCACTTTATGTCTCAGTACCCTGAGGCTTCTCAAATGCAATAAACGTTGATGTGGGAGCTGCTGAGCCTTACATATATGTTGACTTTAACAGCCTAAATTCCCTGCATACTTATAAGCACCTCACAGAAACTTACTTCTGTGTTCTTTATGCATCAACTGAAAACTACCCACAAACTGCTCTTCTTTGAAAGCTTCTATCCTGAGGGTGTTTCCAGATCATGCACAGCATGTTGGCTGCATCCTAAGTGGAGGGGCATCTGCTTTCTGTTTTGTGATGGCAGTGATACAGTAACTTGGTAGAGTGAGTGTCCTTCAGGATCTGGAAAATCTCCTTTCAGTCTCCATTCCTGGGAATGCCCTGTCCTATTTCCATTCCCTCTGTGGCCCTCTCCCACCCAAAAGGTGAAGCAGAGGTATTGCTGCACACACCGCACACTAGTGGGCAAGCAGAGCATGGTCTCCACACCTTCTTGTGAAGATCTTCCACTCAATGGGGATTCCCCCATTCACCCCCCACCCCCCCACCCCCCACCCCCCACCAACACCAAAAAAAAAAAAAAAAAGCACCTAGAATTGGACAAAGTACAGTTAAAGAAAGATCTGTGGAAAATGTCTTTCCCTGCAGGCGTAAGTCAGCCTGCACATTAGCCCTGGCTTGCAGTGAACATGCCATGGTGGCAGCAAGGAGAGTGAAGCTGAGGAACGGAGGAGCTGTGGAGGTGTAAGATGCAGGGAGACTGCTCTGGTGTGGCTTGGTTTGCTGACTGCTCAGTTTGTGTACTATGGCATCCCATGGGATTTCCCACCTTTAAAGTGACAGTGGAGCAAGCACACTTCATGGCATCCTCACTCAAACTCTGATGGACAACCCACAGTACTGGAAGGGAGGAGGACTGTTTCAGCAACTTCTTGCTGCTGTGGGTGTATTTTAACCCAATGACTATTTGGATAAAATATTCTTATTACATGAATGTTTTGGCAGTACCGACTTTTAATGTGTGCCAGTGCCTGCTTCTGGATACCTGCTCCTCTACTGCACCGCAGCACATCCTTACAGCCGGAGTGAAAGTCCATACCTGAGTTTCCCATGTCAGGAAGCAAATAGAAATGGCACTGATGTTAAACAATTTAATATCTTAGCTTCCTCTGGCTCAGAGGAACAGGAGCCAGCAACTACAGTAGAGCAAATTAAAACTGGCTCAATCTGATAGCTTCCCCTTACCCACCTGGAGCTGCCGTGCTGCGCTTCCAACAGCGGATATTGTTTGGGAGGCTACAAGCAATGGGGCATCCTCCAGAGATCTGAAATATGCTGCACTGCCAGCATGACCAGGGGTTGGCCAGAGAAAAGGAAGAGATTCTCTGCTAGTTGGTGTAGTGTCAGTATCGCTAGTAAAATAACAGGATTTGCATGGAATTTTCACAATGTATTTGCTCATTTTGTAGTAAAACACATTATTTGACATGGCTGGTGGAGTTTTTAAGTTCATGCATAGGAAGAACCAATTTCTGCTGTTTATCTATAATGCCTCATATGGGATTTGGGTGAAGCGATTTCCCAGGCTCTGTCTGTTTAAGGGTTTTGGAGAACGTGTCTTGATGTTAACCCTGACAGACACTCCCTGTTGGGTTCTTCTGTTGTTTGGGATATGTTCTGTCACAGTATTGAATGTTTCTACTAGAGAAGCACGTAGGTTAATATTTATACTCAGAGCTGATGAAAAAAGTAAGGGGAGGCATATTTTCTTTTTTATTTTTCATTTTTACTTGTGTGTGTACCTCTGTGTGTGTGTGTGTAGAAAGTGAGTAAAAGGGCTTAGTTCAGAATTGCACATATCTCAGGGACTGGGAAATTTTATCTGATAATAAACAAATTAAATTATTTTTTAGGGGTGGGGGAAATTCATAGAAATGATATTAAATATTTTTTTTTTAAATGTTTCAATCTAGTTCATATGTGGCCGGACAGTGACTGCTTCTATCATTGCTAATGCAGTGACTCAGTTGTTACTGACAGGTTAAGGGCAGGGGTGGGCAACATTCTATGAGTGGTAGCACAAGGGATAAATAAGGAAAGATAACCTCCAAACAAATCTACCACATACCTCACATAACAGATTTTCCCAACTCCACGTGATAGTAACGCTTCACAATTTGCCCTGAAGGTCAACAGACCTGGGCTAGCTCAGGGAAAGAGATCAGAAAACATTAAAAGCAAAGGAGTTGGCTTTACTTGCAACAATGCTTTACTACTTAAACACAGCCCTGATCTTGCAGGGAGACCCTTGCAGGCAGATTGCAGAATTCAAGGCCCAAATTAATATTTCAAATGAGCCAGACCCTTTCATTTTAATCAGAACGTCTTTTTAATTAACTTATTTTGCCAAGAATAAACAATTCCTGAATAGTATTGTACCTTTCCCCCCTCTACACATACTTCAAAACTGTCAAGGTACACAGGGAAAATATTCATTAGACGTTTCAGGAAGTTACCATACAGCTTTTACGCCATGGCCTTATTCCAATTCCTTCCCTCTCTTTCCTTTGGTGTTTGAAAATTTTAAATCCCAGTGACAGTCAGTTCCAGGTGTTCATTTCTGACAGGAGTGACAGCTTTGAACTCTGTGTAGGAAACCAAACCAGAGAGGGAAAGATGAAAAAAAAAAAAAAAAAAAAAGAAAAGAAAAGAAAAAAAAGAAAAAAAAACCTGAAAAAAGAGAAAGAAAACCTTTTGCTTAGATTAGGTCAGGAACCTCTTGGCACTGTCCACATTCTTCTCCAGCACCTTGGCTTCTTACTTCATGTCTGAAAGGGAACAGAAGGAGCAGATAATCAAGCAACCTCAGTGCACTTTCACAATTTCTGTATAAAATTTCACTTAATGCAATTGTGGCGCCAGAGCTGGGTGTATGATGGTACCATTCAGAATATGTTTATATAACATGACTGCATGCCACTGTGATCCTTTAAATTCTTTTCTAAGAGCTTTACTCACTCCAGGTTCACTCATCCAAAACCCTTTATAATCTCAAATATCTCTGTTACTTTTTCCTTTGAGCAGCAGGGCTTGAGACAGGGGGAAGGGGAAGGGCGGAAAGAAGAGGGGAAATATGTAACTGATGTGGTCACTGGGAAGAGTTTGCTCCTTTTCCCCCCTTCCTGGGGCATAAAGAACTTTTCTGCTTTAATGTAAACCTAGTGGGATACAACCGCCTTTGCAGTGGCTCTAAAAGAGTACAACGGGAGGATTTGAGCTGTCCTGAGAAATCCTTCATAGCGGTGGCTGTTCGTGCCCTTAGCACTGGGTGCGGTACAGGTGTGAATGTGTAGTCATGCCCTGTCCCTGGAGGCTTTGGGACCTCTGCATACAGGTGTGGGGCAGCCAAGGGGGGCACAGAGAGCACAGTGGGGTGGTGGCTCCTCATGGCTCCATGCATGATATCTGCTTATCTCTTTCAACTCACTGCTAACCCATCTCCTCCAGCCTCCCCTTGCTTCTTCTGTAGTTGTTCAAGCACACCTTTGTGCCTGTGCCTGTGCTTGGGGGAAACACCCTGGAATCACATTGTCACATATATTTATTTCAGGCTCTTCCTGATAATGTTCTTTTTCTTCATGCAATGGGCATAAAAACACCCCTTGTGGCAGGGAAGCCGGTCTGCTGAATTCCCAGTGTGTCAGACAGAGTGGCACAACACCGTTGCTTCTTTATTTCCCTTCCTTTCTCCATTCTTACTCTGTTTTTGTTCATCTGGCATCCCACAATGCATTTATCAGTGGTATCAGAGGGGCTATAATGGTATTACAGTTTGGACAGTAAATAAAGACATGTCAAGTAGACTTTGCTTAGGGGAAACAGTTCCTTATAAAACAAATATATTTTTTTTAATATGCATGCTTTTCCAAGCCTATTAATAGGATGTTTAAATGCATACTCCAGCTTTTGACTTAGCTTGCATAATTTCTTCAAAGTTTGCTTTAAAACAATATTATTGCCAGACATGAAAATAAGTGTGTCTGTTTCCAACAAGAACAATGACAGTCTTTCATTTGGATGGTATATTGCTCAGCCATTTCAACCTAGGCTTGGGGATTAAGGCTTGCAATTTCTCATCATATGTCAAAAAGTACATCAGGCAAGTGAAAGGTATTACACTGTGGGGTATGTTACTTATTTGTATAAACAGTTTTTATAGCAAGAGCAGTGCTATATAAATAGGAGTTTTGTGGGGTATGTTGCTGTTGTATGTTATCCAAAAATTCATTTCTGAATGAGAAAATACTTCCAACAGGTAGGTAGGAATGTCCTATTGTGTAATCACGGCAAAGAAAAATAGTAAACTCCATCGGGATGTTAAGTATTGTTCTTTCAGAGTGGTACTGATCATTTCCATGGACGTACTGGTTAAGGAAAAGGCAAGACTAGTCCAGTTACCCACATTGCCAGCCTCTGCCTGTGTTAGTTGAGCCTATTGGGACTCAGTTTACCCATCAAAACAATCTGGTTTCTCTTGAGGACTGCAAAATGCAAGCATCAAGAGCAAGACAGTTGCATTGCCACAGGGAAGGGGAGCGTGAGTGATGATTATTGTTGGGTCTGGATTTTATCCCTCATGCAAGGCAGAGCCCATGGTGTGACCCATAGCCCTTGTGAGCACAGAAAGCTTTTCAGAACCAGATTGCACCAGCATTTTCAGGGTAAATAACTGCAGAGGCTACATGTATCAGGAAGACACCAGCATTTGAAGATCATTTACCTTTTTCTCACGGTGCCTTTCCCAACTCCCCTCCCAGCTCTACAGTCACAGGGCACCATATGCTGGTCCAGCACACACTTCACCGTAAAGCAACACTTTGTTTGAATTTATGGCACAATAGCTCTTTTATTTCTGCTGATCTAGTAGACACTTATTTCACACCGAGACATGGATGTCTCCCATGGAGGCAACACACAGGGATGTTTCCATTAGGAGGACAATTGCTATCCACTGCCTACAGAAAATGTGGCATGTTCCACCCCCTGAAGATCTTCAGTATCTCTAGATTAAAAGCATGGTACGGAGCTATGTAACTGCTATCAAATGTTACAGGAGATTTCTGTCTTTGTGTTTGTCACTAGTATTGATCAGGACTTTGGGAAGAAAATAAAACTTTTACTCAGAGGGAAAAAAAAATTCCGTATGTGTCCAACTCATAATTTGATTTCCACCCCACCCCCCAACCTGTCAATATGCACTTTGAAATGTTGAAAAGGAAAAAAAAAATCCTCTGCTCTTCTAGCTCAGCATGATTCTTTTTGTTTTAAATTCTTGCTAATAAAAAATTAAGAAAATAGGAAAAAATATGTTCAAATTTCATTTGAAAAACATTAAATTAACCAGAATGTATTTGCTGGATATTTGTTGTTCATTTTGTTTATTGTTTTGGAGCGGAGGAGGATTTCTGGAATCTCAAGACCATCATAGGATATGGAACTATCATTTACAGAACTCAATTTACCATGAGTAGTGGCATATTGGAATTGACTGGGAATCCTCCTTTGAATATCTGATTATCTGGATGTTCTGTGAACGCATTGAAAATAATATGAACTTTAAATGCATGCCTTAATTCTTATCATAGAAGTGCAGGAAAAGAAAATTTATTTCCATGCTGTTTTCTTCATGGGCTTTTTACTAGCAAGTAAACACATCCAGTGATCATTCTGTGGATGTGTATATTTTAATAGGCATTTTAATAAAGTAATGTAGAATATGTTTACTGCCATTCATTAAGAGTTTGATATCAAAATGTCTTACAACCTGTCTAAATTCATAATAACTGCATACTTGTGAATATTTTAGCTTTGCCTACAACCACCTTGGAGGTTTATCACATTATGCATAGAAAAATATTGTGGGAAAGCACAATAAGTATAATCTCAGCAGCTATTCCCTTCAAAGACTTTCAGTTTTATGCATCTTGAATTCTAAATAGGTTTATTGCCAATTATACATGATGATGAAGCAGTAACACGGAGTATATGCTATATTTAAGAGACTCACACCAGCAGATGCTCTTGTAAATATATTTTGCTTCAAACCAAGAAATCAGTATTGTGAAATTTCCCCAAAAGCTTGCCGCTGCACTTTGTCAACTCAAAACTTGTAAGCATTCTTGCTCTTTGATGGATGGCTTCTTATAAACTCTGGCCAAAAGGAACTGCAACACAAAGATGCTTGTTTATGCCCAGTTTTTCTATATTGCAGTAGCGCTGGAGGTGTGTGAGAAGCTCAGGACCCACTGCGATAACATCCTGTATCCAAACCAAATTTGCAGTCTTAGAAATCACAGATGATAGGGATGGAGGGGCCAGTGGGAGGGTCACCCAGTGTGACCCATCCATCCTTCCTTGTCCTGCTGACAAGTGCATGGGGGAACAGATTGTCTTTTTCAGCTATTTTTTTTACATAGCAGATGACCGATGCCATGTTTCTTCCCTTCTCAACCTTAAATAAGACCCAGTTTTGATATCTTCTCTCCAGTGGTATGCCTTATTTTATTTTTTTTTGTTCCTCTGGATGCTCTCCATTTTCCTCAATTCTGGAAACTGCATTTCAGATGAAGCTGAACAGAACCACAGGGCTGTTTCACAGGTTTTATTTAAATATATGGTGTAAATAAAGACAGAAAAAGAAGGAAGTCTATTATACTTAAATTTACACAGCTGGAAGGGACACAGAGAGAAATTCTTGGTCCAGCAGATGTAGATACTCTCAATTAAGTTCACTGACTGGGGTGACCTATAGGATCTTTGGTTTGCTTTGCTCTGGGCATATACCTAAATATTGTGGCAGGTTTGAAAAGCAAAAGACTTTCCCAGCCTCACACCAAAGTAAAGCTATGAACAGAATCCAGCACTGCCTAGTCTTAATTCAGTACCTTAACCACAAAACCACAGTTGTTGGGTTGTGTTTTTTTTCCTATGAAAAAAAAAAAAAAAGGTTTCAGGCCTTTCAGAAACAGAAAATAATACCCACCTGTCCGTTACAGAAAGTTCATCTTGTTTTGTCACAGTGATTTCATGGTTTGGTTTCACTATTCCTCTCAAAGCTGGCAAAGCAGAAACTAGTTCCCCAGGGTCTGTGATCATTTCAAAACTGTTATTCCATCAGTGTCTCCCTTTGTGACTTAGCCCAGGGATCTCAATGTCCATATTTACAAGCACTTGAAGGAGTTAAATGATTTTGAGGATATTGGCTACTAGTAAAATTTTTTCTTGGCTCTTCACTACCTGGGGTCGAGCAGGCAGCTCACATAGTGCAAGCCCTACATTGCTGCTCAAGTCTTTTATTTCATCCAGGTTTTCTTAAAAAAAAATCTCCCTTCCTTTCACAAGACTTGGAAAACATTAGTCTAGACCTGTGAGAGCACATGGTTTTGTATGCCACCGAGTGAATCTGAGCGAAATTCTGATTCTGGAAAACATACATGGCTCTACCTAAACATCTATTTTGCTAAATATAGACAGGAATGAGACAAAATGTGTCAGAATCCAGAGCAACAACTATGTGTTTTTCATATCTGAAATGTGAGCAAAATTTTACATGGAAATTTCAGCCCAAAGGTATGATTTTTTTATTCACCCATTAATCAACTCTTCTGCCCCTACATTGCACTCTATGAACTTTACTTAACAGTGTCTGTCTCCGTTTCTGTGTAATAGCACATATAATGTTCATATTCTTAACATCAAATAAACAATAATGAAAATTCATTGCACATCTGAGAATGTGTTTCCTATTCAGGAAAATACATGGAAATGCCTTTAAGCCTATCCATATTAAGGACAGCATGTAAGCAAATAACTTTAATCTTGTACTAAGTATGTGCTTAAATAAATGAAGATGCCTTTCCAGCCTATATTTTTCACATTGCCTATAAGCGCATCAGAACTTCTCTAAGCTTCACTTATTGGCATAGGAAGGATCTTATTGTTACAAGCCCAAAGTAGAAGGTCTAATAAAATTTCCTAATCTGATGAACCACATAAAAAGAACCAGAACAAATATAATTTTATATCTCTAATGGGGGGGTGGGGGGGGTGGGGGGGGGGGGGTGGGGAGGGGGAGGAACAACAGATGATGTAGCTTGAAGTTTGCTGCCCTATCTTTTATTAGGCTGTAATTTATACAAATTATATCAAGCACTGCAATAAAATTAAGCTGGATTTATTTGTAGGCACAGATCTTCTCAAAAAGATGTAATTTAAAAAATCCTGTAGGAAATAGAAGCTGCACATAAAATTACACCAGATTTAGAAGAAAAGCAAATAAAATACAGACGATGCATTTACAATGTTTTAAAATATGTATTTATCATGTGTTGTCATTTCCCTTTCTGAAAGCCCATTGTTTCAGGTATTTCAATAAAAATAGCAGTTTGCATACAGTTTAATAGCAACAAACTGCATAAGTGAAATCACTACCTGAATATCCTCATAATGAGGTGGTATGAGGTAAAGGAGTACGCAGAAGAATAAAAAATCCAAATCAGAAGGAAAAAGAAGATTTTGGAAAGAATCCAAGCTTTATGTTTCAGGCGTCAGACATCCTCTCACTGATGAATGGCTAGAAGGAAGTTTACCTAGTGGTAATCACTCATCTCTGATTCATCTTGCTAACGTTTAGGTGTCTAGGTATCTAAAAATTAGGTGTCTAGTCATGGCTAATTATCTGTGTTCCTTCTGCTGTCAACAGAGATAGGCACTTCTGGAAGGTGATTCAGTCTACCTATCTCAGGACATTTATCTCGGGATAGGACAAGTCTCTTTCTCTCCTGGTGCCTATTTCTGCCTCTTCATTACAGAGGAGCCTAGGTGGTTAGCTTGGATTAGATGTCTGATTTATAGATAACCAAATTTAGGTGAGGTGATTCTCTCCATAAGTAATTACTCTTGTTGATACTGGGTATAATTTCCACTGATATCAGGATGTGATGTTTATCTATACACCCTGTGGGATTTAACCAGCGTAGTTTTCCAAAGGCTAATGATGCTTTCCAGAAATGGATATTCATGCCTGAATTTATACTTGCCCAGGTCATCCCTTCCAGTGGCTTTGAACAGTAATCTGTACCTCCTATCTTAACCTATTGTATGCTACTGAAATGAGCAACTCCCACAATCCACCCCAGAAATAGATGCATTTCAGTGAGGATGGAAATAACTGATTTACACATCTGCAAAACCCGCAGCTCTTAAGCCCATTGTTCTGGGCAGAAGTTAATAGTCTTCTGGATTGTAACAAAATCTAACTTTCCGTTAAACTTCTCTGTGATGAAAAACGCAGCAGTACTCAAAGTGTGACACAGAGCTGGGTTTAGTTCTGCAGACAGATCACTCCTTGGGCTTCTTCTTGTACGCTGTATGGTGGAAGAAGAGGAGCCCATACAAAGGGGTGATATCTCTCTCCCTCCCCAGTTCTTTAACAGAGAAGATCTGAAACACGCCAAAACACTACCCACAGTCCATATGACATGCTACAAGGCACCCAACTTATACTCTCACTGTCACAATAGTAAAAAGAAACCCTCATTTTTTTGTAATAAGCATATAATAAATAAAATAATAAATACACCCCCACACATACTATGACACAATTTTCTTTTTGTTTAAGGCATTATGAATTTTAAAAAAAATGCTGATAGGGGTAGAGGTACTACAGGAGACAGGAGGAGACATGGGCTGAATGCTAACAGAGATGTGGCTGGTCCAATGTAGACACAACTAGTTCTGACCACAGTAGGTACAAGCCAAGCAGCAAAGGTTGGCCAGAAATAATTGATTTTAGGAACAGAGATTAGACTTTATTTTAGTCATTAGAGCCCATACCCCTAAAAAATTCAACAAAATTTTCTTTTTTCACTCAACAGAACAGTTAGCAAAACTAGAACTAGCTCTGGGACATAGTTAGTTAATACATGTCACATTCAAAATGTGAAGGAAAAAAGGTTCAAAGATTTTAATATCTCCAATGAAATTTTGAAAAAAAAAAAAAAATGTCCAGATTGGATAAGGACTTACTTTGTCCTCCTCAGACACTCTGTCATGCAGAACCCAAACCTTAGGGCTTACTATTAAGTGCCTTTAACTGCCAGGTGAATGGCAAATCAAGAATAGGGAAAACTTCAAAGAAAATTTTAAAGTAATTTTAGGCCCCCATGTTCCAGAGCCTAACTCCTGGCACCAAGGAGGCATCTTTGTCCAAAGGAATGATTCAGTCTTGAGTTGTATCCTGAAGCTGGGCATCTTCTAGCCCATCAAATCCCCAGCCATACTGGTTAGTTTAACAGATGCTGTACCCTCTTTCTGCAGAATTGTCTTTCTGTATAAAACTGTAGACATGCTAGAGAGGTCTGTCTGAAAACAGTTTTCTTTAATGGTGGTTTATAAGAAATTAATTGGTAAGTTCTCAGCCCACTTCTTCCTGAGTACTCTTTAATAGACACTACTTTGGTTTCCACAGAATGACAAAGAACTTAGTAGCTCATGGACAGTTCTAACCTTGGACATGATTCTTAAAAAGCACTGTTAAATATTCTGTGGAAGAGAGTTTGGGGGTGTAAGCAAATGTCTTTCATTTGTAAGGAGATTAAGTTATGCAGTGTTAAACAACCTATTACTGTAGATTCTTTGGGACAGGGATAGTCCTTCTGCTCCAAGTTTAATGCCTTAGAGGAATCAGCTTGTGCCTCTTAGCAACTGCTGAAACACAAAAGGTAAATAAGGGTGTTTAGAGCTCAATCATAGGCCTTTGCTTTACTTAGTAATTGTTTATTTGGGTGACTCCCATGTACTTTGGTGTTACTGCAGGCAACTTTGTCACCTAGGTACGTATTGCAGAACTGGCCCAGAAAAAACAGACAGTGAAACTTCTCATTGCTTTCTCTGGACAAAAAGAAAAAAAAATCAACCTACAGGGCTATTATTCTGGCCTTTTTTTGATCACTGACTTCACTTAATTTAAAATTAAAGAAAGATCAGAAAGAATAAATGCATATTAAATTAATAGCACCTATTGAAAAGGCTTGCATATTGCAGATAACAAAGTAATGTTCACAGAAAAGATAGAGATACAGAATAGGATGGAATTTCCCCTACTTGTTATCGTTTTCAGATGTCCATATTCATGCTCATTTAATCATTACCATAATCTGTATAGAAAAATGGCCATGACAATCTGTATCTCTCTATACACACATACACATGTATATTAGTTGGAAAGGAAACGAAAGACCTGGTTCTTTTCTCCCTTATCTAGGCATTATGTATACAAGATCGTTTGTCCAGGATGCGGATGACCCAAATGTCATTCTTTCTTTATGCACAGGGTCTTCAAACTTCCATCATCTTTTGCCCGCAGACATTGCCTAATCACTATCTAGCAGGTTACATCAGAAGTGAAACAAAACAATGTATATTTTTGGTGTGGAGGCCAGAGTTGAGGTTCATGCCATGGGGACCTTATAATTGTTTTTGTCTGTTGCCTGACTGTCATGCTCAAATAAAAGGAAACAATCTTGAGTTTTGGTTCCAACATTAGTTTGTTTATTGCTTCACAGGTTATGGGGTAAGCTATGGGACTAGCAAACCCTGGGCTGTTAGAACCAGAATCCAGTTTCCCCCTTCCTTTTTTTTGGGTGCTGTAACTACTGGATCCCAGAGTGACACTGAAGCTTTATTTGTTATCATCCTTGAACAGACCTGTGTAATTAGTAGACAGTCAGACTGATACTGTTCTTATGTTCTTTTCCCATGCATTGTTGTTGTATGTTCCTGCTGTCTCAGAAAGCAAAGGCAAACAACACAAGAAGAAAAACATGTTCTACTTTATTGTACTATCCTATCTAAGTTTATTGTACTACCCTATATTGGACATTTTACCTATTTCATGAAGAGATGTAGCACCTTGATCCTCTTAGTAAATAGTCACCTCTCTTAGATATCTCCAAGTTTCTCATTTGTCTGGATACGAGCTCCAGCATCAGCTTTCATAGTGAAAGACTAAGCTCAGAGAATCGAGGAAGGTTATGGCTGTATCAGGGAAACAATCCTTCTACCATGTCTCCTATGAGCCTGAAGCCCCTGGAGATGTCACACACTAAGGGGCTTCACAACACCACAGTCTCTTCTGTGTGACCTTTCTTGCCCCAGATTGAGCCAGTAGGTACTTACAGATAGAGCTGGGGCAGAGCAGGCTGGGTCCTAGGGTGGGAAAAAAGAAATTCACGGGACTGAAAACTGGCGGGGCCAGGGGGTGGACTTGTTGTCAGTGGTGTGTCCAACTCAGCATGCAACCTGGTGTGCCTGGGCATCCCTGTAGATCAAATTTACACTTTGGATTCAAAGTGACTTGAACTTACTTGGCCCGGCCCAAAAACATACATAAACACACCCCACACCCCCAGCTTTCACCCCTTTGGAGTAATGATGTTTTGAGGTGTCATGTTAGATGTACCAGAAGAGCCTTTGTTCTTGAAATAAATGAGAACAGGATCAGGTTGTCATTGTTTTGCCAGGAGAAATTTTGAAGGAGGGCGTTTCTCAAAGGTAGATGGAGGTTCTGCACAGTTTCATACTGTATAAGCCCCCTTGATTAAGCTCTTTTCATTTTCAAATTACTTAATTACCATTCCTCTTGCCTTCAAATCAAAATGTGCAACAGCTTATCTCAGTCACATGAGAAGGCTAGTAAAGTAGGCGATATCACCAGGAAATTAAAAAAAAAAAAAAATGATAATGTCAGGCGGCCTCAAGAAGAAAATGAAAATTGACTCTTACTGATGTTATGTATTAATTACACTTACCCTTATTTAATGTCCCCATTATATTACACAGAGCAGTGCTCAGTAAGTCTGGTGTAAATGACAGTCATGCCCACAGTGTCAGTTAAAGGTTCCCTTCTACTCTCTCCTGTCTTAAAGAAGCAAATTTCATTATACTTCTTGTGATATTTCTGTTCCTTGAAAAGAATGTATCTTTTTCAAACAACATCAAAATTAATCTCTATGGGACAGTTTGGTTAGATTTTAGGCAGAGGTAAGTTTCGTATCGATCTAGAATACGCATATGCCAGAGGGGGAAGCCAACAGGGAACTAAAGTGATATTGAGTCCAGTTCACTGATTTAGAAAAAAAAAGAAAAGGTGTGGATTTTTCAGAAGCATATTAAGAAGGCAATTAGTTTCAAAGGCTGTTAGAAGTTTCTCAGAAGGTTTTGGGCCATTATGAGATTTTTACATTGATTTTTTTGGAACATTTTGGAGTGTCTAGTAGAATAGAATTAATTTTCTGGTTAAACCATTTTTTTTAAGTGAAAAAAGCAGTCAGTTACACCAAAATGTTTAATGGTGCCATCTACAGTTTTCCAAATTGTTCATTCAATTAAAAAAATGAATTGTGGTTAGTATTATAGCATTACATTTCAATATTTTCTAGGGAAATTATGTTTCCAGATAATTATTTTTTTCCTATAAATTTTCTGCATATTTATTAAAGAAAGCATGTGTAAGAAACCTTATAATGCTTGAAATAAACCTAGAATGCCTCCCTTCAGAATTAGTAGATAGTGTTGTGCAGTCTCTGATGATTTTTTTAAACATTTTCCTTCGGTTAAAAAAAAAAAAAAAAGAAAAAAGATTTAATTTTGCTTTAACATCCCCTTCCCCCCCCCCAAGTTGTTCTTTTTTAAAATCATATTTTACATTTTGCAGAAAATTAGTCTGTTATGCAGGTACCCCAACTGACAAGAAGCTATGTGCCTAAACTTATAATAAAGAATATATGGTATGTAGAATGGCTGAGGTTTTCCATTATTGTCACAAACATTGGTGTGGTGGGCATCTACCATGCTCTGTGAACACAGCTCTTATCTACTTCAGTAAGATCAGTTCAGCCTTATTCAGTTCAATAACTAGAACAATTTTGCCACTTACTTGATAAAAACTCTCACTTTCTTAGATTTTCTTCTCTAGTGGAAACGCACTGTAGAGTTAAAAAAAAATAAATTATCAGCTCTTCTGTTACATTATTGTCCAGGACTGAATTTTTTCTGTAGAATGAATGATTAAAAAAGTAAATAGTTAAGGGGATAGACACAATCTGAACCATGCTGATAGTCAGTAAGGTTGATTTTGCTTGCTAAATTCACATTTTTAAAAAACTACTTTTAACTTTTTCCTCCAGTCTCTAGGACTTCTACCTAATTACTTATTTCCACACAGTCACTCTTTTTTCCAGGGTGGTCATGCAGATTTGTGTTGAAAGAACTCTAGAGATCAGAATCTGGTCCATCGCTAGCATGAACATCCCTTGTCAATGTTTGTCTCCTGAGCATACTGCACTGTGTGTACATATTGAAAAGTTACAAGTCCAGTACAATTCTATATCCTGTTCAGGCTAGTCTTAAAAATCAATAGAGCTGGCAAAGTTCCTCTGTCTGTGACCTCCTAACACTGTAATTACAAAGTCACAATGGATGTAATTGATCTATAAAACTTCTACATACCATGAAAGTACATAGTCACTGAGATTGACAAGGTATACTTTGCAAGTTATGTATTTTTTTTTTCCCCGGGACAGTAAGGCTCCATTTAGGGTGTGTTGTGGCAGGAGGACAGGGTATTTTTTTCTTCCTGGAATGATGAAGTGCAAACAGTTCTCTCTTTCAGTCCTGGAGGTTACAGGTGTGCCACCACGTTATCCATATCACTCTGCAGCATTCTTTGCAGCTATCATCATGCCCGTAAAATAAACTAGGCTCTTGCTCATGCCTGAGTATATACACTGTTAAAAATTTACTGTCACCTCCTGATTTATGAGCTTGCTTCACAAAGTTCTGAGCTTAGCAGTGGGTGACATGGAGCTCTCAGAAGTTCCAGCTCTCTTCTCCCACACTACAATAATATGACACATGTTGTTTCAAGGAGATCCTGGGCTCATATGTCTAAAAGTCGGTGGTTAGGGCAGAGCCACCTCTAAGAAGTTCAGAGAGTGATGAACCTCAGATGGCTCAGAGATTCAGGCTGAGGCAAAGCCCTCAAGCTTCAGGAGTTTTTTGAAATATTCAAAGCTTCTGCTTATTCAAAGCCCATCTCAACATCTTTTAAGAACTATCCTATTTGAAAAAAAAATAAACTAAATCTTTCTGTTTCTAGCTTCAGGAAGAAAGGGTAGACTTTTCAGCAACTTATGAACATTTGCAGAGGCTAGCTATATAAAAATTATCTTACCCCAAGTTTGCTTCAGACACTTCCTATTTTACTTTATTATGTTTGTGGACAGGTTTATTCCTTGCTAATGCTGAATCACAGATGGGCTTCTTTTGAAATGTATGGTGGTTTTATCAGAGGCAAGATCTGGCTTAAAAAAAGACATGCAGCAGAAGTTTGCAACAAATGTACAGAGTGTTGGGAGAAGCTTCTGTTGGCCTTTTGACAGGCCAGATCAGTCACTGTCAAAGCAAACTTTATGATGACACACAGAAATTAGTCCTTCTGACTCAAGAATTCTTGAACTCCCTCATGATGCAGATAAAGTTTTCATATGAGGACAATCTCACAAACACTTTAAATATCCAAAAGTTAGCTTCTGTACTGGTTTTAATCACATCAGGCTCTCACAGTGGAACGGAAGAGGTACTCTCAGAGGGGAAATTATCTGGTCCATCTCAGCTGGCTGTTTTTCAATGAGCTGAATCATCCTCCGCACATGCTTCTCTATCCCTCTGTTCATATGAGAGACCTCCAAGTGATCATCTCATACTTAGGTGCTTAACTTTTGCATGTCTAGGTCTACACACCCCTTCAGAGTCACATAGTTCCCCTGTAGTGACAAGAATTGCATTAGAAGAGCGTGATTTTGTGTGCTTTTATATCGTATTTTCTCATGTTATGGTCATGGGGAATGAGGAAAAAGGTTTAGCTAATCAGCTAATCACTGTGCTAGCAATGACTTTGGAGTTCTAGTGCTATTGGTCTTTGAAGTTCTCTGAAGAACTTCACACTAAGCATGTTTTGTTCACTTGTTTCATAGAGCATAATGTCGATGAATCAGCTAGTATGGGTCAGGTCATCTTCTGGGAAGACCAACAGTAGTATAGGAATTACTCTGATGTACACAAGATCATTGTGCTTCCAAACTGAACCTGTCCAGTCTTACAGACTGCCTCCTTATCTAACAGTTGCGTACTCCCCTCTCTGTCAGACAGCTTCCAGCCTTGATTAGTAACCTGGTAATGAGCTGTGCTTGGCTCTTGGATGCGAGAATGGGAATAACAGCATGTAGTGGGATCATGCACTGGGAAGATTGCCCTTAGAAAGGGCACTCCCCAAGTGCAGCATGATGGATGTCCTTTTCTCCTGTCTCGTGGGACCAGCACACCACATGGCTGCTTAGAACATGGCCAGACAAGCCTTTAATGTGATGTGATGTGTTGGCTATGCGTTTTCATCTTGTAGCTTTACACGTAGGTTCTTGCACAATGGAGGGAGAGGAAAAGGCTTCTTTGGGACAAGGGCAGGCTTAGCAGGACTCTTCCACGGCCAAAAGGAGGTTATGGAAAGATGAACACAGACTATTGCCAGCTATGCACTGAAAAAGGTCAAGAGACAATGCTGGTGTTGTAAGAAAGGGCATTTAAACACAGGGACTATGTTTATTTACTAAGGAAGCAGCTAAGCACTGAAACAGTTTGCCTGGAGAGGCTGTGGGATCTTAATTCTTAAAAACTTTAATGGGCAAGGCTCTGAGCAACCTGATCTGCCTTGGAAGCAGGAGATTGAACCACGGATCTCCTGAGGTTGCTTGCAGCTTGGCTGATGCTGAGATTCTGTGAATTTAGATTGAGAAGTGCGGCAGATAGGCTATCAACCATGTAGTACATCTTGCTCCTAGCACTCTGATCTGGGGAACAAAACCGATGTTCAGTACTGCCAGAGACAGGAAGAAAGTATAGGCAGATCCAAATGGTAAAGAGGGAGGAAAAGCTGAGCATTCATATCCACATCTCCTACTGCAGGCTCAAAACCAGGACCTAACCAGCTAAGGTCATGAAACCCTCCTTGATCTCTGCTAGATCCACATTTGAGTCAGCTCTGTAGAAAGGTTCACAAATGTGACCTTTTAAGACTGATTTTGTAGGGATATGAGGACTGTGAGATTTCACTGTGTATCTGTGAGATGCCCACAGTAACCTGTGAACCCTTTAACAAATTTCTGCTCACTGGATAAATTTTGAGAGACAGTTAAACTTCCAAAGGAAATTAATTCCTAGGCATTTCCTCTCCCCGCCCCCCCCCCCCCCCCCACCCCGATAGATATCTGAATACATAAAAGAGAACTAAATAATGCACCTATTTGAGGAGCTCTGCAAATGAGAATCCACTTTGTATCTGTTTGTCTATGTATCGATCTATCACATACTTGTATACTCGCTTTATTATGAATAAGCTTATGCACAGCACATACTTGGAACAGCAGTTCATGCATTTACCTGATTCCCTCCTCTGGTTGCATTCCACATTTAAGGATTAGGATCTTAAATACATATATAGGAAAGTGTGAGTCAATTACTATGTTAAAACCATAGTTACAGAGAAGATAAAAAGTGTTCTCTTTCTATCAAAAACTTATACCTTCTAGCTCTGGTGTACATGTTTTCATATCTGAATCAGTTTCAGTAAAGTGTTCCAGCTTCAGATTTGTTGATATTGCAGAGTGACTGTATCAAAATTCATTTTACTTCACATTTCAGGGTGTTTTTTTTTTCTGAGATCCTGGCTTACTCATAACTCCTTTATGCTAGCTGGTGGGGAAACATTATAAACATTATATGAATTTATTACATTAATGTAAGTTATAAAGACATTAATAATATTATAACTTTAATTAAACAAGCTGTGTGGTAAAGAAAGTGGGAATATAACTGATCTTTCAATGTCTAGCATTGACTGTATAAAACTGTAGTCACACAACTCAGAACTTAACCCCTATATCATCAAAATAATGATGACTCTGAGAAGAAATTTAAGAATGAGATACAAGCTGGATTCTGCAACAGAAAGATTTAAAATAATCCACAAATATTTCTTTGGACTAAGGGAGTTACACTAACTGGAATGACCTCAGATGAGATTCTGACCTCCAAAATTCCTCCAATAAGCCATGTGAGGGCATGTGTACAGATTTTATTTTTATTAAATGTAATTAACCATTCTTGCAGTTTGTCAGGAGGAGTAGACTCTCAGCCATTTGCATCTTAAAAGTCTGGACTAAATGCCATTGTGAGAAATACCCTCAAGTTCCAGGACAATTCAGGGATGCCCAGTAAACTTAGCACTGTTGAAATTCCACGGACAGCACCAAGCAGGAGTTAAGTGAAGTCATAATAACGGTCCTTGTGGGTGTTACTGTCTTCAGGTGAAACCCCCACGCTGACCTGGCCTCTTTTGACTTATTTGTAGCATTAAGGAGTCTTAGAAACACCAGTACAGCTGTGTGGATGGACTTGAGGAGAAGGGGGGATAAGGAAAGATTTCCGTCATATGGGCATGGTAGAAAGCAGATGTGATATCTAAAAAGTGACTGTTTTGCAAGAAAGAGTAAGGCTGGTGGTCTGGAAAGGGACAGTCATGCAGGAGGGGAAATTCAGATCTTGAGTAGGAGCCACCCTGAAGAGCTTTGCAACTGCCCAAGTCTAGTTTCACCAGGAGGAAGGGAGCAGCCACAGGGAGGGAGGGTGGGAAGTCTCTTTAACCTTAGTGGAGTAATATATTTCCCATGTTTTTGCTGGCATTTGCCCTCAGCAACTTTCCTGCCTGGGTGTCTGAGTCATGGCAGTTCAGCCCGTGCCTGGAACAACTCCAGCCAGTTCTGTACTGATTGACCAAATGTCAATGATTTCCTTCTTTTTGTGCGTGCGTGTACGCGTGTGTATGTGTGCGTGTGTGCATGTGTGTGTTTTGCTTACCTCTATTCGTGGAGGGAGTCTGGATCTGATAGCATTCCTGTTTCATTTCCTACCTGTGTTATATGAGTGATCATCTGTCCTTGTTCTCAAGGAGCAGATCTCCATGCAGTTTCCCTTATGAAACGATTTTTGCTGTCCTTTTGAATTCCCAGCAGAGATGCTGAACAGTGAGGGAAAGACTCTCCCAGTAGGTACACAGCATAGCTATGCCTGTCTCTATTGAAAAAACAAAAGAAACAAGTGTGTGAAAAAGATCATAAAAGATAGTGTTGGGTACTAGCTTAGATTAGTCCTTGAATGAGTAGAATGCATTTTGGTAGTACTCATCTTACTCATGCTCACATGCATTGCATTTTCTCCCTGCAGTAAGTATTGTAATGGAAAAACCAAGTACAAAATAGAAAAGATTTTTATTATTTTTTAGAGAAGCAGCAGTGTTTGGAAACAACTATTTTATGTTCGAGTTCAAGATTATGCTGGGGTTATGGTTTGGGTTCAGATGTAATTTTAATAACATTTCCCCATTGGTTCTTATTTAGTCTCTTTAAACAAGCTGGGATCATCTAAAGCTTCTTCGTTTGTTTTAAGGGTTTTGGGGGGGGGTGTTTGTTGGTTGTTTTCTAAACTGCCTTTTGTAACTTCAAAATAACCTGAACTTGAATTACAAAAACTTTGAAATTTATTTTTTTAGTTTTATCCAACTAGAGAGCAGAAAGATCGTTATTTTGTATTCATAAGATGAGGGGAAGGCAGGCAGCTCTTTTGCAGAGAACAGATCCACTTGCATCCTCACTCTGATATTCATTCATTGATTTTAGTAGTCTTACCCCTGTTTTGCATTGCTACACATGCGATGAAAATTAGATTTTCAGCACACTGAGTAGTATTTGTTGTAAAGAATCATGTGATGAAAACTTTCTCCTGTGTGTTGAACAAGTAACTGTGGAGTTCACCCTGTGCCCACTTCACTGAATCACTGTTTCCTTATGTTATTTTTTAATATATAGTTACTTCTATGTGTTAGTTTAATGCAGGACTTGGAATGCTAAATTCATATTTGTGGCCACTAATGGAAATAATAAATTATATGACACTTCAAAATATATTTTTAGGAACAGTTGTGGTACATGAAGAAAAACTGATGAATGTTATACAAAGAGATACTATGATAGTCTTCAATTCTTTCTCCCAGTGTACTTTTTCTAACAAATACACATTTCAGGTACTGTAATAAATTGCATCATAATTAGTATTTCAGAATTTTTTACTTCAAATCTACTAAGATATTTTTAAGCTAATAATATCAGAAAGAGACATTTTTCCCATGTATTTATTCTTGTTGCATGGATTCAGAGGGGCCATTTCATATTTCATAGCTAGACTAGCCATTGGTTTCCTTCTGGCGTGCATGTGAAGTTCCTTTTATCACCAATGGGAGCCATATATTCACATTAAGTTGAGAACAGGCCCTGATTCATAGCCATTTTTCTTCAAGTATAAATCTAATATCGGAAATATACCAGGTGCTTTTTTTTTTTTTTTTTTTTTTTTAAGATATATTTCACTGGAAATTCTTCACTGAATTAATTACTGTTTTTAGAGCTGCTTGGAAAACTCTCCAGGGACCTTTTTCATTATATTTTTCGTAACAAGATACAAACTTTTTTTGGCTAGGCAGACACTTTCTTAGCTGCTAACCTTTCCATTTTGTCAGTTCTTTTCTTGGACACCAACAACTTTGCCTGAGCAATACTTCATCCTGTATTCACACCTGACCATATAAGTCTTTGTCCAAAAACTATGAAAAGCAATGGAAAGGTTCCCACATTTTCCAGCTGACTATGGATCAGCCCTACAACAGACCTCTCATCAAAGTTCAAAGAATTTTGTGTTAGGACGAATGTTCCGTCTTTTCTGAGAATGAAGCAAACGGAAACCCTACATCTAGATATTTATTTTCTTCTTGTCTCTCTTGTTGATTTTGTTAGTTGCTGAGTCAGTTTTTCCATTGCTACTGTTTCCCCACATTTCATGAAATTCAGTCAAATTCGGCAACGCATTTTATATGATTTGTTTCATATATTCCCACTACCAATCATATCAGGAATATTGTGCTACAACTAGCAAAATACTAAAGTACAGGTGTAATTTACTACAGTCTTTGACCTAGACTAGTAAGATCACCATTAATTTCTGGAGGATAATTTATTTGCTTACAATTTACAGCATTATACTGATTTTATTACACTATTTTCTCTTCTGTTCCAATTCCATTCAATTTTTTTTTTGGTCTTTTTTGCTTTAAATCTCTGCAGCTTACCAGTGTGATAATTAGGCTTGCTTAGTAATATACTGCAGTAGATGTCAATGTCAAAGGAAATCTTATTTTTTTAAAATGCTTAGCCAGGGCACAGAAAACCTGGAGTTTGGGAGATGCAGGGTATAAGAGAGGAAGGACTTTTTTTCTCTCCCTATTTCAGTACAGTACTATTTGCATTAAGGCAATATCCAGAGACCCCCGATAATAGTCCACTAAAGCTGGGTTCTGCTTTATGGGTACAAATGGTCCAAAAAGTTCAATCAGAGAGTGCATATACCACAGAAAGTGGAGGTGGTGATGTTTGAAGAGGCTGCTCCATGGTCACAAAGGAGTAGAGTTGAGGATACAGCCCGATTCTTCAATGTACTGGTCCAGGGTTCTGCCAGTGGCTAATCATGTGGACACCAAGAGAAATGAGGATGTTCAGTCCATATTTGAAATTATAAAGTGCCATAGCACTGTCTTGAAAGGAAACCTCAGCAAAGGTAGGTTATCAGCACAAATCTCTAGATGTCTCTACTTTGTTTCATAAAGAACTGTAATTAAAGGAATGTTTATATATATATAAAATGTGTGCATATATATATGTATACATATATACGTATTCCTTTCCAGCTAAACTGATAAATGTGCATTTTCTCCTTCTTATTTCATTACTTTTACTGACATCTTTTCTGATTCTGCTGCATTGATTTTAACTGGCTCTTTTCGCGTTTCCATTTCCATTGTTGCACTTCAGAGAAAGAGGCTGGTAGGTTACAAATGTGGAAACATTCTGTAAATGAACTACATAATCTGCAAATAAACTGCAGTTTCTTCAGAAACACTAAATGAATCATCTAGAAAGATGTACAAGAGAGTTATTATTTTTATAACCCGTATTTTTTATAAACTCATAAATGTTTCACCCAGCAGACAAGAATATCAGAATGGTATTGCAACATTTTGCTAAATCATTTTACCTCTATTTTTTTCTCTTAATTATAGGAATAAAAGCTTATGGTGATTATTATACTTATAAAACACCCCCTTTCACTCCTGTACTCTTTTCTTCCTCACTACAAGTTCTTACTATTTTTTTTTTCCTCTAAGAACTTTTCCAGTCTATTAATATGCTTTCCACAAAAGTACATGGCAAGTGGCAAAATGTGTTAAAGCTATTACTTTCTTCTATCACTTAAATTCCCAAACACTGAACTTTTAAGAGTTTCATGTCCCTTGGGTTATGCAAAGCTTGGCCTATATCAGAATACAGTGAAGACAAGCTAATAGCAGTGTGTTTACCTACTTCTCTATCTCCAATTAATCACCCACAGAGCCCAAACGATAGTCAACTGTAAACATTACTAAAAGCTACTGGTGGCATCATTTGTTTTGGTTGGGGGCATGAAAGGAAATGGAGATTTCCTTTTGTTATTCATTAAAACATATACCAGAATTAGTTCAGCTTCTTCCAATCACTGATGATTTATGAGGCTATATTAAATAATTTATTACATAGGTAAGCTCTTCTGTTTTCACATACAGCTCTTCAGTATCATGGGAGCAAGTGGTCAGAACATATTTTAAGCTACCATTTAACCCACATGTTTTCAGAATAGTACAGGATGTGTCTAGAAAATACATTGGAGATGACAGTTTTATATGTAAATATATATACACACACGCAAAGCAAAATGCCATTTCCTATGTGTGTGAGCACACACTCAGTCATGCAAAAATCTTCCTTCCTATTGATTTTAAGATCTCTGCTGTGTGGAGTTCCACTGATTTTTCAGTTTGGTCCCACAGTCTTTGTTCATGTGAGAGGGCACACACCTGCATGTTCAAGCCTGGTGAAAGCAATGGCACATGCTCCATGAATATGACCATTAAGGTCTAATAAAAGTCAAATCAGTTCAAGGCTGTAGCTTTAGGTTCTGAAAACAAATTTCAGGCTCTGTTCCACCGAGTACAATGGTTCACCCAATGCAGTTGAAACCCTTCTGAAGCTGATCAGCAGCCTGTGCTTGGGACAGAGATGTGATTGCAAATGTGCCTTATCCTTTTGTTTTCATGCACAGGCTTTCCATACTTGATCAGTAATAGGTTTTGGGGAACCTTGGGCCAGTACTTCAGATGTTTTTATAATGAAAGTGAGATCATGAGTCCAGTGAAGGGAACAACAAAACCACCACCAGGAAGTCTTATATTTCACGCAGCATAACATAATTTTTTTTCTTCCTTTCAAAAACATATAAAAGAACTTTCTTTTCATTTCCAATAGCCCTAACCAGGTAAAGTATTATTTCTCCCATCAGTGGGCTGGAAACTTTGGGAAGTTACTTGCTAATGAATTACAGACTGTACAGCATCTATATATGAGTCCCCTGAAATCTACTTTTATATATATATGTAGACCTACAGACACACTCACAAACACTGTTTCTCTACATGATCAAGAAGTTTGGACTTATAAAGAGTACTCACTTACTCAGGCAGTGTTTGAAAACATCAGCTGGAATATCCATTTTGATCCTGTTCAGGATTTAGCCACCTGTGCATGCATAAGCACAGAGACCACCTATGAAGCTCACACAGTGAGATTTATAATGGGGATCACTCACAGTTTTTAGTTAAATTATGGTATATGACATTTCTTCTAGAAACAGGTGCATTTATTCCATCTGTAATCGAATGACTAGCCCCGTATTCATCCAAAGAATGCCTCTGAGAAACAAAATGCTTTTCACAAAACCCAAATAAATGATTTCTAAGAAAGAAGAGACAAGAGAGCAGATCTTCCTCCATGGCTGGTCACACTCCTTGGCCTCTCAGCTGATGATGTTGATAAATTTGCTGATAAAATCAGGAGGGACTTTCACAGGGGAACTTTACTTTTCAAGTAGCTATGTAAGACTCAAACCTCCTTACACTGCAGATCTGCTGATCCCTGTTGTCTAGCTGTGGTTACATATGCTGACTCCAGTTTCAAAAATAATTTCTTAATCACTTTTGGCTCATCTTGGTTTTTCACATTGCAAAGCCAGTGCAGCTGTGGAAGGATGGACCAGATTCCATTCTCCCTCACACCTCATCAACATCAGCTCTAATTAAGTTCCAGGTTTGGGGCCAAGTTACACCCTGAGATACAAATGGCCTCCAGACTGGGGGAAGTGCTTTTCTCTGTATTTGTGCAGTGCCTGGCACAATATGGTTCATGGATTGTGTCTGAGACTCACAGGAATTACTGCAGTAGAAATAGTAAACAGCAATTTTTATCATTCAAAAATTAAAAATATCAGTTAAGTATATTATGGTAATTCCTTCATGCACAGCAGTAGGGTTGGGGTCAGCAGGCCAATTCTCTGTCTATATGGTGCAGTGCCCTGCAGTCCTGGTCTTCTGACTGTCCAAGCTGGAGATCATGGTGGAGCTCATCATGATTTGCTCCTTCCTTCATGCAAATTGAAGCAGAGGGTGCAGAGAAGTGGTGCACGTTCACATGTCATTCTGGGAGCAGGGAAGGGCTGACAGGTCTCACAGCACATTTTGTGACTGCTGAAGCTCTTTGCTAACAAGTTAATTCTTCCCTTTAACATATTCTGCTGCAAGCTGCTTCTCTCGACGCTGCAAAGCTTCCTTCTTCAGCAAAACAAATGAGCTGCCCCATTAAATGCTTCAGACCTGTGATACCTTTCAGGGTTTTGTTCAGTTCAAGCAGACAAGTCCTCACCCCACTACAAACCTGTCTCTCCCTCTCCTGTCTTTCCTTGCAGTGTTACTTGAGTCCCCATTTTGAAATGCCGTAATAGCACGGAATAACTATTTAGTTGAACACAATCACACAATTGTATGACAAGACAAATGTAATGTAGAGCACAGGGGAAATGTGATCCTAAACTCAGGGCATCCATTCTGCACCAGAACAGTTGAGAGCTATGTAGCTTTTGAAAACCAGTCTCCTCTTGACAATTACCTTCAATTAATGGTACACTGCACTAAGCAGAAAATAAAAACTATGCCATTAAATCCTTCGGTGCAGGCTGGAAAGGTTCCAGGTTGGCTCTAAACTACCCTAAAGAGCCTGTATTCATATTACATAGTTACAATTTTACAGGCCAAAAAGAATATGAATCAACAGACGTTTATGCTGTCCCCTGCTCTTGACAAAGCTGATGTCTGAGAGTTTTAATCCTGATGTAGCCAGGATATATGGAGGCTCTTTTGCACTGAAAATATAAACCTGTCCACGAACATCTTCTGCCACTTTAAAACCAAATAGTTACTTTACAGTACTTTACAGGTGCTTCTTTCATTGATATGTTTCACAGAAATCTATTGAAAGAGTGAAAGCATGCTTATCTTTTGGGAAGTCTTTGCTATGAGCTTTAATTTGGAATCTATGAACTTGAAACCAGGCCCTTTATATGTTCTTTGATGTGTGGTCTTTGGGTAAGCTATGCAAACAAGAGAGTGGTCAGCCAGGGCTGTGAAGTGTAAGGTGTCCCAGGATGCACCAACCTCCCTGTCACCTCCCCATCCCACAGTGAAGGGAGAGGTGAGATCCTTGGGAGAAGTTGTCATCTCCCAGCTTTCCCTCCCTGACCTACCTCAGGTGGCCTTTGGCACTTATAGCTGCAGTAAATATCTGTGGGAAAGAAGGAAGCAAGATGTGAACCTCTCTGTGGCATTGCTGAGTCCCAGCAGCCTGAGCTCCCTGCCTGAAAAGGAAAGACCCAGGAAAGATATCTCTGGAGTCACTGGGAGTGTCTTGGAGCATGGAGGGACACCACGTCTTCTCCAAGCCATGGTTTAACATCCAGAGAGCACAGGACTGTTACCACAGCCCAGCTCAGCGATCTGGTGCCTGTCCTCCCTCTGACAAGCATGTCTGAGATGTTCCCAGGGAAATTAAGTATATTATACTTCACTTGAGCATTTCTCATGCGGGACCACAAAGTCAGAGTCTCCCAGTGAGCAGTGTGAAATGTTTCTAACAGGTTATTGTAACACACATCTTTTCCAGTTTAATTACTAATAAGTTCCTGATGCATGTTTTCACTTTTTCATTACTTTACTGTGGCAACCTTTTAGCTTTCCTTACTTTTTTTTTCACCCGCGTGTATATCAGGTACAATGATTTCTTTTCATGTTTTTCCTCTCTGTGACACCCAACCAGCATTTTTGGCAGCTCTGAAGAGAGACCAGTACACTTCTTATCTCCTTGGGCCATTGCAAGGCTTTACCAACATCCCTCATAATTTTGAGATATTTGGAAATTACCTCTTGAAATATGAACAGCAAAATCTTATCAAGTCTCTAGAATGGCAGTAATTTCATTGTATAATGCAATAGAGTTTAACTCTATCTATGTTTCCCTCAAACTCTTCAGA
Organism: Falco cherrug; assembly: GCF_023634085.1. Taxonomy (NCBI): domain Eukaryota; kingdom Metazoa; phylum Chordata; class Aves; order Falconiformes; family Falconidae; genus Falco; species Falco cherrug. The sequence continues at coordinate 65,113,660 of NC_073701.1, forward strand.
CAAACTTTACTTCAGGTTAACATTTAATCATGAATATAACATCATTTGGCCCCAAAATATCCATGCTGTTTAGAGACTTGCTTCCAAAACATGTGATTGATTATTCAGACGCAAAAAGAGAAAGATGTGCTCAATGCACAAGATGTCAAACTGAGATTAAACCCACTAAGGTCTACAAAGCCTGCTGCAAAAATGATAACTATCTTTGTCAAAATCCCAAGCAAAAACATGTACGTCAAGTGAGATCGTTGATAAAATATGAATATCAGGGTAAGACTAAGTTGTGGGTTAGTTTCAAAGAATTTTTTCCCTCTGAGATGCAAAAGTTATCTCAAATCTTACAACCCATTTCTGAACACTACATTTATACATTCTGATGACGTGTAGTTTCCTTCTACGGCAACACATAACTACAAAAAACCTGTTTATTAAAAACTATTTGTGCATTTCTGTGGTTCACTGAGACATTTAGGGCACTAATTTTTTAATTCTAATTTGTGTGCCATTCGTTACATGCATACCCACAAACCTACAGCTTTCGCACGCTAGACAGGTTCATCATGAAAGACAAAAACCTGAAGATTCCCACAGAGACATCATCTGCCATAGCATAATTAAAAGGGTTTTGTCTAGATGATATGATGGGGATTTCTATGCTTTGGAGAGCTGTTCTGAGCTGCAGCTAACCATCTTGTCTCAGGGGGTCTTCATGTTAATTCCAGTACAAATTCATCCCTGTTCCCCACTGTAACTGTTTATCTGGGATGTGGTAAGCTTTAATTTAAGCATTTCTTACAGTTTTATTTGTTAGGCATTTCTTGTGAGCTCAGAGTTGTACAACACAAAACACCAAAACAAGCATCGGTTTTTCCTTCATGGATAATCCAGCTGGAGTCATTGTAGCTTAGTCTTTATTTACGGGAATGAATCGTATTCCTACATTGCAAAATGTGAAAAAAAAAACCCCACCTGCTGCTAACTGATTTTACCCTGAACATGAAAATTCACTCTGTAACTGTATCAAAGTGAAATTTGTTTTAGATCTTGATTCATAGACTTTGGGCGATAAAGACTCTACAGAATTGTGGGACTAACTGCACCAAGATGTGGTGTTCTATCTTGAGGTGTGTGGCACGCTACAGTCAGGGTGAAAAAACAGGACAGCTTTGGCATTTGTTCTTGTCCAGTAGCTCTGAAAGGTGCTGGCATCAGAATCATTCAACCCAGGCCAGGGTCACTGGGTTCTGCTGTTTAGTATGAGGGGAGGTGAAGGCACTGAAATTCTTTTGCTGTGCTGGGAAGAGATGCAATAAGATCATCAAGCCCTGTATATGGTCAAACCTATCTCTGCAGGGCCATATGTTGGCACCAATGCATTTTCCTTACCAGATTCCTTTCACGTTCTCTAAATCCTGCAGTACCCTTCCCTCCCAGAGGTCCTTCAGTTGCCAAGGTTTCCTTCCCTTCCCCCTGCCTTTCCTCCAGTTTTTTAGTCCTCTGGATTCATAGGGATCCTTTTCTTTGTTTCCTGGTCACTCTGAATGCGTCTCCTTTATGTCTGGTTAATCAGAAATTAATGAAATTGAGGTATGTCTGATATTCAGGAAAACATGGACATTTAGATTCCTTCTCCTCAAAAGTCTTGCTGTGATTTGGGTTTCACCATAGCTTCAAGATCGCACTTGGGATCAATGCACAGCTCTTCATCAAATTAATGCTGAGTAATTAATCAGTAGTAAGAATCTTTGTATAGAGGCAGATTAATTAGTTGCAGAAATCTGGTTTTGGACTTGCAAGTCCATTGCAAGTATCCCATTTTTGGTTCCTTGAACTGGCTTAGACCTCATTTAAATCAATCCATTTTGAACTGTACAGGACATTTTGCCCGAATAAAACTCAAAAGAAAACTGAATAATAATTCCAAGATTTGTCTTATGTGAAGGAAGGGAAAGACAACTCTAGCTCAACTATTTTGATGATTCATCTATGAACTGTACAAGTGTTAACACATCCTATCATTATGATTTCCCCACTCCCACCTGCTTTGCTTCACCCACCTGTTGCATCTTGCCTTCTAGATTGCAAGCTTTCTGGGGCCCGCACGTTGTTTACTCTGCATGTTGTACCAATGTCTAAGTACGACCCAGTTTAGTCTCCTAGGCTCTTCTGTGAAAACAAAAGTAAAAAGTGTAATGAACATCAGAGATAAGCAGAGGTAATACTACGATACTGATTCGTTTTAGGATAGGAACCTTTAAAGTGTATTTTATTTTTTAATAATGATATACTTAATGTGTGATAAGGATCTTTCTGTAAAATCTGATTGGAAAGTAGACACCTGTTGTTTTTTCTGCAAAGTAGTTAAATGAGGTCAGCCCTTTAAGCGTTCTCCCCTCCCTTCCCTGCAGCCGAGGGCTGACCTCGCCTTGGTTAACATGAGATAAAATTACGTCTGGTCCCACCAAGTGTCTTGTGGTGGGAAAATTAACATGTATTAGCTATTCACTGGTGACAATGCTGGGTTCTTAAAGGAGGGAAGAGAAGGCTATCACCTGTTTCCTTGGTCTGATATTCTATGGACTTCACCACACAGGCTGACTTTCAAGATAAGCTTTTTTATGGTGGTCTTTCCTGCTTATTTTGAGGAATTTGTAGGCCATTCCAAAGGTACCACCAAAGATGTATCTGCTGAGAGGTAAAGATCCAAACATGAGCTGAATTCAAGCCCTTGCCCAGGAAGACACACGCTCATCTGCCTGTTGTGCTGGTCCCCCCCACTGTGTTTGTTTGAACGAGAGCATTGTTGCCTCTTTGGCAACAGAGTATTTAGCAGGCACCAGTCATCAATCATAGCATTATCATTAATAATCAAAGAGAGACATTGTACAGAATGGGAAATTAATCACAAGTGGCAGGTGAAGCACCTCAGTGCAAGATGAGCTCTTCTGCATACAGAAAAGGAGTATTTTTCTCCCAGCCTTCACAAAGGGAAACACCGAGTTTAATTCTGTGTTTCACCACCTCCCCCTTGCCTCTGCTGTGTAAAGGGAATGGTGTATGATCAATCTATTGCCAAATGGTGTTAACTTCAGGGTGGTACAAAGGGTCCTCATACAGTCCTACAACACTGAAACAGGACCACTATTTCTTGAAGCATTGTGAATTCAAGTTTCCAGTGCCTGGCAACATGATTTTGCTAATTTCAGGACTCATTGTGACCATAAAAAAATTATTGTAATTATTACCTTTCTCCTTCCTACAAGGTCCCTTCAACAGGTACCAAAGAACTGTTTAAAAAAAAATGTGTTTTTTTAATCACTCTAGTGATTAAAAATGCAGAATAATAATTTTGATTTAGTCTGATCAATAAAGTAATAGTTTATTGAAACTGAAACAATTCAAATAAAAGTCCTTCTCAATATATCAACAAGTTGCACTTACGTCACTGACTATAGTCACTTTTTGTTACCCTCTCTCCTGAAATGGAAAATGATTCATTCTTTCATTTTGACAGTTATGACCTGAATATCATGCTGAGCTAATTGAAGCTTGCCTTTACGTTAGAAAAATCCACAAGGCACAGAGATAGTGTGTGTGTTTTTCAATAGCTGCTGTCCCAATGTGTTTTTTTTTAACCAAAGCCCATTTTACTCCTGTAATTGAGTGGCATAAATTCATACAGAATGAAACTAAATCAACGTATATTCACATTAAGTCACAGGACGTACATTTAACCAAGAAACGTTCGATATCTTTTTCAGCTCTCCAATGCGTAAGCAATGACGAATCTGTGTCTGGTAAAATATTGGTACAGGAATCCTTATTTCACCAGCTTTTAGCACGGGGGAGTGTGGGGATAGGATGTAGGATAGCATGTGGGATGCTTGCAAGGATGCCAGCTGCAGCTATAAAAGCATGAAAGAAGTGCTGGTGGCTAGCAAAGGACTTTGAAGATCTGGTAGTCCTTTAGCACACCATCAGCTGAGAGAAGATGAGCAAAAAACACTTGACACAGTTGATATAAGACTCCTTTTCCACAGTAAAAGCCATTTCAGTATTCCAGTCTCATATCTCTTTTTTAAATGCAAGCCAAATACTGGCTGACACTAAAATGGAAGGGTGCTATATTCTTTTTGAGGTGCACTGTCTGCTGAAGGAGAATCCTCTTCCAGCTTATTCTGAGTATGTAGGACCCCTCCCTTTTTGCTGACATCTCAGATGATGGTAGTGATCTGAAGCACAGGAACATGATCCCCACATCCAGGGTCAGATCAAAATTAACCTTTCCCAGAATCCTGTTTTTAATAGTGAATGATAGAAGATATTGAGGAAAAGAGAATAATTCATCCTTTGATAATCAGTGATTTACATCATCTTCAGCTGAAACTATCTGGATCATAATGTGTGATAACTGTGATAGACTATTCTGCTAATTTGAGTAATTTCTTTCTTTTGTTTTCACAAAATCCTGTGGCAATAGGTTCTACAGCAGCATGAAAAAAATGTATTTTCCTCATGTTACAGGAACATACATTTTGTAAATTTATAGATCACAATCATCTTCAGCAGACTTTTTTAAAAGGTAGAGTCCTACTTGGTTTAGTATTTCCTTAGATTTTCTAGTCTCAGCTGGTGATAGCATTATCTTTCCATAACTGCAGGGAAAGGATCTCCAGCCACAAAGACCTACCTTGTTATCACTTCTAGGTTACATTATCTAATGATAGCCAGAGAGAAGTTTAGTGTTAGAGCAATTACCATCAAGCCTAACAAACACTGTATTATAACAAGCCTTCATGCTTATTGTCCTGTGACAACAGCATTGGAAGGAGTGTTTACTGTTTCCTGGATTACAAAATCCCAGTGTCTCTCTGGGCAACTCCTCTGAACTCTGGAGCAGAAGTTGGATATTGCAGGACTCTTTTCAAGAGAGTATTGTAGGATTCCTTTGGGTTGCATTTTGTAGGAGGTGGTGCAAAACTTTAGAGATCACAGTTACAAATTAATTTTCCAGTAGAAGTTCATCTAAATCTGACCACATACAAATCTCTTTCAACAACTACCTCTTCAGTAGTAGACTAAAAAAAAAATTAGGCAATTTCTTAAGGAGCCTACCTCTCCTCCTCATGATCTGCTCCTATTGATAAATTGTCACCAGAAGTCAGAGCAGACCTTGGTTTCCATTAGAAAGCGTGATACATATTAGAAACAGATAAGTGGTTCCAGATCTTAAGGGGATGAGTACTTATGAAACATGCACAATAATGCATTTTAACGGTTACATTCAATAATAATAATGCCGGTAACTAGTAAATGACCCAGGCAGATCTTTTCTTAAGATGTTGAATTGCTTTAAAACACTCAGTTGTGTTTCAGTGACACAGACTTTGGGCCTCATGAAAACACTCAGAAGTGAGGCACATTCCTTAACAGGGGTAAGATTACCCTTGAGGTTGCTGAGACTGGGAAAAGTGCCTGTTGAAATATAAAATGCCTTTAAGTCACTTGGGAATATCCTGCTGAAAAAGAAAATCAAAGACTAGGGTAGGGGAAATGTACTGTCATTTTCTGTTAAGGAGCTCATTTTTTGCCTCCTTTTAGAACCATTAGAAATTACTTCAGGCACAATTTAATAATCTACATCAGTATCCCAGGAGTTAAGATAGCAAATGATATTACGGCAAAAATGTCTTAAATAAAATAAACCTTAGTGAAACCAGAAATGTTGCTTTTTCATCAGATTCCTGAATAATTCAAGAGCTGTAACATCCACTTTTTAATTTGACTTGAATAGAGATATTCTTCCTCCTAAATGACAACAGTAGTTTAGTATCAGGCATACACAGTTGAGCAGAATTAGGTTAAGATTAGGTGTTATGTAAGAGATTGTGTAATATAACTCTTTCACATGTGATTGTGCAATTGTCAGTATTAATTGTAAGCAATTATCCATGTTCTTTGGATACTGTTGTTCCCATCCTACCTCCCTGATTCTGTGGGTCACATTCCAAAATCTTTGTGTGGGGGAGAGAGGTAGGGAGCACGAGGTGGCAACGGTGGAGGGAACTCCTGCTACATTTCACAGCTGAGAGAGCCACTGTTCTTGTCAAATTCACGCTGTTGCCCAATGGATGTGGGTGGGGTGATCCTGCCTTATCAGCCCTGCCTGACTTGCTCCCATATCCAGGAAACTCCTGTCCTATGTGCACGTTGTCCCTCAGCCATGACACTCTCCTGGGACAAGGGGACAGCTGTCACCAATGAGCCACATGTGACTCAAGAGCCACAGCTTGGACATCCTTTGCTGCTTCATGCACACCATGGACCAAATGCATAACAATGAGTCAGGGTGATGCCAGCAGAGATTAAATGCACATAAAGGAAAGATCTGAGATAACCTGGAGTTGTTTATACACTCTTTTTGCCCTCAACTTTTATCATAAGGATTCCGGCAATGGAGTCTGTTGGTCTTTTGAGCGTTAAACCAAGTGGTATTGCACACTTACTGGTTAGGTAGTAAATAATGCAAGTTTTCAAGCCAGCATGCCTTCCTTTGTTTAGCACCTCTGCTGAGAGCCATAAGATAGGTAGGGTAACTGGGGATAAATGCTGGGAGGTACGGAGGGAGAGTTACCCTAGCATTGCATTTGACAAAGTCTGCTTTTCAGGTTTCTGAAAGGTGGTCATGATACTGACCCAGGAGAATTGCCTTTCCATTGTGGACTACTTGAGTTGTCACTCAAAATGGATAGGATTCATCTGATTGAAGATAGGTATTGGCAATGAAGGCATCTACGTCTGTGCAAGTCATTCCAGTTTCTCTTTACAGTCAGGGGAAATCCAGCTGATGCATCCCATGAAGCCCAGAACACATTTGTCACATTCTCAAATATTCTTCTCAGTTAGGTCAGATGAATCATGCCTAGAAGCACCTGCTTTTTTCCCCTAACCGTAAGGAGAGCCAGAGAAGAAAAGTTCAGTTACAGGTGTCAAAAATACACATGTATGCCTGAAATTTGCTGAAATAAATCATATTCTAGCTTTCTATTCCTCAATGTCTCGTGTGTAAAAAGGACACACCAGTAGAGCCTTACCTATGTAAAGTTTGCTACTTGGAAAGATGGTTTTTTTGTTGTTACAAAATATAGTTTATACTATAGCCTATGTATTTTACAAATCAAATAGCAAGTAAAATGAGGTACTACTATGCAAACAAGAAACCCTCTTAAGCTTAATGTCACAAACTTTCCTCTCAGATGATGTTATCTCTTTTCAAATGATAATAAGTCATATCTCACCAGGAGAGCAGGCTGGTTAAGTGTAGAACTGAGTCTGATGACACACCAGTTTTACTGCACCTAGATCCAAAAAACTCAGTGGAGATTCTGCTGGTATGATATCACCACATAACTAGAGCTAGATGCACATTCATGTCTTCATTCTTGCTCCTGATAAATCATGAAGCCTACTTGTGAGCTTGCATAATAGCAAAATATTGTACGGTTTGGAAGGACAGAAGGAAATAAAGAGGGAAAAGGAAATAACTAACTTTAAAATTGTAAATACAAAATTCCTTTTATTGAGACTAAGCAAGCAATGTCAAAACTACATTTGACCTTCTCCACCTGTCCTGCATAGTGCCTCAACACAAGTCCAACAAACTTTGAATGCTGAAATACCTTCACACGCCTTTATAGTGCTCTCCAAAGCATTCAAAGCATACCTTTATCACCCTAGTGAAAATATATCACTCTAAGGGTTTGTGCAATAGTTCTTGCACTATTTCTAGGCCTTTGAACCAAAACAGAGGACAACAACAACAGTTGGACTAGATGTTCATTGTAGGTCACTTCCAAATTCTGTTCTGTTCTATTCTGTTCTAAAACATTCTATTCCAGTAATTAATATTATTTCTTAAGACCAGTGATGCCACACTGAACCCAGTAAAGACAGGAGTTGAGTTTGGAAGTGCCTGGTTCACCCAAGAGGGGGCAAACTCCAAGCTGTGGAAAAGTGAAAGCAAAGTGTTTGCATGGAGGCCCAAACATTTCTAATACCTCTCAAGGCACCACTTCAGAAGGATGAAAGAAGGCCCCAAAATAAATAAATTTAAAAAAGATAAAAGTAAAAACCTGTTTTATATGAGGTTATATCATTCAGCTGCTCTGATGCGTGTGCCACTTTCATAGCATCAACAAGGACCCATTTCCAGGAGACCAGTGTACTGAAAACTGTGCACAGTTCAAGAAGAATCAGGTTTTATAGCTATACTGACACCCAGGTTATCGATGCATTGAGCTATTGATGTGCACTTTAACTCCAGGAACATAAAGCCTGCCAAAGCAATATTACATGTGAGAGTTATTCAATAACATGTGGAACGTAAATCTATTCCATATCTCTTTGCATCAAGAACATTAATTAATTGTGTGATGAGAATGCCACTTCCAGCTTACAGAGCAAGCTGGGAGAAACTGCCAGTGATCCTTCTACCTTTAATAATCGTGCATTTAGTTCAAGGAAGGAAAAATGAATTTAGTTGTTAAATTGGAGGATTTTCTTGATGATGATGAGATTGAGCTGTAAGTGGAACTTACAATGAAGGTGTGGATGCCTCTTTCAGTATCAATCTTTTGTTTTGCTTTGCTTTAGAAGACTGCAATTTCAAGCTCAGATTGTTGCAGAGAGGGGAACAAGGCACTGCATATTCTCTGGGACACAGTATCAGAATAACCATCAGATTCTGTCCATATGTAGTTAAATCCATCCCTAATACACTGATTTACAGGCATAGGAACCATAATGGGCCTGGTCCTGCAGCTTTTACTTAAAACCGTTCTTTCCCAATATAATTTCCTTTGGTTTGTGAAAACCCAGGGTCAGCAAATCCTGTGTTTGGTACTGCAGATCATGATGGTGAGAAAGGTACAGATTATATCGATCTCAAAGAATATTGAGACTGAGATCTTGTAATACAGTGTGACCTGGAGATATTGCCTGTTAGAAATAGAGAACAAGAGGGTACATGCTTAGATCTTAGGAAAACAGGTCCTCACAATTTAAGCAGCAATTCTAAATGTAACACAAAGTAACTAAAAAATCCAGGGTCATTTATTAGCTGGCAAAAAAACCCTGGCGAAATATCTTTGTTAGAGCAGCACCTTTAATGAACTTTCAACACTGCAACCTAATTTTATCATGTGCTAGCCTGTCTCATTGAAGAGAAATCTTGTTGATGTCAGGATGATCTTTAAAAGCTAGAGATAAGAAATTCTTTGTCAATGTCAATAGTGGTACAATGAAATAAACATGCACTGATAGCTCTTGCATCTACAGGGGGAGCTGCTTAGGAATTTTTTAAATGGGATGTTTTACTGTGCAAAATGTGCCAACTCATGAAGTGCCTTTTTTTTTTTTTCCCTGAAAAGTTATTTTTGTCTAAGGAATTATTAGTCTAAGGGAGGGTGGGGTAGGGCAAAGAGAATGCCGTTCACATGCTGTTCACAGCAATAAACGGGGAAGGAGCTTGTCTGAGTCCCTGCTCTGAATCACATAGTGATGTAGTTTTCTGAAACCAGAATAGAGTCACTTAGCACAAACCCTTCAATAGCTTTTTAGGAAAGAGACAGAAACTGAAGGCTTGTGTTTTGGAATAAACCATAAAAAATAATTTTGCAATATTTTTCACATGACATTAGGGAGAGACCCTTTCTATAAGTACACACTTCTGTGAGCATGTACAGGGAAAAGCATCTTACAGGATATATGTTTATATCCCACAAATAATGCAGAGCCAGGCATAGTTGTCCTGGGAGGCTAAAGGATGACCAAAGTCCTCATATAACCTAACTGTCCTGCCCTGTAGCAGCCTTTCCTGCTCCCACTGGGACTGTCGCGATCCACCACCCAGGTGTAAGTCCCCCTTACAACAGCCCTTCCCAGGGTCCCAAGGACCTTCATACACTTTTATTGCCTTTTAGGTCCACTATTTGGCGAGGGAGATAGGGCACTGGAAGAACAACATCCAATCTCTAGAAGTCTACTGAGTGTTGTCTACTTAGTGGATGTGTCAGTGCAATAAAGGACTATGTGGCAAGCTGGAAACATATTGCTGGTAGTCTTTGGCTTTTCATTTATGGACTTGTCAGTCTCTACGTTTAACGTGTTATTTACTGCACAGGAGTAAGAATTACAGACTGCCCTGATATGTTACATTTTACTACACAACTTGTACCAATTCTGTAGTACCTGGGAAAAAAGTCATGAGTGAACAAACTGAATTTTGGGTTGCTACTGTCCAGTGATATTAATTAACATTAAAGTTAGTGGTTAGGAGCTTGTGTCCCCCACGTTTTTCTGTGTAGATCTACAAGGGAGCAATGCCATGTCTCAAAGGGATTTCTGTCAGAGAGTCTGGCTCACTGACTTTGCCTTCAGTACAACCATATGGGTAAAATGAAAGTGCTTTCATATTTAGAAAAAAAATGCAAAAAAGATCTAATTGTACAGGTGCTGAACACGCTATGCAAGTCACACACAGTCAGGCTTTCCAGCACGCTCACCCAACCTTATCTCTCTGCCATGTGGGTGCTTCCCCTCCAGTTACATGGAACACCATAGGATTTCACAAGGATGTGCAAGTGCAGGTGCCTTGGTGTATTTGTGCCATTAATTCAGTGACTGGGCATTTTAATAGGAGCCAAAGCCTTGTCAAAAAAGCAAACAATGGATAAAGACCTTGTTCTATCCTTTGGAAAATCCTAAAAATTGTCTAAACCTTTTTTCTGCGCCCTTAAAGATCCATGCAGGAAAATAACAAGAGACAGGTTTAACAAAAAATGAAAACTTTTAAATCTTTCCAAAACACTTCTCTGTACTGTGCTGGAGAAAACTGTCTGTCTTTTTCCTTTGTTTAAGAAGTTTCACATTCTATTTTTTCTATATTTCACATTATATTCATATTCACTAATCCTAGAAATGTTGTTTCCTTGTTGCATATTAACAGAATATTCCCATATTCCAGGAAGAACAACTAATTTTGGTATTTGGAAAAAAAAATATTTTCTGCTGTTGGTGGCTTTTGAAACTGGTGGAGATTTAAAAGTCATGATAATACATGTACAAGCATTTTTCAAGGCCAATATCCAACTGAACAGATCTCTGAAAAACTAATTAACTAATTTTCTTGAAACTCCACATCAAATTGAAGTATTATCCAAGGCTTAAAGCTGAAAATTTGAGGAAGGTTTAATTTATTAAAAAAAAAGGCCAAATTATTAACACTTAACAGAGCTTGTTAATTATTTCAATACAGCAAAGCTGTCATACCCTTTAATGAATTCAATAAAGCAGTCAGTATTTTAAAATAAGTCAATATAAACTTAGATTATCCAAGTTGATTCTTATCTCATGCACCTTTATTTAAAAATAGTGTAACACTGCTGTTTCAGCTGAGTTAATCATGCTTCACAACTTTAAAAATAATAAAAGGACTGGAGCTAAGGATACTAATATAGCTTCCTAATTCTGAGTTTCATAGCACAAGTAGAGCAGTTAATGACATTTGCAGCGTATTTCTGAAAACAAGTACAGCCTGCTTCGGATTGAAAAAAATAATGTTAAATGGTTTATGTTAAATGTCTGAATTTGGCTTTGTATGTCCAGGGACTGATGGCTTACATTGCTGTTGCTTTTTAGATGCAAGTTACTCTCACAGAGACAGAAAGGAGAAATTATCTGATTTCTTGCATTTCAGCACTGCAATATGTCCAGTCATCAACCGAATCAGTTGGTTTATCGTATGATACAATTAATGAAAACAGTATTGCAGGGGGCAGGGAATGTTTTCAAATGATTCACCAAAATGTTCTGGTTCAAATTCATCAAGTGCAAGATTTGAATACAGAAAAGTGTTTGTCCTATAGTTGGTCACAAATAACAAAAACAACTGAGTTTTCACAATAATATTCATTGATCTCTTCTTTAGTTTCCCTCATCAGGAATTCAGTTTCATTAAACTCAGGAGGTGTCAAATTCCTTGGAGTAATTTATTCATTTCACATGAATTATGCTGATTTTTGCCTTTATTGTCTCAGAATCTGCTCCTGTTTGTTACACAGTTCCCTTTTAACAATAGTACTTCTGGGAGGATTTGTCAATGCTTTTTAAAACATGCTCAACAATCTGAGGGTTTTTTCTAGGTGCAAGTAAGAAAAACTACTGTTAAATGTTATACTGAAACCTAACAATACCAGGAACGTCACCTTGCCCACTGTAAAAATAGCAAAGGCATATTTAAGGAAACATTTGTCAAAGGAAGAGGAGTGAAATATCTTCCTTCTAAAATGTCATTTTGCTCATATAAGCACCAATCCGTATCATTTGTGGATGTTCACATTAGGATCCATTTGGTTTAACCGTATCTTCGCTTTGGAGGAAAAAATGCAATACATTATTAATGCCTCATAGTATATGAGAAATGAGTGTATGAGTCAATATTGCTCCAGTGCTGTGCATTATTAAGAATAAGTTAAAGTAGGTCAGCACAGCACACAAAGCTAAATAGACTAATAATGCATTCTATGGGTAGACATTCATCTACCAAGGAGCTGTGCGTTGTGTGCTGGCACCAATGCAAGATAAGCATTTTGATTTGTGTATTTTCAAGATCACGTTTGTACTGAAAAAAGAAATAGCTTCTTCAGTTTCTCCAAAATTCACCGTCACTTTCATTAAAGGGGCATAGCTGAGTCTACTTTTACTCAAAATTCAGGGATTTACTGGGGTTTTTTTTCCTTGATTTTTCAAAAGGAAAATCTAGTTAAGATATATAAAAAAGATGATGAGACAATAAATGAAGCTTAATAATTAAATATTTCCCTCAAGTCTTCACAAGTCAAAACCAGAAATTTTGTAGTAGCTCATGAATGTTGGGATATAAAACAGACCTAGAAACTAAAATGAAAGTAATTACACTAGCTTTTGTCCAAATTAAAAGGCATGCTGAAAGCAAGCTACAGAGCACCAAACAAGGAAGATTTACAAAGTGAATGTTGCTTGGCTAGCTGATACTGCATTTTAATCACTGATCAGTGCAAAACTGGTTTTTTAAATTGTCATCAGCACTCATTCAGGGAAATTCCTCTTCAGAAGGTATTGGAAAATAATAATATGGCATTCCATTGCTATTAAGTCTCAAAGTCCGCAGATCACATCTGTTTAGGTTACAAGTTAAAACTAGGTTATCATGCTCAGGTTTTTGTTTTCTTTCTTGAGTATCATTCATCATCAATAGGAGAGATATTATAATTGAAAATTATCCTACAGTTCCGTTCCTGATCTCTGAGCCAAAAGCTGAGTTGTCTCCCCAGAGCTAACAGTATGAAAATGCAGTAAAAATGATCAAGTATGAGTCAAATACACAAAGAGAAACATTTATTAAGCAAGAAGGTGCCAGCCTTTGATGGACTTACACCTTAAGCAGTGTGTTTCAGTCTCTGCTGGCTGCATTATAAAACCAAAGGGGAATATCTCCTTTTGTTGCTTTTTAAAGGATAGATTTAAAGCCATTAAAGTGAGATTTTAAGCATGTTGGCTCCATGTTGTCCCAAGCACCATGTAATCTCCAGGCATCTATTAATTTCCACAGTCTAAAAACTGGGGATACTACCAGGAAGGAGTGACCACCGTGCAGCTCCTGACCAACGTACAGCCAAGCGTGGTTCCCAAGTTGGGGTTTGCCTCCTGACTTTCTGTGTCTGGTGGAGGGATGACCCTGACCCCTGTCTGAACTGCTGCTGACATAATAAACTTCACCTGTACACTTGCTGCAGACATGCTCCTCTCCCACATTGAGTCAGAAGGAGCTGGGGAACCACCAGCATCTCTGTCCCACAAATTGCACCTACCGCGTCAGCTCAACCACATATGGATTTGACTCTGGAGACAGATGGGGGGAAAAAACACATAAAAATCAATTTTGTATATGAAAATGATAAAATTCATGTATTTAGCCTGTCTCTTTAGTGTCTTTAGTGTCTAAGTAACTTCTACCAATGGTTGCCCATCATCTGATTTTGTTCTGTCATGAATAGCCTTGGAAACAGCGCAATGCAGGTAATGGGATATAGAAGTGGTATTAGGATATCATATTATGATTATTTTCTGGCCCTAAAATCAATTTAATAAAGAGGAACTTGCCAAAAGAATTGGACACTCCCTGGTAGAGAAAAACAAAGGATGAACTCGATGCACTTTTTTAGCAGATCATACTCTTGCATAAGTATTTAATGATTCACGTATATTGCTTAAAGATGAGCTATGTACAAAAGAAAAACAAGTAATCATGTGAGATTTTCTCCTGCTTTGTTTATTTCAATCCATGAGTAAACAATAGAATGTGTTGTTAAGTATATAATTTTAGGTTTGATTTTTTCCTTATTTTTAATATATGTAAATAGCAGATGGCTGGTAAAGAATAAAAATAAATAATAACATGAATTCAAGACAGTATAAGATAAACAATTTAAATTTATATTTTAAAAATATTTCTTTGTATTCCACTGCCTACTAAACACTTCAACATCTTTGTTATATATTTGTAACAAATCTCATGTTTGATTTTTCAATTAAAGCTCTCCAAAAGCACTCAAGAAAAGGCATACTGAAGCCCCTCAACCTTCAGGAAAAACCAGTCCTAATGTTTCCAGTATTTTTTAAGTTAAAAAATGTAAGCAGAAAAGTCTTGTATTAAAAAAATCTAAAATCAGTCAAATTAAATTGTGCCTCAAAGTTCCTTTCTATTGAAAAAAAAAGGGTATAAAGAAAAAAATCTACATTCTAAAAAAAAAAACACCCTATGGTAAGTTAACCTAATTATGTTCAACAAAAACAAAGTAAGCATTGTAAATCTGCCCTGAAATACCAGTTTACTTGTATGTATTATTTTACAAGGCACTTATTTTATCATTTAGGTAAACTTTGGAAAACTACTTCAGCATGTTTGGGGTTTCTTTAATATATAAAGAAGAATTGTTCCTTTTGAGTATATCTTGAGAACACATTATTATAAAACGGCTTGGAGAATACAGGAGATTGCTTATCTTGCTATATTTAATAGGACAATCTTAAACTGTAAGCTCTGGTTTTGCAATAAGAAAAACAGATCTCCTGCCATCATGTGGAATGTAGCAGTATCTCCTTTTCGAAATGATCTGATGGTTGAATACTACGACAGTAAATACATCGTGACAGCAACATTATTCTGTGTCTCACTGAAAACTGAACTGCGGTTACCGAATGTGAGCTTTTTGGAGGGTAGTGTCCTGGCTCATCCTCAAAGAAACTTCCTCTGTGCTTGTGATGGGGGAGCTCTGAGCATGAAGCTCTGGTAAAATGGACCCGTTTATTTTGATTCCTGATGTCAGGAATGTTAAGTTACATGAAGGTTTTGAGACTCCTCCCTACAGGATTGTGTCTGTATTATGCATCTTTATTGATTTCAATGAAGTTATACCAGGAGTAGGTTTGGTTTATACTGCATTCTCATTATAGTTATCAGACTATTTGAAGACATGCCAGGCTTGATACTTATCTACTGGTGTCACTTATACCATTTTAAATCCACAGAGCAGAACGAAGCCAAGTTTGCCTGTAGAATATGTTGACCAAATTCCAGAGCCTTTATGCACGCAAAATGTACATCTACACAAATTTTGCTGCCAGAGCTGCTGGACTTTTAAAGGAAATGCACACCTCTGGGCCATACAATTAAAAGCAGATGGGCATCCCAACCAAAGGGAATGCAGGTTCTCAGTGTGGAGATTGGTCTTCATGGGAAACAAAAATAAGTAGCACATCTCCATTTATCAGGTCTCACAGGGTTGCTGAGGTTAGAAAGGGCCTCTGGAAATCACTGCATCCAACTTCACACTCAGAACAAGATCAACTAGAGCAGACTGCTGAGGGCCGTGTCTAGTCAGGTTTTGAATATCTCCAAAGATGGAGACTCCACAACCATTGGATCCCTTTCGGTGTTGATCTGTTTTGACCATGGGTTTTGACTTTGGGTGACTAACCTAAATGTTACATCTTTCTGCTGGTATCTGTCGTTCTGTAGGCCCTAAAGATACCCCAGATTCCTCTAGTTATTACTCTGCCCAGTGCTTTATCAAAGATAGTTTTTAGCTCAGTTTTAATTTTCAGTACTGGGATATTCTTGTCCCCACTATTTATCATTTTATTCTTTCCCATCACTCTCTGTGGTACTTTCTTTTTTTCCTCTGAAGTCAGTTATCTCACTTTTCCTGGTAGTACCTCACTTACTCTTCTTGTCTACAGCCTAATGATTTTCTAAGATGACTTGAAAGGGTCTTCTTTGCTCAAGGTGAAGGTGATACATTAATCTTTCTGGAAACAGAAATTGTTGATACAATGAGAATACTGGCTTCCAGCTATCCCTGAAAGTTCACATTATGCCCTTCATTAAAGTTGTCACTGAAGAAAGTAACTGTTAGAAAATCAACATATGGACACATATACACTGCTAGATTGAGTTGCACTCCTAGGTGTTGGCAAGCAGAAGACATCCTTATTCTTACATCTCTCTTTGCACAGAGCTGATCACTTCAGCCTTTCTGCTGTGCAACTGCACTTTATGGAAGGCTCACTGGGTACAGATTTCAGCAGATAAGATGATTTCCAAAACGTGCCTTAAAATGGCCAAACCATGGGTTACCTCATCTTTCAACAACAGGCAGATAGGATTGCTGCTCAATACAGTGATTTTCAGTTTTCTAAGACCCAGTTAAGATGGAATCCTACCTCTTGGCTGTAATCAAAGAGAACACACTCACTTTACAGAGTAATAAAGGGAATTTTCATTTTTCTTATAAATCTCAATCCCTTTTAGACTAAATTCTGGAATGACATTGTATAAATTATGACTGCTCTCAGATATAAGGAGAAAGTTATTTCTAAATTTTACAGTAATTCCTACAGCAGATTCACTTTCTGAAATAATCTGAATATCTCTTGTTTCCTCTCTTCTTTCAGAAAGGTTTAATTTCTTTTCATAAGGACTGATGTATCAGGGGTGTTAAGTTTTAATATAAAGATTTTAAACGTTTCTAGGACAATGCTGATTGAAAATACCGTCAATCTTTGAATAGAGTTAATTCATGAAATTATTTACACTATCTTTTTTTCTACTGCTGGCCACGTGCATTTGGCCAACTTGTGTAGAGTTGTCTTGGTTTTGGCTGGGATAGAGTTCATTTTGAATATGTGAATATCAAAGCTTTTAAAAATTGATCAGTTTTGTCTAAGGAAAGGTGGGAAAAGATGCAAGCCATTGTATTTTTCCAGTAATGGTTAGTAATCCCAGGGGATAAGCACTGAACTAAGAAAAAAACCATATTCAGCCATCGAAGAACCTGTCCAGCATTAGGTAGCCAATAGATATTGCACCTCACAGAGAACCCCTGCCCCCATGGATTTCCAGCTGTAACTGTCTATAATATTGCTGCAGTCCAAACTGTGGTTTCAAGAATAATGGGATTAATGCAACATAAAATTTTTCTAGAGGCATGTTTATTTGTCACGCATCATACTGAATACCCTTCAATGACAATTTAACATTGGTCAAATCTTCTTGGCCATGATGTGACGATGTTTGCTGCTCTTGTGACCCCTGTAAACCATTTGTTCAATAGTAACAATGATTTTACAGGTGTCGTCTAAAGTCTTTTAGCTTTGTGGCTTTAGCTTTCTTCTATGTAAACTGGGATGATTCTTAGTACATGGGATTGCTGTGAAGTCTAAATCAGTTGTTATTCTTGGCTTAGAGTCCAGTCTGAGAGATGTCCTTGAAGAAATCTTATTTCTTTTTTTTTTTAATGCTGTTAGTGCTAAATATTATGGTAATTCATAGGTCAGATCATGAACTCTTTACTCAGGCAAAATTTAAATTGACTTAACTTACGCGGTTATGACAATATCAAAAATGTAATACTATTTGGACTTGTTATTTACAGTGAGAAATACAGTACATATTTAGTTGTGTGAATTTCTTCAACAGAACCTTGTGAATTCTTATCTATTTTCATGTGTACACTTATTTATTTCAAACTGTTTATACAAGATAACTAAAATGAGTAAGAAAGAAAAAAAAAATCTTGCATGTGTTTAAATACACCAATGTGATGCACTGGCTTTTTACAAATACAAACAATACAATGAATATGTACACTTCCTATTACAAGTTCAAGTGGAAAAGCAACACAAGACCAAATTAATCAGGTCTAAAATTCTTTCTGCAATCTCTTGCCAGAAAAATGAGGTTCCTTATGGCCGATGTCAACGGTATTCTAAAGTTTTAAAATCAATAAACAGGCTGTAAAATTGCATCTGTAATCAGGATAAGGAACACAAACATTTACAGAGTAACATGCAAACATAACAAAATAGTGCAGCCAGTTAAAATTGAATGAGACGCCCTGTTCAGATGCCATTATTTTTAAATACATGTTTAATTTAGAATCTCAGCTGAGATAAAATGCAGACAGAGCCTTGCTAAATTGGTATTACCAACTGCTTGAAGATATCTCCAGATTAACCCACCTATCCACAACCCATCTATAGTAAAAAATAAATTAAAACTAAACGACAGAATTCAGGCTTTTTTGTCTTTTTCTTTAGTATTGTACATCATTGTCGAAACATTCAGAGATAAAGTTTAGCATTGCAGAGAGCTTGTTATTATTTAGACAAGCTACAGCATCAGCACGAAGAAGTTCCCAGGTAAGCATGTGTCTTAAAAGGTCTCTATGTGCTGCAGCAAGTCACTGTGAGTGAAATGTTTTGGAGGACCCCAACAGGTGTTTCGGGAACACATTGTTATTTAACCTAGAGTGCTGCTCTGTAATGTGGCCAGTTTGCTCACATATCCTCTAATGTATGACTGATCTTTCCATAGTTTGGGGGAATAACCCACAGCAGTGCGAGTTAAAAAAATAACAAGAAAACCAAAAAGAGATACAAGGAGGGGAAAAAAAGGAAAATGGAATGGGAAAGTGAGCATGAGGAATGAGGTGTGTCATGTGGTTCTTTGGGATAAAGCACTAAGGATGAACAAGAGCTACACTTCTGGGAAAATGGGCTGTTACTCTAAGGACTGGGGAAGAAGTGACACTTTGAGGTACAGAGGCATTTTTTACAGCAAGATCTACCTTTTCTTGTTGATGTCTTAAGGATAGATGTATGGCATTCAGTTCTTAAAAGGAAATACTGAGTTGAGCCAAAAAAAATATTGAGGAGAAAGAGTGTCTCAGTCTATAATGTGCTGTAAATTCTTAGGTTTTCCAGGGAATTTTTGTAGTTTATGTTAAAGTCTCAGCTCCTGGAAGCATGTGATTATGCAAGGATCTCAGATTTCAGTACAAGAGAAAGAATGAATCCCTGAAGTGAAAGGTGGGATTGGTTTTTCAAGACCTTGCTCTTCCATGAACATGATCCTTCAGCAAGTTGTTTTTCCTTTCTGTGCTTCAGTTCCTAATCTGCGAAATGGGAATGAGTGTACTTGATTTCCTCATAGTAGTGATGTGAAGATAAATACATTCAAAAACACACAGTGCTCCAATAATCTATTGCATACTTGACTACCACAAAAAATTATTAATACAGGACAAATGAAATGAAGCTTGATGATGTGCCCGTACCTGAATATCCCTAAGGGTGCAATAATCAAAAGCCAAATGAAGGAAATAACCTGATGTCAATCTCACACATTCTTGGAACTGGATTCTGGGTTTTTTTGACATTAATGGTTGACAGGATTGCCATCAAGAACTGTGTATAAAGTATGTCTACACTTTAGTTGTAAGTACAGTGTTGAGATACCTGTGTTAACTTTAAGCCGGCTAGAGATCTAAGCACTGTAGTGTAGAGCTCTGAGCAATGTATTGCCTAGGTGAAAAACTGTGAAAAAATGTTCCTTTAGTAGGAAAAGCAACAAAGAACATATGGTTTCTCAACACTACTGTAATTCTTGTAAGGAACATCTTTGGCACAGATTTTTCCAAACCTGTTTTGCATATTTCAGTAATATGCCACAGCTATGAGCAATGGACAGTGTCATATAAATGGAGGTAAAAGTGCAACCGAGTGAGTGACAGGGAGAGAGATAAGAAAGACAAGGGAAAAGATGTATTTCAGGAATGAGCTGAAATATATTTGCTGAATTAGCAGGGGACAGAGCAAGGGTATTATAGATGGTAGCCATTTCAGGACATGGCACTTCATTTGCTGCCACTATTCGGAATTGCTAATTGAGGGGGTAATGACACATTTTGGATGGATGAGCAAGGAGAGTGGAAAGGATATGATATGAGGGAGGGAAGGAGAAAATCTGAGAATTTTAATGCATTGACCAGGATTTACCCCGTTTACACAGAGGTGTTCATTTAGGATTCTTCTGAGTTCCTTCTGTTGTCACCATGGAGTTTTCTATAGGAAGAATGCTTCCACAGAGTGATTCAGACGTTAAAAAGGCCTACAGAGCCTGATCTAACTTTACTGTTAGTGCTGTGACCTTGCTGTGACCTGATGGCCTCCAAAAGTCTCTTCTAAATTTCTCTGTGACCCCATGATTCTTCAAACTGCCATCTGGATGTAGCAACTCTCTTGATTGTCTAGAAAGCTATGGAGGAATACTTTCCTGCAGATGCTTCTAGTAAATTCCAAGTGTAGGATGGAACCTGGGCCAAGAAAAAAGAATATTTTCACAATGAATGAGAAAGGTGGTTGATTGCACATTGGTGGAGTCCTTACATGGGCACTGTCACTCTAGAATGCAAGATATCCAATCACCCTAAAAGTATATAGGTTGTGATTTTCTTGGGGTAGAATGTATTCTAGAAACTTAAATAGTCTCAGCAGCAAACACTTTGAGAAGATGTCTGAGCTCTTCAGTGTGCTTTTCTGCAGAACAGCCTTGATATCCATTTCATCTCACAGGAGTTACTTCAATGCAGATACCAATTATTTGTATAGCCAGGACATGTCAGTGCTAATCCATCTTTAAGACGAGATGAAATCACATTATTTGCTACTTATATTAGACAAGAGAAAGCAGTGGCATGCTGTCCTTTCTGGAAATAAAATTCAAGATTTTCCACGAAACAGGAATAAAAATATATTTATTTTTAAAAATGCCACTGAAAGTTGAGATTCGGGAATTTCTCACTGGGTAAGAATTAAAGTTTCCTACGAGGTCTTTATTTTATCTTGTTTAATGTAACTGGTGACTAATAAAATTTATCTTGTTTAATAATGGATGAACTAATTATCCCTATACATGTTTAATCCTTTTTAAAACCTGCTAAGCTCTTGGACTTGCAGCTATCATGTGGCAATCAGTTCCACAGGTCAATTATCCATTGTGAAAAAACGTCTTCCCTTTTATCCTCTCTGAATGTCTTGCCATCCAGTTCCATAGGATGTTTCATTACTCTTGTAATATGAAACAGCGTAATTGGGAACAACCAATTTCATGATCTCTATCACATTCCTCATGTTTGTTTATCCTCTTTCTTTCCTAACCTATGTTTCATTATAAGCATTTTTTCTATGCCTCAAATGTTTCCACTACGCTTTGCCAAGCCCTTGCTTTGCTCTGTTTTGATGGTGACAATGTTAGGCTCAAAATTCTACCATTTGTCTCACAATTTTATTGGTAATCATATAAATTGCAATGCTGAATCTGTCACTGTCATTGACTAGTCTTATAAATGTTGCAGTGGTTATAATTAATAGTTTTACTCACTGTCGTAAGTTGCTTAGCCCATATGCACTAATCATTATTAATAAATCACCATGTATCTACAGTTACGACATTGGGGAGTTGTTGTTATTTCCTTTTTCTAATTAAAAGAAAATAACTCAGGTAGTGATGTATTAGCCACTAGAGATGCAGAAAGACTATAACACTGCAGTGCTCATTGCTGCAGCGTCTAACTTTGGCTGCTGGCTGGCATACACAGCTTCAAAGGGAGTCTGTATTCTCCCTAGGCAAACTCATGGAGTAATGCATGCATCTCCTAAAGTCAGTTTCACAAAACCGGTGCATCATGCTGAGCGTATCTGTTAGATATGGGATCAGAACCCAAGTTTTCCGATTCTGCTTATATCTAGAGTTATTACCTCTTCCATAAGCACAATGAATATTTAATTAAAGTGGAACAGATTCACTGGAAAAGATTGTGAGACCCACAATCTCCTGGACTATCTCTTGGTGGTTAGGGTATTCTCCTGGGAGGTAGAGAAATAGAGATGTGGTTTCAAATCCCCTCAGGAACAAAAGAAACTTGCACCTGGGACTGCCCCATTCCAGGTGAAGCCATGAGACTTTTGAATAAAAAGGAGTCAGCAAGAGAGTTATAAATCTCATTTTCTTGGATGTGTTTCTCTGTGCTCTGAGAATGTTTCTGGCTTAGGTCCTGTAGGCCAGATAGGCAGGGAAACCACCTAGTTTACAAATCCAGTCCAGGGTGGAATGAGAATAGGTGTGGAACACCTTGGCAATATGAGACTGCTGCAGAAGTGCAAGGGATTTTACTGGAAGACTGTAGTTGTGGTAACTCTGCTGGATTGGGAATATAATGTGAAGTGAGGTTTGTGGAGAGTCAATGTCTTTGTTTAGACCAACTAATATCACTGGAAAAAACAGATAAGTGTTTTAGGCAAATAAGCCCCAAACCTTTTTTCAGACTCACAATAAACCCAGGAACATTTAATGCAAATGACAAACTGAGAAGAATAATTCTAAATTTAATATTTTTTGTTAAGTAAACTAGTCTGGAGGAAAGGTAGAAACTAGGTAGAGACCTAAGTTTCTACAGGGCTAGGCAAAATTATGCAATTTTGAGGGTCTAAAACATGACCTTTTGGGTTCTGCAAAGTTTTTCAATGTCTGTGGGTTTGACTTTTAAACACTGTTTTTCAGCAAAAGCATTACAGGAAGTCAGTAGTTGCACCAGGCTAAAGAACATTAATCAGAGCTGTTCAGAGTTCCCATACTCCACCAGGGAAGCATTAGGGACAGCAGAGAAGGATGACGGTTAGAAGCAGATGGTGAGTAAACTGTTAAGAGTCCAACTTCATTAGCATTGCTTTGATAGATTAATGATGCCCTGAAATCCTGCCAGGCAGGCTGTTGCCAAAGGTGCCATCTGCGTGGAAAAGCATACACATCAAGAAATTCAGTAGGAAAAAAAAAAAAAGAAAAAAAGAAAAAGAAAGAGAAAAAAAGAACTAGCTCCATCAGTCACACCCCAAGTTATTTCCACCCACCATGTGCTGATGGATAACCAAAAAGCCAATAGTAATTATAAAAAATACTGAATTACATTAAAAAAGAAAAATGATACCTGAATGTCATGTTCTGTACTTTCAGGCAGTGGGTCTGCTCAAAATTAATCTAGTCATATCTTCTGTTATTATTATATTGTCATCAGCAACATCGGCATCATTTTGCTTATTATTTTTACCATTACTTACACTGTGGACACACCTTGAAGGTCAATTGTTGTGTGACTTTGCATTTCAGTGGTAAGAGGTAAACCCTGCCCCAGAGGGTTTAGCAAAGCATTTTTCATTTCCATTCTAGTTTGCATTTAGGTCCAACTGAAATTGTTCTTATTTAGCTCCAGTTCGAGCCATTAACTGTTTCATAATCAGTTAACCCTGAATTAGTTTGGTATGGTTCACAATCAGAAAATAAAATATGTGGAAAGGGGAGATTCAGGTGGGGAAGAGGTGGCCAAGGCATCAGCTGGAGGGAGGTTGAACCTCCAGCTCCAGATCCCCTGACAGGTGCTTTGCATTTGTTGTATAAGGAGCTTTTTGCCAGCTCACTGCATCTGTTGGAGGGGTTTGCACTGGATTAGGAACATGAGTGAGATCAATGTTCAGGTGAGCAAGTAAGAGATCTCAAGTTAGAAGAGCTAAATATCTCACAGTTCTCCCTTCCTCCTTATTCACTCCACCTGCAAATAAATCTGTTCCTAAACATGATTCATTTCTGTATAACAAGATACTACAGTGAGATTACTGCAGGAACCTCATCAGGCTTGCAGCATTACCTCTGATAACAAGAATCAAAGATCCAGCCTCTTCCCACCAGAGCCAATGTGTAGAGTGCTCACCTGTGGCATGATCAAAAAGCCTTTGGGCTACGTGAGTCTTGCCTGGGGTCTGTAAAGCTGCCCAGCCTTGTGGCATAGAAGCAAGGACTGATGTATAGACTGAAACCTCATGTGGAAAAGATGGGGAAGGCAGAGGGACAGGAAAGCTGCAGTGTGACAGTTGGGCCCTGAAGACAGAAGGGACAGAGTTCTGTTGCCCAGACACAGGTATCTACTGCTATTTGAGCTACTCAAGGTTAATCAAGGTGGATGGCAAATGAATGGCAGATACATGAATGGACCTGTGGGAGGCCATCACCTGACTGACATATCATCTGGTGCAGGGGGATCAGGTGGGAAATCCTTCCATATCTCGAGACATATTTATTTCAGGAACAGAAACAAGCCCAGATGAGGAATAACTTGACTCCAGGCTCAGATACCCAAGTTAGCTGTCTTCATTCAGGTGTCTACATCAACTGGTGTTTAAACTTTTGATTTTGTCTGTATGAGAGGGATTCAACTGACCATATACAAGAATGTGATCCAGCTGCCTAACTACAGGCTTTTACTGGTGTTCGTGATACCTTAAGGTATCAGGAAGGGCTTGAGAGAGCCTGAGGGTTTCCTATAAGTCCTGAGTCAAATATGCAAGGCCTACAAACATGTCTCAGGTATGCCATGGTGTCTTAAATAGCACTAAATGCCTGTGCAGGTAACTGAGTTAAGACTATATTCACATTATTATACCTATAAGTTTAGGTGTCTGAATCTGGAGCTAAAATAACATCTAACGAGGCGTTGTGCTGAACAGACCTCTGAGAGAAGACTGTAGATCAGGGGTCCTCAAACTTTTTAAATAGGGAGCCAGCACGCGGATGAAGTGGCAGGCAGCCATCTGCGGCTGCTTGGTTCCCCCCCCAACCCCCGGCGGGGGGAAACAGGGGGGTTCTGTAAATACTGGGGGCCAGATTTAGGACCCTGGGGGGCCGTATCCAGCCCACGGGCTGTAGTTTGAGGACCCCTGCTGTAGATATTTTTTGGGAAAAAAAGACCCCAGCCAAACAAAACCCAAACCAAACTTAATATTAGTAGTATGCTTCAGTCAGGCAGAGAGTAAACAAGGGGAAATACTGCCTAAATCTCCTGACTTTTGGTCCAAACAGGTTAACAATGTATGCCAACCTTGTATGAAATACTGGGGAATTCAACACAAACCCAGCCTACATTCCAATAGCATCTAAGGAAAATTTCAATCATTAATGGCAACAGACAGAAAGAGCAGATGAAAAGGGAGATACCAGAAAAAGAGGGTGGTAATATTGATGGCATATAATTATCTGCAACACTAGCAAAGGCTGGGCAGGTGGGGCAGTCTCTATTACAAATGTTGGCTGTGTTTAAGATGTTGGTGAAGTCTGCGTCACTTGCACAATGTTGACTGTGACTTCAAGTCAGTTTAGACCAAGCTCAGTTGCATTCAAGGCTTAGCTCTCAATTCTCCACCTTGCTTAAGAATGTTCTTAGATCTCACCAGCCTCAAACCTAGTTAAATCTACTTATTAATCACAAGTAGCTGGCATGATGTTAAATGCAATTTTTCATGAGTCGTGGTCAAAATCTCCACAGATATAGTCAGACTTACAAAAACTTTCCCAGGAAAGAAAACACAGAATGTCCAGAGTTCATGTTAATGTTGATTTACGGCATATTGATTTTCCAAGGAAGCAATAAATCTCCTGTGGATTTAATATTTATTCTGACCTATCCTTAAAGAACCATGAAAAAGAATGGAATGGAATTAACTATACTCTATTACGGTTATCTTTGAGCAATGTTTTTTGCCTTCATGCTATATTAGCCATGTCTGTAATTTTTTTTTCATTTATTTTTAATATGGACTAGCTTAAACTAAGTCTAGATTTTCAGTCTACATATTCCATTGTTCGACTGTAGAGAGCCAATTTAATTATTTTTATATTTTTACCTGTTAAGGTTCTTTTTATTGTTAGAATATAATCTTTGCATGTACTCTATTTAGTTTGCTAACAGACTCCCCAAACCTTATTGATATTGTAAAATCACATAGAAAAAATATAGATTCATGAAACATAAGAGACAAAGGAGAACTGGGAACAAGAGTCTGATATTCTGTATAACTCAGGCTGTTAAGTTTACCTTAGCTACTTTTATATTGAATCTCATAACTGTGATCACAGTAAAAGATCTCAGTCCTCTGTAGTCTAAAACCCAGGGTGGAAACAAGGGAGGACTTGGGTTTACAGGTAGATATGACATGGAACTGATTAGTGGGTCCTGTTTGTATCTGTCCATGTGTCACTTTTTTCATGATCCTGAGCAATTTTTCAGGGAGATCTCAGCTGCTTACAGAGCCACCATTTTTGGCCTGTCTAATTAAAAGAACATGAAGGCACTGCTGGCTTATGTTAATGTGCTGTGCAGTAAGCTGTGGTGGAGTATGTATGGCTGGTCGCTGGGGGATATCCTCAGGGAGTGATGGGGAGGAAAGAAGAATGGTAGGAAACACCGTATTTGTCCTAAACTAAGACATTGTCATTTGTGAGTCAAGGCTGTGAAACATCAAAAGTATTTGCAGCCCTTCAGGAAGAGGTAGTTGTTTGGATGAAATGTTTCCAGATCTTGTTGGACCCTGGTAAAAGAAGACAACACACCAGACAAACATTGGAAAAATAAAATTCTATGCATCGTTTTGGAGGCCTAGTCTGCCTTATTAACTAACTATACATTTTCTGTTGGCGTTTGTCTCCACTGCACCTGAGGTCGACATTGAAAAGAATGCCAAAATACTGAGGCATATCAGATTATATGACATGATGTACCTCAGATATCATGTGCGCTATACTGCTTTACATTTCAATAACTACTTGTGGTCTCCCAGGATATCACATATCCAGTATTTTCAGTATCCAATATAAATTCTTTCATACCATCTGAATCAAGGAGACAACTTTGTTGGTTTTTTGTGTTGTTTTTTTTTCTTGTTTGTTTGTTTGTTTTTTTTAAATTACTTGAGGGTTCATCTTTCTGCTTCTTCATTTCCCCCTGGTTTTGATGAGAATAGTTTCTGTACCTCCACCTCTCATTTATTTTCAATTTCTGAAGCCCAGGCTAAGGAGTGCCCACACCCAAACAACAGTGACTAAGATTTTGAAATAACATGAGGCATCTTTAACTTATTCTCCAAACGTGTAGCAATGAGTGAGGTGCTGCCTGAAGAAATTGGGTGAGACAATTTCCCAAGTAATGAATTAATAAATGTTGCAATGCTTGTTAGTGCCAGCCAAAATCTCAACTTGGCATGCTAGAACGTGATCAGAGCTCTGCCTCTCAGCCACCTTCACTTTGCTAGACAAGATGCTCCTGTTGTATTCAACTAATACTAAAAAGGGGGATTTGGTATCTGAAGTGTGTTTAAAAATAAATACTCAACAGAAGTTCACGGTGTAATTGGAATAATATACTAGGATTAAACTGAAGTTGTGTGATATATATAATTCAGATATGTGCTCGGTTCCAAGAAGAGCCAGACTTCATGTCAGTCCCACTTCAACTGACATTGGGAACCACTTAACCACATAACCATTTATCCTCACCAAAAGCAACATCAGAAACCACCATGTCGGTTTATCAAGACTAATTTTCTCAGCCTCCTATAACACAAAATAATATATGACTCACTTATACCCACATTTGTCTGATCTCATTTTAGCTACCTTAAACTTGGACATTTAGTCCAAGCTAGCCATCAAAAGTGCCTCTACAGGCGAGAAAGTGAGAGAGAGGCACTTTGCTGGCTGTCTACATGGTGATTTCAGTTGGGCTTAATTGTCTTTGGGGTGCCATGTGTCTCAAAGAACAAGAAATTAGTTTTGACTAAACACCTAGCATTTGGGTGACCAAAGGACAGAGAGGTGTACCCACCATAACAGCTCAGACATTCAGTTTGCCTGGTTTAAAAGCTGAGCTAAAGGAACCTCATAAAGGTGTGGCTGTGAAGCATCGTTGGTTGAAGTTTGAGACAGGTGCAATCTGGTGGTGAGAAGGCCCCATTCCCTTGAATGAAACACAAATGTGCAGGGAAATAAGCCCTTCCATGGAGCTCAAGGAATCATTTTGATAGAGAAATAAAGTGATGCCACCCACTAGCTTAAGAAAACTCACCATTTTATGAGACTGTATATTTTGGAGACTGTGTGGGGCAGGCTGAGTGACTACTTTGCACCAGGGGATGGTTCAGGGCAGGATCCCTCAAGATGGTTAAGAACACCTCCGTTGCCTCAGAGGGCCTGGGTTTCCTGGGGGACTGGTGGCCTCTGTGAATGCCTCTTCCCACAGTGTGAATCTACGTTATCCAAATTCTACAAGGGGCTTCTGAGTTTCCAGTCTGGCTCTGGAAATCAAAGCCCAGGAGTCTGGAAATTTGGCTTATCGTCTCACTAGTGGGCCTTCAGCATTTAAGCCTCTTTAGAAATCTATCCCTCTGGACTTGAGCCACCAAAGCACTGAGCTACATACATATTTTTTCACAGGAGACCACTGGCTTCCCCATGCTATTTGCATTTCATGTTAAGTGTATGCTCAAGGACCTTCCTGACTTGAAGTCTGCAAAATATATCTCCTGAACCCAAACTTCCAACAGCAGCCTGACATATGGGCAGGAGGGAGGCTCCATCTCTTCGTGTCCAACTTTATCCCATCATATTTGGTGTCAGAAGCCTTCTCACTTGCAAAGTAAAGTACATAATACTCAGGAATGGGGGCCCTTGACATGCCTGGTATTTTATCGTCTCTATCTTTAAGAAAAGGATATTAGTCCTTACTTCTCAACCTCAGATGGTTGTTGTGAAGATTAATTAGCTAATGCTTTTACAGCACAGAAAAGATGTAAAGTGCTACTATATAAAAGTATTATTAAGTGCCTGCGGGGTCTTGCTGTCTAATGTAGCTGAATGGGAGAGGCTCTGAACCATGGAGATTAGGCAATTTTAAAATAGTTCTTTTTAAATTGCATTATTTTTAACTCTTTGTTGTTACTAATATCCTCTCAGCGGGGGTTGGAAATATTTACCCCATTCATTGTCTTTTTCTATTTTCTCTAATACTAATTTTTAAATAAACACACATGGCCTAGGGTTTTATCCGTATACAGAGTTGTATTGGGTTAAATAAAGGTGTGATTTTACACCAATTTCATTTATCCTAATCCTTTTATTCCAATTTTAAATTAAGCTTATTTCAGTTCGGCATAAGCTGATTCAGAACAAGTTTGTGATAAACTGAGATAAGCCACTCTAAAACTGAAATTAGTGTGTCCACATAGGGATTTGCTCTAGTTTAACCAAGGCTATGAATGTGCACACAAGTTATCGTGGCATAAGCTAGAAAATGAATTTACAGCTTGCAAGTGATTAAGCAGTACCTGCTAGTGCACTTACTGCCCAGGACCTCCTCTCCAAAAAACCTTAATTTTCATCAAGGGATAATCTACCTCCAATTATTGCTCTCTTTAACGTGCAGGGTGAAAACATGCACATATTAAATGCTGTGAAGCAGTCAAGACTTGGTAGAAGTCCAATGTGAATTGGAGAAAGAGGGAAAATATTTGGGCATGGACTACCCCATAGCTTGGACTTGCAGGAATGACAGAGGATGGAGGGAGGACGGTGTGTGTCTAACCGCTAACAAACTGCAAATTCACTCTTCTTGTTCAATCTTATTTATGTGTCTGTATGCTGCTTTGGCTGACTTACATCCATGCAAATGTGTGCACAGACATGCTCTGAATTGCTGCTGTCCCAGTGAGTCACTATTACCCCAATCAAAATGGTGGCATTCAACACTGCTTTTGTCTTAACACATGTAATTGCACAACTGGTAGATTGATGGGCGGTTGATGGAAACTCAGATGTATGCAGGGGTGTTAACAGAAAGGGACAGAATGTAGCTTGTTCTGTTACAAGAACAAGAAAAATTAAGTAAAGAAAAAGATAAAGGAAAAGAAAAAATAGAAGAAGAAAAATTAAAGCGAGAGAGAGAGAAAAAAATCCTTTTGTTCCTTGTGCCAATATTAGCATTATAAATACCATGGATAAAATTAAAGAAAATTTAGTGAAATTTCATTTTTTTCTCTAATTTTGGATATTCTTGAGTCAAAATATCTGACATAAAATACTTCTAAGGAGTTAAAACTGGATGGCATATCTACTTTTTTCAACAATGTATATTTTTACATCTCCTTAAGAGACTCAAATTTTAGTAACTTGCTTGTTGTCAAGCACTGATGGATGTGATTAACAAAATAAATAAGGGTATTAAGTGTTTTCCTTTCACTTAAATTTTTATTTCATCCAAAACAAACTGAAATTTATAAACCCAAAACCTAAATTTAGGCTCCCAAACTCTTATTTAGAAACTTAAGTGAGAACCTTATTTAGCAAAGATCATAAGCACATGTTTAAATTGATACTGGTTCAGGAATGTGCTTAAGTATATGCTTTAATCTGATTAAATATGTGTTTAATGTTAAACACATGTTGAAATGCATTGCTGAATTGTGGCCTGATTTTCAAAAGTGTTAAGTACCTTGAACATCTCATTAAGGTCAAGAAAAGCTGCATGTGTTCATGCTCTTACCCATCAAGGCATTTTCTTACATGTTTAAAATCAGATTTAGGAGGCTAGCCATTTTTTTTTTTAGCAAAATTTTGGACTCAGTATTGCCAAAGTTGAACACAGAGACATCTGGATTCATACCTTATCTGAACTATCTACCCCTAATGAGTTTTCAAAGTTGGACTGAGAACTTGAGCGCAGCCTCGGTTTGTTTTGTTTTGTTTTAAAAATGTAATTTTTAGTGCTCTCTGTTTCCATTTGGAAATGCTCTGTTCTTTCCAGTCCCAGCCAGCACTGAGAAGTGAAGAGGTGTGTGAAAAGAAGTATTACTACTAGCATTATTTATTAAGTGCTGACAGCATGCTTAGTTCGGTACAAGACACAAGTGAGGGCAGACCCTTCTTTGCAGATCTTACTTGCAGGTAGTCTGGATTCATTTCAAGTTCCAGATGGCTTTTGAGGGTGGTTTCTATTTTATCTGAAATAGTTTTCCTTTTTTTAAGGAAAACAAAGAAATTGTTTAGAATTAGAAAGATTTTTTTTCTCCCCTATGCTAAGATTATAACACATTAAAGGCCAGCCATGTTTTGGCTTTTACAACTTCTAAAAGTCTCCTCAATCTTACTGCTCTTTTTGTCATTGTTCGTAAGAAGAAACAGTGTTTTTAAAATGGCTTCTCACATATTTGTAGGCTTTTTGCTTTTTTTTTTGTCCTTCATCAGGAACTTTCCAATAATCTTCACCCACATATTTTGATTTACATCAATAGCAGTTTTCCTCCTGACTCAGAAAAGCTTTAGATCTAACCTAAAAGCCTTTCTGCAGCTAAGCCTTGCTGAGGGGTGGTTAAGTCTTAGCCTGTTCCCAGCTGCTTATAGTCACTGTTTTCTTCCAGTCCCCTCCCTCGCAGTGCTAAGATGGTGTTTCTCACTTCTCACCCTCAACTTACACAGAAACCTGCCATCAGGGTTTGTTGATGTGTGCTGGAGGAGAACTATCTTCTTGCTTTTAAGCAGACCTGGAACCACATGATGTAGCAGCAGCACAATCCTGCTGCAGTTCCGTGCACTGACATAGTTACAGTGTGTGTGAGTCTCACCCGCGCCCAGCTCTGCCTCAGCCTGCACAACACGGCTCGTCCCAGCCCCACTCCATGTCCGGCCACACTACAGCCGCACATCCTCCACCTTTTTTCCTGTGTCCTTCAGTTGCCATGTGACCTCTCTTTTAGAGCCCAAGCCAAAGTAGGAGAGGCCGAGGCCAGTGGTGTGAGGGGCAGCGGGGCTCAGTGCCGGGCCCTGCCCGTGGGGCACAGCAGCCCCCGGCAGCTGCGGGCTGGGGGCAGGGGGCTGGGAACTGCCCGGGGGAAAGGGCCGGGGGGGCTGGGCACAGCCGCTGGGCAGGAGCCCCCAGCGTGCCCAGGTGGCCAAGGGGGCCAGCAGCGCCCTGGCCGCTGTCAGAAGCGCTGTGGCCGGCAGGGCCGGGGCAGTGCCCGTCCCCCTGTGCTGGGCACCGGTGCGGCCGCCCCTCGGGGCCTGGGCTCAGGGTCGGGCCCCTCAGGGCAGGGGGGACGCAGAGGGGCTGGAGCGTGTCCAGAGCCGGGCAGGGGCTGGGGCAGGGGCTGGGGCAGGGGCTGGGGGGGGGCGGCGGGGGGAGCTGGGGGGGTCAGCCTGCAGAGGGGGGGCTCAGGGGCACCTGGTGGCTCCCTACAGCTGCCTGGCAGGGGCTGTAGGCAGGGGGGGTTGGTCTCTGCTCCCAGGGAACAAGCGCCAGGACAGGGGAACCTGCCTCACTTCGTGCTGTTGTGCTGGGGGAGGTTTAGATTGGGTGTGAGGGGAAATTCCTTCATGGAAAAAATGGCCAAGCCCTGGAACAGGCTGCTGCTCAGGGAAGAGGTGGAATCACCATCCCTGGGAGTGTTTAAAAATTGCATAGATGTGGTGCTTAGGGACATGGTTTAGTGGTGGGCTTGGCAGTGCAGGGTTAACAGTTGGACTTGATCTCAAAGGCCTTTTCCAACCTAAATGATTCTATGATGCTCCTTCCTGCTGATGAAGGCAAGCTCTTCTGCCCTTAGATTAATGCTGGAACAAAACAGAGTTCTTCTCTGAGGTTGGAGGGGAATTAAATCTTTAGAAGAGAAAAGCTGGGGTGGAAAATCATACAGGAGGACCTTCACTCCATCATGGAGTGGCAAAGAAATTCCAGAGGGAAGAAATGAGTCCTAATGGCCTGTTGTGTTAAAGACTACAGAACAGAAGACTTCTTCCAGTGGCATCTTGCCCCTTCTCAAAAGAATGGATCAGCTGGGAAACACAAATTTACCCCAAACATTTCCCCTCTGTCCCCCTTGCCCCCAAATACAAGGGCTCTTTGTACAAAATAATTAACCATGCTGTTGTACTTGGCAGTATTCTGATACTTTTTTGTATCTTAATTAACGAAAATTTCAAATAATATTTCCAAAACTATTGTGTGGTCTTGTTGACTATTCAAAAGGGATGGTAAATTTTTAGGGTGTGGATAGATGGTGACAAGCCTTTGGGAGCAGACTGGCATTGGTTTTTTGCTCTGCTCCAGTGTGGGCCGAACATGACATCTGTGTGTAGTCTTTCAGGTGAGTTACTAAATCAGTTTGGTCTCACATAACTTCAGTTTGGTGTCACATAACGTTAGCTATTTAAAATACATCTTGGCTAACTGTCTAGGCTCCCTCTACAGATAATGCAGAGAATCCATAAGGTGATTCATCCTAGAATTATGAGGTGATTGACTCATTTAATGCATGATGTCTGTCTACACACCTTTGGACTACAGGGAGAATTTAGACAACTATCTTATATTAAACATTGCACTTTTAGGTGCCTAATGTAAAATGAAGCCATCTCAAAACCTTTATCAAGAATGCTTAACTATCAGATCAGCAGAAGAATTGCTTTGGTACCTTTACTCCACCTCAGCTGATTAACAAGCTTGTTGCCTTATCGGGACTTGTTTCTTGTGCTCCAGATTAATGATAATCATGATAATTCTTTAGGGAGATTAAGTAATCCTCACAGTCACCATGTGTAATAGCTAAATATAGATATTGCTGTTTTACAGATGAGGAAATAGACAGTGAGAGTTTAAGTGACTTGTTCTATCTAATTCAATCTTGTCTCAGTTAATCTAATCTATGTTTTATAAATAAATCACCCAATAACTGTGATATGTAGTCAATAGACAGTCAAGACAGTCCTGGAGACATTACACAGGAATTCCTAGCTCCCAGGCCTATCTTTGTCCCACTGAACCATTGCCTTAAGAAATAAGACATAGCAGCAAATGACCTTAAGGGTTTCCATGAAGTATTTCTAGGCCATGCATTTTAATACAATTGAAGTTCTGAAAACACAACACCTGTCTTTCTCTGGAGGGGTTGGCGTAGGGCTTGTCACCACAGATGACCTGAGTACATGAGGAAATGGGTGAGAGAACTGTGTGGTAGATGGCATTTCTGTTATTCCTTTGGAGTATTATCTGGGAGAAGACATAAACCCCTTCAAGAACAGGGTGATATGACTTCAACCTTAACTCCTTCCCCTAGGACTTACAGGGATATTGAAATTAATAAAGAAAAAATATTTGTTTGAATGGGTTTACTACTTTGATTTTTATATTTTTGGTTGCTTTATATTTTTTATCAAACTGTTTCTAGTCAGGTAGTACTTACTACTAAAAATCAAAATCTGTTTGTGAGATGGGCCTGTATGGGCAGCACCCTTATTGGGAGACAGAAGTTCAGATCTATAACTCACTTTTGACCTACACGAGTGAAAGGATGAGGTCCACTCTGAATGAATTGCTGCTTGCAGAAGCAGGGAGGATTGAGGTTCAATTCCCCTTCCTAGCTCAGATATAGTGCAGATACGGCCCAGTCTGGAATGAATATTTAACCTTGAGAGTATTTGCTATCTTTGTAAAAAATCTTTGGGTTTTCTAAGTGGTTGGTTAAGGCTGCTGGTTTTCTGGGTTTTTTTGGTTTTTGGTTGTTTTTTTTTTCTTCTGGAAATGGGAAAGGGTTTTGGAATCTTACAAAGACCGTGGAGGAGGAAAAAGTTGTTTTATTCAATTTATTCAGCTGGTAAAACAAATCTGTTAGAGCTACACTGGAACGGAGCACATTGTAGTACAGTTGCGGGGCTGGCTTCTGGGGGCTTCCCAAATTACAGGGTGTGTTTCCAGAGGGAAGTGAAGTTTTCAGTCTGTTACATGAGGAACTTATCTCCATTCTCAAATGAATGATTTCCCTGTTCAGTTTTTTACAGCGGGTACAGTCAGTGCGGCCTTCCGTGATTAGCTCTATCTGGGAAGTACGGGGCAATCACTTCTCCACAGAAACATGTTCTACCTCTTTCAAAGCCTCTGGTTAAATTTTTATCTAAGTCATCAGATTTAGCAATTTGTAACTGATCTAATCTCTCTGCAAAATCCTTGCTCACCGAAACTGTATCCAACAGCTCTTCACTGTAAACCTTGTTGTTCATATAAAAATAGAACCACAAATTATGTCGGTGTCTTTTCTTTATTCTCTCTCTCTCTCTTTTTTTTTCTTTCCTTTTTTAATTCTTATGACCTATCACCCTTTCTTTTAACCTAAATCAAATAGATTTGCAGATTTGCCTAACAATAGCATTTTATGAATCATATCACCAATTGCCACCTATCATACTGCGAAACAGCTAATAATGTATAATTAACGTTATAGGCAAGTAATGAATCACATCATCATTGCTGACTGTCTACCACACTATTAAAAGGAAAGATTTAAGTAATCACAACTACCTTTTTATTTTCTTCCCTCCTTCCCCCAAAGTACTGTAAGTAGAAAAGGAAATTCCAACTCTGTATGTCAGCTGTTATTTCCATCAAACAACATGATACATCAAAATGGTCGCTGTAATCATTTACATAGGAAAAATCTAAGACAGACAGGTCAATAGTGTAAGACTTTGTGTCAGGATGTACATTCAAAAAAGAAATTTGCTGAGAACAAGAATATCTATGAGCAGTAGGAATAAAATATCAGTTAAAAAGACACATACATCTACCCTACAGTTTGGGAAGCTATTATAGTTCACTCCTGTTGTACAGTATATAGTGTTCTCTAGGAAGCTAACTGAGGTAGTCTCCATACCTCCAGGTTAAGGTCTTCATTTTTTCCCCAAGTTAAGCTATGTATTCTAACAGGCTGTTTCACCTCTTCTGTACCAAATTCTTATTTACTTTGGATTTTTTTTTCTTTGTCACTTTTTTCAGTTTTGGCCAATAATTCTGCCCAGGTCTGAGAATCAATTTAGTGATTTTTCAGCCCATGTTTCACTGAAGATAATGATGCTTTTGTGATAATGATGCTCCTCTTCCGGCTCTCCCCATATAGGAGACATGGTTGACTCTTTGTCCCACTAGGTTGAAAGTCACCAGAAGCTCTGCCAAAGTCATTAATGCATTCCTAACAGGTGATTAAGGAGAACCATGCCACTACAGCCTTATATAACACATACAGCAGGTCAAAGAGTGCTTGCCAATCAGTTTCATTGACCTGTTTGCCTATTTTCAATTTGATCATTGGAAGAGCAACTATTAAAGCTAATGAAAAAGCTGCACAACAGCCATTCTCACTGGTCATTAGGGGTAACCCAGGAACTCACTTTGTTAAGACTGTT
Source organism: Falco cherrug (assembly GCF_023634085.1). Lineage (NCBI taxonomy): Eukaryota > Metazoa > Chordata > Aves > Falconiformes > Falconidae > Falco > Falco cherrug. The sequence goes on from NC_073701.1 coordinate 65,150,198, forward strand.
AACACAGGAGTTGAATAAATATTTACAAATAAAAGAATCAGGACTTTTCTCACTATTTTTATGGTCCCAGGTCTCCTAATAAGGAATCTTCAAAAGATGTATCTTCCCAACATCCCTCAGATTTGACAATATACATAACTTCTGGGTAGGTAGAGAATAAATCCCTTCTCAATAGAAGTCTGTATTAGACAAGGGTATTGAAATGAGGTTTTCTGCTTCACTGGCAAATGTTTTAGATACCAAATTGTCCTTCCCTCTATAAATTGTTTATTGTTAATTCTTTTTTCTAGTATTTTAAACCAAATTACAGTCTCTTTAATGGGCACATTTTCAGCTCTTTCAACAAATGAATTTACTTTTTAAAAAAAAATATCAGAGACATCCAGAAGTTTTCAGATTTTTAATGTTAATATTATAATATTTTTCCCCTTAATTTCTCCCCCATTCTTCATTTTTTCCTTCTGAGCAATTCTCCCCCTCCCTTTATTTTGATTTTGGTAATGAGAAAACCCAGAAGCTCTGACGCTGAGTTAATCACTGTAGTCTCCCTTTTTCCTAGTGAAGCACCTACGGAAGGAAGTTCCTCTGATTTAGCTGCTACCTCTTCCAAAGATGCCTATAGCTGTCCTTTGAATACAGAGTATGTCTATGGCAACTGGTTCATACTCAAAAATCTGAGTGTAAAATACATGAAGTTAAATGATAGCAATACCACCCAGGATTGAAAACTTGAAATAAATTTGATATTCCCTTTTCCTTTGATGCTTTTTTCCCTCTCCCTTTGCAAGCCAAAGTACAAATGGGGGAGAAAAATTGAGGGAATAACATGAAAAATCACCAGCATTTAGCTTGTTAAAGAACAGTTGGAAACAAATACTTATGAAGATTTCCATTATTAGCTATGCTTTAAAAAATACTAATAGCAATAACTAACCAAGACAGAGACTGTCACAAAAACACTCAGTATTGTAAGTATCAATGCAATGTACCATGATATAGGTGTATATGACAGATTTCTGCACAGTAACGGCAGTTAAAATGGTGACTCAGGAGGGAGAAGTGAGCTCGTTTCTTCCCTAAATTTAAGATTTGTGCATGTAAGACTCACTTCCCACAAGTTTATACTGACAATGTGGAAGAAGAAAAATATAATAGAAAATGGGAAACAGGATCCTGACTTGATCTTACAGTAGTTAGGCTGCCTAGCTGAAAAGGAGCAGATCTGGATTATGACCTCTGTTCCTAGGCTTGATTATGTATTTAGCATTAGGCAGTCACTGAATAAAACAAACTTGGGAGCTGTGCCAGGGGTTGTCCACATCCATGCAGTTGCAGAATTGGGACCTCAGTCCTTCCCACAGATATGCTTTGCTAGTCCTTCCATGCATAAAAGTAGAATTTTCTCCTATAGTGTCAGTCACTTATTTTTCCCAATAGCATTTGAAGCAACATAAATATGGGTGGCTTTTTACGTTGATCAGTGAAACAATTTCCCCATTGGTGGTATTTCAGATATTTTGTTGATTTTGTTCCCATTTCCTGGGCTCTTTGTCAGATATGTCTTTCCTCTTGAACTACTGGGTAATTTATTGCTTGGAATTACGATCTCCAAAAAGCAAAATAACTCTAGTAACATTTTCCTTTAAGAAGTACCACATACTACTAAATTGCACTTTAATACCTCTTTTTGAATGTAAATAACATTTCTGTTATTGGTCAATGTACAATTGAGTTGCCTGCTGGAATAAAAAAAAATCAGCCTGGTATAAGTGTCAATTTTGAAATAATAATTATAGTTTTATGCAGTAAAGTATTTATTATATTATCAAATTAATACACCTTTTGGCATGTCAGGGTCTGTGGGTAATTATAGTTTAGTATTGTGGTAATAATTTGTATGATTTATGTTACCTATGGAGCAGTACTCAAAGCCAAAAAGCTGTCTGGCATAATTACTGTTAAGAGGTAAGATCAACAGATATCCCTAGCCAAAAGAACACAGCCCTAAGGGTAATAGACTCAAACAAGCAGAAGTCACCTCAGGTATTTGCTTTGCAGCTTGCCTTTTCTCACCTGAGAGACAGCCCACCCACTATTCCAGGCTGCATTAACAAGAATTGGTTGCTTTTATGTCATTGCTTTCCACTGACCTTGAAGTACTCATCTAAAAAGTGAGATATAAGAGAGTGGTACTGCAGACCCTTTGCAAGATCTAATTCTTCTGAAATGTGAGGAAAAGGGTTTGTCAGGAGATGAAGGTGGGTGAATGATTATAGATTCTCTTCTTTCCATTGATCTGGACACAGACTATTACTTTTTTTGCTTTTTTTTTTTTCCGTGGCTATGCTCTTATTTTTTTTTCTAAGTGCTGTGCCAACATAGAACAGAAAACCTTTACATGAAAAATCTATACAAAGCTGATTTTATATAGTTAAAATTTATTACAGTTAAAATGCATTCAGAAGGAACTTAACAGCTTGAGTAGAAATAGGTGGAAAGTGTGTGTGTGTCTCCAAATTTCTGTGTACTTATGCAAATAAATGTGTAGAAATTAAAGAGTACTCTCATCCCCTTTCAGAGCTCAGACCTCCCCTGGCAAATACTTACCACTGTTTTTTTCTGAAATGAGTAGTCTCCAGCAATTTTACATAAATAACAATATCTCAGAAACCATCAGAATCTTGCCAATAAAATCACAATCACCTTGTCCAGCCAGAATTGTAAACGTGCCTTGCTTCTCTCTCCCCTCCATCTTCAGCATCACCGTTCCAAAAGGAAAATACAAGTCTGGTATCATGTTCTGTGAAGGCTACAGACTCAAGCCGCAGCTGAGGAAGGTTATGAACAAAGGCCAAGATCCACAAAGGTATTCAAATACGTAATTCTAATTAATTTATATGTGCCTGATCCTGAAAACATTTATGTATGTACTCAACTTTCACTGGCCTTGTGATCTTCCTGAAGTCAAAGACATTACTCACCTGCTAAAATAGAGGTCTGTATGTTGTGGCTCAGTAAAGAAATATCAAATGGAAAGTGTCCTGCCAGCAAGTCCCTCTTTTTATTAAATTATGGAATGTCACTAACTCTGCCTGAATCTTGTGAGGAAGAAGGTATTTTTTCCTTCCTCTTACCTAGAAAGAAAAGTAGCAAAAAAAAACCCCCAAATACCCTGCTGACCCTGTTTTAACTGTGAAACGGCCTGGGCAAAACCTGAGTAGAGGATAGAAGGGATGGATTCATTTCACCTAAATGTCATGCATCAAAAGGTTAAATGTCTAAATCTGAGCTAGGCTCACTTCAGACAGAAGTGGGCACCTCCAGGGAGCAAATCATCCTATGTATGTCAGACACCTATGGTGGGATAAGATGTTGAAGGTGTCCATTTCTCTCCACAAGCAGAGCTTGGGGTGATGAGCTCAGACTTAGCTGTTTAGTTTTAAGACATCCAAGTCAGGGCAGATGAATTTTACCTCAAAGGCTTGGAGCATTTTCCTGAAACTCAAACCAACCTTTTGAAATTCACTCCTCATCCTTATAGAATACAGGTGTGCCAATATTCAATTTCTCATGTTTTTAATTCTGTAGGAATAAAGTTATGTATGTCTGTATATATGTGCATATATACACTTAATGGCTACACTGTCAAGCTGACCTTCAGCAAATAATTAAAATGTGTTTTAATCCTGCTGCATAATGTTTTTGTTGGCAGGTACCCCAGAGAAGATACTCTCCTACAAGGAGACAGCTGGTGAATTTCTGCCCACTGTATCATCATTACACAACAAGTGGGAGCTTAAATAGCTTATAGGCCATCCTACAGCTTGATAGGGCTACTTTGTAGTATGGAGCTAATTAATATAAGACCTCCTTCACTTGGGCAACTGTTACACCTTTATCTTTGTTTACCTCCTCTACCTACCTCACATGATGAATGTCATTAGTTATTGTCAATGGTTATGTAATATCCCTGGGCATGATCCTAAATCCAAGGTAGCCATTGAAGCTGGGAGGAGTGGAATTAGTTCTTACACACATATTTACATGGCATCAGATGTCAATACCTTCAGATAAACTTGGGAGATAGAGTTGTAAATGGTCTGATGAGGCAGAAATGCTTTTGCACTTTCAAGGAATCAGAATGGTTCAACAAGTAGGCTCTATTATTTTCATTTCTTTCTTTTCCTTGGTAGTTAAATACCCTTCCCATCTGTCTTCCTTGCCTTGAAGATGCAGAAACTTGAGTGCAGCAATTGCTTGGCTGGGGAATAATGCCAACATAATGAAGCACATGAAAGGGAAGCAGCCAAGTCAGTGAGTCATTTTGCAAGCCCAACGAATGTGGATGACTCATGCAACAGCATGGAGTAACCTGGTTGGTTGGAGTCCTTTTAAAACAAAAAAGAATAGTCAATCTCAGTCAAAGAATCTTATCATGTTTTCCCATGCTAGTGTTTAATGAAGCATGTAATTATGATGTTACCAGTTATGTTGCCCAGGCACAAAGCATGACGAGGTGGTCTCAAATCAGGTCAGTAGCCCCTGCTCCCTAATATCTGAGCTCAGGTGCTCTTTCTAATACTCTGTCTCTTTTGGGAAATAGGATAAGTAACTTAACCTCGTTTCCTCAAACAATAATCATAACAATATGTATAATGGGAATAATAGTTGTCTCACCTGCCTGACAGGGAGAAGGTGTTGTGAGAATTAATTACTTTGTGAAGCACTTTGAAGATAAGTGCTACGTTATTAATAAGTAAAACCCATTGCACTTAGATATAACTTGCAAGTGATTGTATTATATTACAGTGCTTAGATAACACAGAGATAGTTGCCTTAGAAATACCAATAGATTATAGAGAATTGAAGAGACAGATAACCACCAGATTTCTTGTGTTTCCATTTTGCATCACAATTTCTACTGGCTTAATGATATTTAGCTCTAAAATATGTCCCAGTAATGGAAATTATTTTTAAATAATAAAAAGATGTCATGGGAAAAACAGTGGGGTATGGTGAATAAATGTGCTCAAGAGTGAAAGTGAGATGACCTCTCCAGGGCCTCTTCCAACCCTGAGATGTGTAATATTTAAAGATAGCTCATTAACCTCAATTCTGATCATCAAGTACAGCTCTCTGCTCACTGAGCTCGTTTACCATGAATTGGAGTATGGATCGGGGGCTGAGCGAGTAATGTTCACTAAAGAGCAATATTGCAAATGTGTGAAAACTGGCAAGAACAGTCACCTCAAATGTAATTAAGCCAATGAATAGAGAAGTTTAGTATCTTCTGGGTCAGTGATATGATCCCATGGTGTGAACTGTTGAGCTGGCAACAGGAGCTGCAGTGTGGTTTAAATCTGGAAGCCTGACAAAATCTGCTTGGAGGAAAATTAGTAAATATGTGAAAAGTGACTTAACACAGAATTGCTCATACTTACCTTTGATTGTCAGAGGGTTCATTGGCCCGTAAAGAATAAAAGGTGGTGGAAAGCCAAAATCTCAAAGGAGAAAGGTAAAGCAGCTGTTGGTGGGGAAGGCTTCTGATTCCACCCAGGTGGCCTAATCCCCTGCTTGTGAACAAAGAGGTCCTTGAGCAATGTCATGGAATTTTTGTCTCCGTGTGGCGCTGTATTATCATGTTGTCACTGGGAAGTGTCCATGCTAATGTGTAGAGTACATCAATGTTTATGCTATGCAGCTTTCCCACCAGACCAACATTTCAAGGTGAAGAACTACCTGAAGAACTTGATGCAGCTGATAAAATTGACTTCCAGTTTCAGGTATGATGCAGGGCTTCTGAATCCCTCACAAACTCTCCTAATTTCTCAAACAACATATGGTACATGTATCCATTCATATATATATGATGAATAGTGTGAAACTACAAGACCTAAAAAATTAGCATGATGCTCAAAACTATGGCCAGTCAGAACTGCACAGAGACAAGGACATCTTCCTGATCCTCTTGTTCCTAAAGATCAGGAGAGAAATGGAGCTGTTACTTGGCTGAGCAACACTGGACCCATGACACCCACCTCAGCAGTCCTGGCAGCACCCAGAAGAGGGCGGCGGTATATGCCAACAATGGCCACTTCATTTTCTTTGAAACCAGGGAGACTGGAGGTCATAAAAATCAACTGAAAGCCATTTCTATTCCATTATCTGCTGAATATGGGGGTGTAGCTGCCATAAATGTTAATGAGTGATCACGTGCATAGAAAGAAGCACATCCTTTTTTGTGAAGAGAAGATGAAAGCCTTTTATAAACATGACCTGCTGGTGAAAAAGGCATATGTTCAGATGAAACCTATGGGTTTATACTGATGGGTTAGATTTTTTTTTTCTTTAATACAATACATTTTGTTAAGAAGAAGGATTAAAGTATTTGCCAAAATGATTTGTGTTGACAAAATGGCTTAGTACATTTGGCAGATTTATTTTATGAAGCGGAATAAATTAAGGTGTCTCGTAAAAGATGTGGGTTATATCCAGTGAAACAATTTCAAGTATTTCAGAAACTCTATTTTTATTCACTTTGCAAACGTGCTTAGTTGAACTGCCAGTCACTGTTACATTTCCATTTCCAAGCAATTAATTAAAATCCCAAATCAGGTTTTTTCTTGATCATGCCAGCAGGAGTTGGTTGCCATGGTAATAGGACGATCAGTAGCATTTGGGAGGGAAGAGAGGGAGAAAAAACGTTCTGCGTTTGGGCTTTTATTATTGAATCATAAGTGCAGGTCTAGAGGAGTGTGTTGGCTGATCTGTGCAAGCCTGTGGCCCCTATGGTGACAACTGGAAGTGAGCGAGGGTTCTTGGTATTACTTTATTGTCAAGGATATAATTTGGTCCAATATAGAAATCATTAGTGAAGACTTTTCAGTCCTACAGTCTATATGTTGAATCCATGAACGCAGCTGATCACAGCAAGTTTCAGTGGTGCTAAGGAGGATTTTTCTATCTGTAATTGCTCACATTTGCAGAGGGCTATCAAATATAATGGTTTTTCTCCCCAACAGGTTTGCTAACCTTTAGATTTGAAGCTCATTTTCAGACAATACTCTAGATCCGTGGTGGTTTCTGAGAGCTATTGCATATATGGGTTTAAGAAAGCATTAATGGTGTAGTTGGACTGGCAAGGTTTTATAGATTGGTGTCAGGGAGAGGTGATTAGGAGAAGGACAACATCTGGCAAACCAGGAAGAAGGAGAGAGGGAACAAGTCCTTCTCTAAACAAGCATGGAAAATGGAGACCTTCCTGAAAGAGGCAACAGGTCCAGGAGAGAGCAGAGCTTATCTGGGAAAGCTTACCTCAAGGACTGTCCCTGGTCCCCTCCAGTGTGAGCCATTTTAACCCACTTCAGAACAATTTTGTTGCTCTTACACCATAAAATAGTTGTGTCTGAGTTGAACAGCACGACCACAGTGATCACAAGAGTTAGGGGAAAATGGCATCTACCTTGTGCATCACCTGAGAAGAGGCACCAACCAGAAACAAACAGGCCAAACCCCATGCTGGCCTAACTGTTAGCACAGCCACACTGCAAAGTGGACCTAGAGATGCCACCAGCTTAAATAAAACCCCAACATTTCAGTTTTCCACTCCTAACCCGATCAGTTCTAAATGTGGTCAGCTTTACTACATGGCCATACAATGTCCCAGAGGTGGGAGCATGAAGCAAGTAAGATTAGAAAAAGTGGTGGCAGATGAAAGAAGTTGAGTACTAACACAAAAATATTGTCAGTCCAGAGCCTTGGTTGAAAGGTGGTAGTCAGCAGGACACTGAGTCATGGAGCTGATGCTCTCTCTGCCCTCTCCTGCTCCTTCCACTATGTTCCTCAATGGAGTTCAGTTTAAGCATGCTCTGGACTGATTTATGCATGAGTGTGTGGTGCCTTAGGGTCCTTTGCAGCCTCAAGGACATAGATGTGGAAAAAAACATTTCAGCAGACCTTGATATTGCCATTGTTCACCTGCTGATGGTGTGGCCAAGCAGGATAGCAGCAGAGAGATTCCCTGGATTGTTAGGCTGTAGTAATGCAGAGGAGCACAGTGCTACACATATGGTGCTTGTTAAGCCCCCCCATGAAATCAGGAGATTGGTAACAGAATTACAACATGCTTAGGGTTACAGGTCACACGCCAAATTTTATCCTTATGTATTAGCTGGAAATTAATCTGAAAATAATTAGGAAAGAATCCAGATATTAAAAAGGAAAGATTCTGACAACATTAGGATTTCAGGTCTTGAAATTCACATGTGAGAGAGAGTTTGAAAACACTGATGGCCTGGCACTTTTTCTGGAGAGGAGAGTGACTTTATAAAAGCTCTTTGACAAAGTCTTCACTCAGCTGTCACAACAGAAAAGCCTCACCTGGCCCTGAGATTTGTTACTTGCCTTACGCTTGCACTGTCTTGGTAGGGGATCAGCGTGGCTGGGATCTGAACAAGTTCAGGTGGAGTTAAAGAGGCCAACAAGGGATTTATTGATTTGGATATATCAATTTGCACTAGTCCAAACAAGTTGGGTTCAGGGTCCCACAAACTGCAAGGGCTGCAGGGCAGAAGTTGAGCTTTTGATCTTCTATATATTAGGATGTAGAATAATGTAATGATTTAGGGCTTTCTCTAGTGTCTCAAAATGGGTGGGAAGGGGTTTGAGAATAATTGCTTTATTTGTCTTTTCCACTCCAAAGAACTTTAGAAAACTTTCATTATATAATTATTCTTATCGTTATATGGTGACCTCATTTCTGTTCTTTTCCCTGGCATTTATCTAACTCTTTGTTGACCTCAGACACTCATCTCACAGTTATGCTCCTATGTATAGGCATCTAAAATTTAGGACATGTGGCATGTAGATTAAGATACAAATCAGATAAAACGACTCATGACTTTACATCCTTGATGCAACCTTGCTAGAGCATTTTGGAAACAGTCTGCATTCAGGTTGCCTGAAGTAAGTGTGTAGTGCCATCTGAAGGACCCCGATACATCTGAAATATTCAAATGAGGGTGGCAGATGGGATACAGGACCTGCAAGAGATGCCCCTTTGGAGAGACAACTGCAGGCCAGGTAGATATTGGCAACCAAGTGCACTTCAGATGGCATGTGACACTGAGACATGTGAGTAAAGCCTTCCATTGCTAGGTTAGACCAGATGCACAGGTTTTAGATTGCTGAAATTTGATAAGCTAAGCTTCAGCTTCACTATCTTCCAAAGTAGAGGTATGTAATCTGGGGTCCTTTTTAAGAAATCAGAATTTACTGACAATCTGAGGTTAGCAGACAATAATAATTGTTAATTGAATAAAGGAATTTCACACCAGTGATATCTATACCTATGTACATGTTCTCAGTTTTTCATATTTTTTTCAGTTTTTCACAAAATCCTTCTTTTACTATAAAGAAGGAAATAAACTGTTGTGTGTAATATGTATATGCTCTTAAAATATTTGATATGTTCATGTATTACTGTGTAAAGGTATATGTATTTAGGTATATGCACACCTCTACATTATATATATACTATGGTTATAGTGTTGTTATATGTAAACCAGCATGCTAAAGTGAAAATACGTTTTTTAAATATCTTAAATATTATTAGGATAAAGCATCTTGAAGGCATACATTCAGAAAAGAAAGTATTGCAAAATTAGAAATCAAAATTTGTTGTTTTATGAAAAAGCACAATTATGGAGCCATTAGCTCAAGAATCAGGCTCCATTAACTCAGCCATGTATCTTTATTACACACTAGACACACTCTAAAGTCTGTAGACATGCTTCTCTGAAAGTGACTGTCTTGTTTTTATTACTAATAGGCGTGAAGCCAGCGTTCACTCAGATCATGTGGAGGCCATCCGTCCTGTCAGACAGAACACGAACTGTGATAAAATGATTGCATCCTTTCTTGAAACATCAGTTCCACCAAGCGCTGTGAGGACTCCAAGCCAGTGCAGAAATTCTACACAGAATTGTTTGGAATAGACAATTTTCTCAATATCTGCTAAAGAGCAAAATTTTAGAGTGGAAGAAAACATAGAAAAATAATATCCTGTCCTAAAATAATAAAAACAAACCTCTACTGCTATCCATGTTTGAGATTCTAAAGAATTTGAACAGCGTATGGTATTTCAAGAGCATGTTATTTTATGACTGAGATAATTTGACATAAAAATAGTCTTAATGAAAGATGAAATATTTTTAGAGGGCTTGTTTTAAAATTCACAAAGTCCAAAAGTTTCTTTTGCATCTAAGGAATAAGTGCTGTGATTTTTGTGGAAGGTGTATTGTATTTTTTAATACATAAGCAAAAATTTAACTCATTCTAAATGTCAAACATAACTCCTCCCAAACCAGGAGCCCCAGCTACTTTTTCCACATTTGAAAGCTTCCAGTTGCTCCCTACTATCCCATCACGTGCAGATTACATAAAGTTTTACCTCTAAGGCCAGAATAAAATTCCTCTATTTAATATTCTAGTGGTTTGAATCACTTGCTGTTACTCATACACTCTCACCAGGAGCAGCTGAAGTTTCTCTAACATTTTGTTGGTTAATTACTTCATGACTTTGATAAAAGAATACATTACAAAGTGTACCTTTTAAAAATGTCCTTAATGCACCTGGCACAGATTTACCAGGGAACTCAGGGTAGCTGTTGGGCCCATCATAACTATCAAACTGAGAGGCACTGTTTTGAATCCAGCAGGAGAGATGTGCAGGTTCCTGTGAGGCTGGAGCCACATCTATCCAGGCACACACATATGTTCCTAGAAATTTGATTAAAAAATGTGATCCTTATAAACTCTACCTTCATAAGACCTTGTGAACAAACACTGTGACATTAGAAGTCAGGATAAAATATTTGTATTGACCTTTCAGTTTTATTTGCTCAGGAAATGAACTTCAATGGGGTATGCATGTATCTGTCTGTCCCCTCCAACAGACCTTGAAACCATTAACCAGTTTCAGTCAAGCTTCACAGAGAGAAAAAAGACTCAAAATATTTAGCCACTGTGATTTGTAAATGCAAATATTTCAAGGTGTATGTATTAATGAATATATTACAAGAGAAAGAATGTGCTTGTATTGTTGCTATAGCAAAAACCTATCTACAAGCTTAGACATAAGAAATTTTGATCCAGTTCTGTATATAAAATTATCTAGTGTCACTTGAGATGCTCTAGAATGTTTAAGATATCAGTGTGGGGATGGCAGATACAATATGGGTCCATTGGTGGACTAATACCTTTCTAGAGCAAGAATAGTGGGCCTGGTGGTATAACTCGAGGCCTCTCGCATAGCAATGTGCATCAACGTGTGGGAACTGAATTGAGTCCAGGTGTCTTTTTGGTGCTGAAGTTATGGTACATTAATCCCAACTCTAAATACAGAGGCTCTAAAGTGCAGCTGAGTTCTGCCGTACCTAGGTTTCCGGAATCAATTGAGATATTAACATTATAATGTACCTAGGTTTCCGGAATCAATTGAGATATTAACATTATAATGTAGTTTGGATTCAAAGGTCCCAAGTTAGATAGAAATTACTAGCATGTCTTCAATTCTTACATAATACAGTATAACTGAAAGTTGTACAACATGAAAGCTTCCTCAATATAGCATAAAGTCTGTTGATCAAAAAATTGTGCCTCAAAGATTTTTCCATATTTGGTTTTTTTAAATAAGTATGACCATTCAGTGAGAAAAGAAAGAGCATATTGTCTGGGTTTAAGTGATAAATTGTTTAAATTATAATACAGTTAATGACCATGAAAAGTTTTCAGTGCAGATTTGAAGGTGAGGTCCTAGATTAGTCACTCATCAACAAGGAATCTGATCTTGTTTTGTCACTTAGCCTCCTGAAAAAAGTTGCTTCACATCTCTGTATCTGTTTATCCTCCTGTCTTTTATCTATTTTTTTCATACTTGGATTAAACTTTCTAGAGTAAGAAATAGAATAATAAGAACATTGCCCAGGTATCTTATGGGATGAGCTGATGACAATTTTTGAACAATGAATTTTGAGAGAGCAGCTTGGGGGCATTGTCTTTGCCAGATGCTACTGGTGATGAAGGAACTCATAGAGAACGGAGCACTTAACAGCAAGTTAGCAGAGTTCACAATACTTCAGAAGGAAAGAAGGGTGGGTGTGGGTGTGCAAATAAATAGGCCCAGTAATATAAAAGAAGTGGGAGACAAAGTCTAATGGAAAATGAAGGGTTAGGAGAAAGGTTGGTAGCTCCTCAAAGAAATAGCATTAAAGAACAAACCTACTCTAATAAACAGGAATGAAAGAATAGACTATATAAGGATAAAATTAGATAAGTAACAGACTGAGGTACCGCTAGCAGGGATATAAAGAATAAGTAGAAGGCAGTCATCTATAAGATCACTAACAACAAGGACCAGATCAAAGAAAGTTTATTTGCTATTCAGTAGAGAATGAAAACAATAGACAGTTGATGCTGAGAACACCCGAGTACTATTCATGTCTAAACTAAAACGATGAATGATAATGAAGCAGCTAATGTAATTAACACCACTAACAAAGAGTGTAAAACAACTGAGGATAAGTGAGGAAAAACAGGTTAGACAGTGCATGGATCTTTTAAAATTGCCTGGACCCAGTAAAGTTCACATTGTTAGGCTACTTCTGGAATTGGTTGGAGCAAGTTCCAGAGTGGAGGAGTTACCTTTTAGAAGATCAACAAGAACAGAACTATCAGTTATGTTTAAAAAGGAGCAAGAAGAGAAATCTAACTTCTGAAAACAATTTGAAAGAACTACTCTTTTTACAGTTTACCTTGAACACCAAGTTCTGAAAAGAGTATGATATGCATTTTCAAAATAGAAAAAGAAGCAATAAAGAAGGGAATAGCTTGATCTTCATGTCTACAGACATGTGATCAGAGGTAATGGGCTTAAAATTTTGCAAAGATGACTTAGACTAAATACTGGGGAGGAGCAACTTCCTACATGTAAGGGTAACTAAGTACTACAGAATGACAGTGGCAATCCTTATCAGTGGGAGTTTTAAAAAGTTTTTTAAAAGGCCTGGATCAATATCAATCAAGAATTATGTAGAGGGGATCCATTCTTGGGCAGGGTGTGAGACTTGGTGACCTTATAGCTGGGTTTAGCATTGTCCAGGACAAAATAATTTTCTCTTCTTTATGCTTGTGATCTTATCCTGTATATTACTTGGGACCTCTAGCCTCTACTGAAGCAAAAATGATAGAATTAGTTTTCTTCTTCTCTTTTCTGTCCCATTCCTAGATATCACTAGTCCTGTAATGACGCCAGTCATAAGAAATGTGTTAAAATGGTAAGATCTAGATTATTTTAATCTGAATTCTACTTAACTGAAGAGGTCTGACTAATTTGGTGGAAAATCCTTCTTTGTTGTCAATTTACTGTTCTGCTCTAAAAAAGGATCAAGGAAGGAAAACCTAATAAGCAAAATGTCTTCATTATTTTTCACGTGCCTAAATAACTCCTGCAAGATCAGCAAGAATACTTAAAAATGCAAAATCTACGTTGTCTTTAATTGTAGATCCAGGTCTTTCCTGTCACTGCTCATGATCAAAATATGAACAGTGAAATAAGGGATACAATACACTTGTCTACCTGAAGAGTCTACTTCAATGAAAACATTCAATTCTGTGGGAACTTGCAAGGTCAGACCACTGAGGAGTTTTAGAAAGAAAGAACAGGGTCTTTTTTTCCTATAGTTGACATGAATCTCTTTTAAGGCTTTTTGAAGGTTTGCTTAGGACAGCCTATCCCAAAATACCTCAAAGTATAAGACACTGACACCGCTCATAGGCAGGCAGACATTTGTGCTTTAACTATAAACTGGACATATGTATGAATTTTTCTACAATGATGCAATCCCACTGTCAAACCCAAAGACAAAACCTATAATATAGGTACTGGTTGCTTTTACCAGGGTCCTCTAATACTATTTTAATGCCATATGAATAAAAACAGTGGATTAGGCAACATGGATTAAAAGGCACATCCCTTATGAATCTTGCACTATTACTCCTAATGGAAGAGAGGCAGTGAAAAGCTGAAGATTTTGTTTGCTGTTGATACAATCTTAAATGTGTATATATATTTAAACACAGAACAGTCCTGAGTACCAGCATTTTTTCTTCTCTACTGTTCATCCAAATAATACAGCCAGTCAGGCTGAAATCATCCTTGGAGAAGCTTCTGCTGTTCTGCTATTGCTTCTGCTCAACAACAGCTATTTTCCAGCAAGAACTGCAAAACTGCAAAGACTTTTAGCACACTGTTATGCCAGGACTGGTCTGAGGAAAAAGAGAAACGATGGCGCTGAATATTTCTAGAATTCCAAATGACCAAAAATTGATTGCAGGCAGTATCATAGGCAGACCTGACTGAACAGATGCCAGAAGAGATTTGCTCACTAAGATGGAGATAGACAGTAATTTTTCAGTGGAGAAATTACAGCTGTACTTTGACCACACTACCCAAGTCATTGCAAGATGGCCAATTCTTACAGTGGGCAGAAGATAAAAGAATGGCTTACTCAGCTATAGCAAGCCAAGATTGATGGAAATAAAGTTTTAGATTACAACCTTAAAATGAAGTTGATCTAAAAAAGGATGTGCCTCAAAAGACTGGAATGTCTTATGTTCTCAATAATAAAAAGCTATTAACAAAGCATTTTTAAGAGTATTTTATCTGGTATATCATGGAATAAAGATCTAGATATAGGCAGTAATTAAAGATCAACTTTGATTTTGATAATCCTTTTTAATTGCTTTTTTAATTGTGGTGAAATTTTAAAACATTTCTGTGAAGTGCTCTGTGGAAAAAACGCTGATGTAGAGAGATTAACTAATCGAGATCGCTCTATTCTGTTTGAATAACTAGAAAGGAACTTTGAGTGGGTAAGTGTAAAATATATCTAATGTATGGCTCCATGTAATCTCATCTCACCTTCTGGGAACAATGTATAACAAATTAAGCTTGGATCATGAAATGTCATACAAATCTGGCAGTGTGATTTCATTTGGAGGGAAGAACTACTATTCTCTTGGTTCTTAACAGCCATAGAAAATTTCAATTACGTGAGCATCTTGACAAATTCTACCTCCAGGGTATGGAGGATTTTTTAAAAGTTTTTTTTTTAACCAACTACAGTGTCCCAAAGAACATCGCCTGGTTTAACCATCTTGAGTCATTACCTATTTGCAGCTTGCCTAGCCTCTTACATAAGGAAATAGCCTTGACAGATGTGATTATTAAGTAAAATACTAATACATTAATATTTTATGTGGCATAGTAAATGTCCTCAAAATAAGCAGTAAAATAAGAGAATTGTAAAAAGAGTAAACAATCTTGTCTTCAAAATTTGATGAACCATTAAAAGACTGGATATACACCTTGAAGTTGAATATAATTAGACTAATAAGAAAGGAATAAATAAGATGACACAGAGAAAGATTCCTAAGGGAATGCAGAGTGAAACAAATTGAAAATTTATACAAAAGGGATTGGAGTGAGGATGAAGCAGAGGAAGCAGAAGATTAAAAATTGTAACAGAGGAGTACGCACATGATACATACCAGATCTATGTACCGAGATGGCTCTTTGAATCTGATTCTTCTATTGCTTTTACATCAAATTGGTTTCATTAAAAGGTCTAGTAATTGTGTTAGATAGTAGTATATTCTTGATTTAAGTAACTAATCCCTGGCAGCAGTGAGAGAGACATAACCTAAGTCAGAGAAAAATATGCTAAATTCACATTACTTTGGTTATCCCTGGACACATTAAAAGCTCTGTTGGGAGCTTGGACAAATTCCAAGATCATGAAAATCAGTTTAAGATTAAAAGTATGCCTCCCATATTGCGTCTACATGAATTCCTTACTACGCAAACTTGGACTCTCCAAAGGAGAAAGACTAGAAATAATGTGCAACTTGTATTCAGACTTATGAAAGTCCTTCATTCCCATATCCTCCTTGTAGGTACAATATGTATGATACAACAATATACAGATACTTCTATAATTTCTCTCCTTTCAAATACATGCATCAAAATCATCTTAGAGTTATCTGATAGAAGTACAGACAGACAGAGAAAGGGTTCTGTTCATATAGACTTACTTAAAGAAATAAGGTGGACTCTTCCTAAAAAAGTTGTACACTGTGTCGCTGATATGCTGAGTCCTTGTAAGTATGCACTGATCCTCGACTTTCTAGTGCTTAAAGCCTGTAGCAAGAAAGCAAGAAATGGTCTGAGTGAAGTTCTATGACATCTACTACTCCACTAAACCATTCAGAAAGACAAAAAGACTTGTTAGATAAAAAAATATATTGATAATCATCATTGAGAGCTGTAATCAGCCATTAAAGCCTTTTAACTTTTTATCAACAGCAGACCAGAGAAAGTCCTGCTTATGTGATGTTTGAAAGCGGGTGGTGATGTTTCAGGAGTCAGATGTCAAGATTTTTATTTAAAAGATGATATGAGGACCTGGCATCACAGCTTGAAAACAAGGCAAATTTCTACAGCAGCATAAAAAAGGTTAATAGTGCAAAAATATAAAAGTTAATAATGCATAATAACCACGTGTACATTCCAAAGAGAATGATATGGAGAAATCATATGTAAAGAAAAACAAAGAGAAAGCTCTTAAGGTGATAGACAAAGATGGACTGCAGCAGAGAATCAAGTCTGGAGGAAGAACCCCAAAGAGGAAAATCCTGTAAAACTGCTGCTCAAAATAGGTTGTTTTTTGGACAAAGTTACATTAGCACCACTGCTGTTGTATCTACTGTCTCAGGGAGGGAGGAAGGTGTTGTGAATGGCCATGTAGTTAGCAGCCAGAATCACTTTGCCAAGTCCTCTATCCCTCATGCAGCAGATGATGCATTTCAGACCCTTCATGCCTGTATGGATCTTTTCAAAAAGTCACAGAAGAGCTGAGTGGTTCCCTCTATATCTGTACTGGTCTCCCATGTTGTAGATGAGTGTTTTCAGGTTTCACTGTCTTTTTCAAAAAAGGATTGACATGAGTTAGGCTATGTGAATCTCAGTTTCCCAGCTTACATGCAATAAAGTGGAAATCACAACTCTGCTGACATTCTGTTTAGTGACCAGAACATACTCAGATACTGCAGTGTTTGGAGTACACACTGGTCCTTCACGTTTGACTATGCAGAGCTACCTGAACTAGCTATAACTTAAGTTAAAACCTGTGAAAATATGTCCAAATCATTCTCAAGCCTATTTAATGAATAGTTAACTCTAGTATCATTATATGTGTGTCCTGTAAACAGATCATAGAAGCCACTGACATTGTGCATCCCTACTTATCTTCCTTGACTCCAAAAGACTATATCTGATGAGTACCTGGGACTAAACTTAATGGTTAGGCAGGATGATCTCCCATATATATATTGTATGTAGATTTTTAATAAAAACAAGTGCAGCATTCTGCAAGCAAGTAAATTTCAACCAAACTTCAAATATCATCATTATTTAAAATATCAACGCACACTTTTAATTTTCATTGGTAAAATCAGGAAGCTTCCATTATTAATTAAGCAGCTAATTTTCCCTTGCCATATGAAAGAGGGAGAAGCAGCTAATTGCATTTGAGATTCCCTTCAGCATAATTAGATCTAGGCAAATAGATAATCCCCTTGACACCAATGACATGCATCAGACTATTTTAAAGCAATCATTTCATTTGGGAATATCACACCTGTAGTAATTAGGCAAATGCATCTCATTCTCCGAAGGAATTATTTCTGTAACGCGTGGAATTACATTGAAAAATGGACAAAATGAAAGACCATTTGTAAAAATAATAGTATAGTTGTTATAATTTGTGAGAATATGTTCTATTTTAATTTTCAAATATGAGCTTAAAGTACAATGACAAAAATTATGACTAGACTATGTTATTCAGGAAGATAAATTTTAGGTCAATAGATACAACTGCATTTGATAAGAGTAACTCCATTTTAAGCAGTTCTTTGAACTGAAAATTGAATCATAGACTAAAGTGAAGTTCACCAGAAATTAATTCTTAAAATAAATGTTTTTCTGACAACATAAACAGTTGAATGTCACCATTCCTGAACAGAAGATTTTTTTCCTGTTTCTAAATGGCTTTACATTTTTAATTTCTTGTCATTATGTATACTGTATGTAGCATAACCTAAAGTATAAAAATAAAATTTTTATCAGCTTAATACATTTTTCCAGAGGTTTTTCTTGCCAGTTCAGAAAAAGCCATTCTTCCCTACTTAAAACTTCTTCAGTCTTCACCATTTCAAGTTTAAATACCTTTGTGTGTGTGTATATGTGTGTGTGCATACGCATGCTGGAGGGATATAAAGAGAAATATGGAGAAACAATTCTGATGATAAAAAAGGATGTCCTTATATGCATAAGATATTCACTGTGACATTAGTTCTGCTAGGTCAAATTAGTTTATTCTTCCTTGTGGCTATGCTGATTTTGATATATCAGCTAGTTTAGCACAGGTAGGATTGCACTGTACCCTGAAAGACATAGAACCCTAAAGCTTCACAGATAGACCGTTGGCATTGTCTCTTCAGGAACCTGAGATTGTGCTTGTCATCAAGCCTTCTAATTACTTCATGTTTAAAGGTACTTTGTAGCAAGACAAAAGGGACCTAAATCTGTTTTCAATGAGGTTAAAAATGTTTTACGAGACTTGGAAGAAATGGTGGGGCAGACTTTTTAAGATGTATACACTGATGTTGAACTATCAATTAGATTGTTGTAATTTCCACCAGCCAAGAATCCATAATTCTAACATTATGATAATGTTATGCCAAATATATTAAAAAATACACACCACTCAGAGGAAACAAGAAAGCTTTGGAAAGCTTTGGTTTGTTTTGTCTTGTAAGGCACTTTAAACAATTTATGTACATGATCGCTCCAAAATGCAATGTTAATAAAGAAAAAGGAGAACAAGGCAAAGAACAGGCTTTTGAACCAGCAGTGTGCCCAGGTGGCCAAGGATACCAAGAGCATCCTGGCTTGTGTCAGAAACAGTGTGGCCAGCAGCACCAGGGCAGTGATCATCCCCCTGTGCTCAGCACTGGTGGGGCTTCACCTCGAATCCCATGTTCAGTGTTGGGCCCCTCACTGCAGGACAGACACTGAGGGGCTGGAGCATGTCCAGAGCCAGGCAGGGGCTGGGGCACAAGGCTGGTGGGGGGCAGGTTTATACAGGATATTAGGGAAACTTCCTTCACTGGAAGAGTGGTCAGGCATTGGAACAGGCTGCCTAGGGATGTGGTGGAATCACCATCCCTGGGGGTGTTTAAAGAACGCATAGATATGGTGCTTAGGGACCTGGTTTAGTGGTGGGCTTGGCAGTGCAGGGTTAACAGTTGAACTTAATGATCATGATCTTAAAGGTCTTTTCCAACCTAAATTATTCTATGATTCTAACATTCTCTGATTTTGACAACACCATTCTTTCACAGAACTTTCATAAGGTTTTTAAAGTAAAAAAAAAAAAAAAAAAAAAAAAAAAAAAGGAAAAGAAAAGAAAAAAGTTTACTTTCATGGGCTTCAAATGAACACTCATTAATGTCACTTGATAGTCTTGCACTGATCTCAATGGAATTTGAAGTAAGCTTCTGGAAATAAATATCTTCAAGCAGTACAAATAAGAAGAGCTTTCAATTTAATGAGAAAAACTAAAATCTCCAGAAAAAGCATTTTCAGCTTGGATTAATCCAAAACAATTTCTTTTCTTTTTTTTTGTGTGAAACAATTCTCTAATTTTAGTGGACAAGTATTTGTCCAATGCATTATGAAATGTTTGGCTTGTTTATTATTTATCCTCACTTTAAGATTCTTTCCTGATGCAAGTTAATCTCTTTGGAAAATGGCATTTTGAAATACAATAGTAAGATGATTTATTTTGACTTCTTGTTCTCTTTCCACTTCTCACTGTTATCTTGGCTGAATTTACTTCTAAATTTGCATCAAACACTGTCAATAGTTTTGACTTCTGCAGAAGTTTGTTACTGAGTGAAGTTAATATTTGCCATATAGTTTTTCCAAGGTTTGCATAGACATGACGCTTGGGAGTTTAGTAAAATGCTTGTGTTCAATACTTTTCTTTCAGGTCATCTGAGTATTTAGGCTAACCTGCTGTCTCACACACACTGCAAACTTTCAGTTCCTTCTGCTTTAAGTTCAGTTATACAGGCTATCTTTCTGCCTTCACTTACAAAAAGGAATCTTAACTTCTTTCTGTGGATTCTTACAGCTAAATCTTGATTTTCTTCTTGTAAGCTTCTACAGTTTGGGTACAAAATGAAACACCATGGGATTTTAGCAAAATGATCATGACAGTCGCAGAGCAGCTGATGAGAAACACTGCTTCTGTCTAATGAAATTGTGTTAGCTTTGAATGAAAACCAGGACTTTGGGATAGGGAGGAGATGGTCTTACCTTAACACTAAATTGGGACATGGCCAACATATCTACTCAGACCTTAGAATTTGGAGGCACTCCTAAGTTTAATAATATAGACACAGCCAATACAACCCACCTTTACCATCAAGATCTGAGTCTCATAAGACAGGTTCAACTCAAACTCGTCCTGTAAATATAAATACATGCTTTGCCACGACGTGTTTCATTAATACAAAACAGCCTCTCCAATCATTCATCACTTGAAATGATACACACAGGTGCTGAACTGAAGTGCAGCTGTCGATAAAGGCTGATGCCAAATTATTTTCCTGAGGTGAGTTGGCTTTCAGTTATGCTGAGTTTTGTTTTCTACTCTTTTTTTTTTTTTTTTTTAAAGAGACTGGGGAAGTGGAGAAGGGTTTTAAATCTTTGGTTTTTCTTTTCTTTAAATAACAATGTCTGTAATTTTATTCTTAATCATAGCAGATGGGTCTGAGCATTCAGTAGTTTGAAAGGCTACATTCACACTATGAAAATTTGGAGTTGTTTGAAAATACTGCTGAGAATTTCAGGTTAAAACCTTCTTTGCTAGTTCTTTCAGTTCTAACTAGGAGCTCCCAAGATGTGAAGATATTGAATATAACTTTCATTTCTGGCTTTGATTTCTTTTTCTCCCTTTATATTCACATTGGGACAATTGTTTTGAATTTTGGAGGGAAAGTTGTAGATGTCCATCTTGTACAAGTGTACATGTACAATGGCTTCTGGGACTCACCAAGAATGGAAAGAATCTAACTTCAAGTCCTTCTCCTCTTAGGTCCAGAACTCAGCCTCATATTTTCACAGTTCAGATAAAAGCTGCAAACACAAGGGAACTGGCTGAGTTCCTGTGGCAGTGACAGTATGGAAGTAGGTGTCTCAGAACTTCCTACTGAAGTGCTTCCACTTTCTATAAATAATTAAACAGTCATTTAGATAGAGACTTAAATTATGATCTTTCATATGAGCTGTACAAAGTCATAAACTACTTAACCAGGTTGTCTCTTTTTTCCAATGAATATTTAATTATTTAATATTAAGTGGAGACAAATCCCCCTCAGGTTTTTATATGAAGCAGTGTTGTGGTTTAACCCAGCGGGCAGCTGAACACCACACAGCCATTCACTCCCACCCCCCAAGTGGGATGGGAGAGAGGACTGGGAAAAAAAATAAAACAGGTTGAGATAAAGACAGTTTAATACAACAGAAAAGTAAGGGAAAATAATAATGACAAGAGAACACACAGAACAAGTGATGCACAATGTAATTGTTCACCACCTGCTGACCAATGACCAGCCAGTCTCTGAGCTGAGCAATTGGCAGCCCCCAGCCAACTCCCCCCACTTTTATTGTTCAGCATGATGTCATATGGTATGGAATATCACCTTAGCCAGTTTGGGTCAGCTGTCCTGGCTGTGTCCCCTCCCAGCTTCTTGTGCCCCACCACCACCCCCAGCCTCCTTGCTGGCAGGGCATTAAAAAGATAAGAAGTCCTTGACTCTGTGTAAGCCCTGCTCAGCAACAACTAAAACATCAGTGTGTTATCAGCATCATTCTCATCCTAAATCCAAAGCACTGCACTGTACCAGTTACTGTGAAGAAAATTAATTCTTTTGTAGCAGAAACCAGGACAAGCAGTATATGAAAGCAGAAAACTATTGTAGGCTGTCTATGTCATCTGTCCTATATGCTGTCAGTTCTGGTTGCTTTCTCACTGGCAAATAACAACGATGCTACCTGTTCCAACATGACCTTGTGCATAAAATGGGTCAGTATGGGTCAGGTTCATCACCTCACCATTGATCAACTAGAATTCAAGATATTAGTTTAAGCTCATCTGTGACAACCCCTCTATCTTCCACAGAGGAGAGAGCTGGACACTTCTTGAGGGTGTTTTATGTTACCCATTTACTAAAATACCTCAGGACAGAATGAATCTCTTCGTAGATTGTTTCTAGTTCTCTGTCCAGCCAGAAAATCTAGATCATAAACCTCAACTAGACATCTCAATATCAGATATATAAAGTTAAGGGAGACAAAACTAATTTTTCCTTTAAAATGACTAGACTTTGACAGTTTAAAGTTCCATCTTTCAGGTGGTAAGCTTAAATGGTGTATTATACCAATAGGCATGATATTAAATCAGATAGTTTTAATTTTGCAGTGAAGGTAATAAAGTCAAAGGGAAGCCTAATCAAGGAATACTGAGCCCTGAAAAAGTCAGATAACTGTGTTGAGATGGAGACGATGCATATAAAGCCAAGAAGACTCATCTACTTTATTAGTTAATTAAAGTTATAAAATTATACTAAATTAGTATTTAGATGGGACAAATCATACATATTTCTGTTTCTTCCCTAGTGCATAGAACTGATCCCCAGCAAGGGAGAGTTGTTTTGCCAACTGTCTCTTGTTAAAATATTATCAGTATGTTTCTCCTTATTTCTCTCACAGCTGGAAAAGGTGCTCACAACATCTCCCATTTAATAGCACATCCTGGCTAGAGTCCTCAGAGGCTCTTGTTTCCCTGTTAATTGGAGACTTTATTTGGAGATTGCCAGAAGCTGGCACTATTTCAGAAAAAGCTGGTGGGCCGCAGCATGACACAAGAGACTCCCAAAGAAGGAGGGTTATGGCCTTTCCTTCCTCACATAAGAGCAATCCCACAGCTCCCGGCGCCTGCGCTTGTGAGGGTGGAAATCTGGCTGGCACATCCTAGCCTCTGACTCCTATTAAAACAGCGACAAAGCCTACCCATCCCGGTGTGCCAAATGAACATCCAAGTGCATAACGATTCAATCCTTCCTTCCTCCCGAATTGCTAAAGCAGCTTGAGACAGTCACTTTCATGACCTTGTAAAATGTCTGCAGTGTTGCAGAAACAACCAGTTCCTCTTTGTAGTAGGAGAAGAGGAGTTTTTTTGGAAGGAGGGGTGTTTTTATTTTATTTTTCCACCTCGCCCTCCCTCCCCCTTTCCTTAAGCAAATCCCCATAACAAATAAAGTTACACTTCAAGACTGGATTACGCAGACTGTTAGGGTTGCATGCCAATGTTTACTTTAAGTTAAAAACGATACTTCTGAGAATTCAAATAATATGTTTAAAGTATTTCCAGGCTATTGCTTTGCTTGTATTTGTTTTGGCACTGAATCCCTTCACGAATATGTCAGTTTTGAAGGAGAGATGAATGCTGTTCAGTTACAGCCTTTGCCTATTGATCATACATTTAACATCTGTTGACTTTGTTTATGTGCAGTTTTGGAGGGATTCATAGCAAACTTAAGAGCACTTACTGCAGAGAAATTTTGCTGATGAGACGTTACCTCTTTCAAGGCAAATATTCTTGGATGGCAAATAACGGGGGAGTAGTAAGAGCCCACAGCACTGCTATTAGTAGATCAGAGTAGATAATCAGAATAGTCCTTTTTTGACCTCAAAATTTATACATCTATCAAAAGGTTTCACTCCAAGTTTTCATTGTAATGGTTTGTCTGGGACTCAGATGAAAGGACTACAGAATGCAATGCCTGTCTCACCTGACATCCTCTGGAAGATATTCCTTTCCATACCTGTTTTTTCTCTGAAAGCCAGCTTGCCTGATATCCCTGAACAACATGCCGGATCCTGTACTGTCAGCCTCGATTCAACTTCTCCCGAGGCGTCCATATCCTGTGGCTGCATACACCTGAGTTGGCTCCTCAGAAGTTACCCCTGGAATCAGACCTGAGAGGAGATACAGGCCAGGGACAGCTGAGCTGAGTTTAATTGAGCCAGTTGCTTGTGCATGTAAAGCTTATTAACTCAAGCTGAAAACAACGTAAACATGGCTGTGGCTATAGATACTTGGACTGATGCTCTACAGCAACAGCTTGGATTGTCTTGGCATGAAGATGTCCTTAACCCACTGTATTGCACTTATATAGACTTGAGAGACACATGGTTTTTTTAGTCCATTATTTCTTTCCTGCCTCCATTTTGTCTTACTCTTTGCTAAATTTAATTTGGGCAACTTCTATAGGGAGCCACCTTCCTCTGAAAAATGTAGAGCATACTTGGTTTCTGCAAGTTTTAGAAGCAGATAAAGAGGTTAGGGCTGGCAAATGAGGAAATCTGTAAGGAAAATTATTTTTTTGCCAGTTATAATTTTCTCATATGGTCACCAGGAGTGGTCTATCTGTTTCTCCTGGACTTTTTGAAAGACTTAGGAAATCAAGAAGAAAGGCAGGTAGACTATTCTCCAACCTTATCGTGAAAGCTAGATGAAACTGATGCTTTTTCCATCTATTCTATCCAGGAAAAGAACTGATATTTATTCTTGGGAATGATTTGTGGAATAACTTCACAGACTTTGCTTCCACAAAATTTGCTTAGACTTTGTGTTTATTTAAGGAGTACATAGTACAGCAAGAAAAAGAGTCTGGAAAGTAACTGGACTTTATGAATACTTGGAGGAAATGTAGGAACAAACTATGCAGATATATTTTATTATGTTTTAAATAATAGCTGAATACAAAAGAGGAAAAGTTGGTCAAGTTAATTAACACTTTGTCAAAGAAAAAAAGAAGACATAACAGGAGTTTTAGAAATTACTTGAGACTGAGATAAAGGAATAAGTCATTAATTGGTTATCTTGTTAGGGCTATAGAAGGAGTCCTAACAAGGTCACCATGACTTTGACAGTGACCACAGCTATATTGCTTTTAGGAACTGAAAAGGAGAATGGTGATAAGGAAATTGGATAGGTAATTATGCAAAGGTCGGGAGAGAGGGTCAGATGATTGCCAAGCTGGTCAAAGGGCAAGTATGTCATCAAAATGGCTGAAATGATAGTTGTCTGTAAACGCATTGTCCCTTTCAAATTGACATCAAAGAAAATGGAAAGCATTGATAATCTCTCTAAAAAGATAATTAAGCAGATGGGCATAAAAATTAAAAAGATAGATAAATAAGCTAATGAATAATGTACCAGAAAAAGAGATGCAAATATAAATGTTGAAGTATGGACAAGCTTAACAGCAAAAGCTTACAGGCTTTGCTAACCTGGAAATTTTAAATAATGGAAATATGAAGATTTTAATTCTTAATGATGTAAATTAATTCAGTGGTGGGAAATGACATGGCCCTGGGTCTCTCCTGTTTCTGGAAACAGTTTTGCTTATGCATATTGCAGCAACAGGAATGGATGTGAAACAAGAACCAGCCTTCTTTACTCAAACTGTTCCAGCATTTCAGCATAGAGCTTGTCTTTTGAAAGGTACTTCTTGGCTCCATTCACATCTTTCCTTCTCCTCACTGCAGCTGACTGGAAGTGGGGATTTACTGGGGAGACACTTGCCTTTTACCAGCAGCGGGAGTCTCCTCTGTGTGTGGTTTATGCTTCAAAGTAGTCCAACTGCAGACTTGCAACGGCAGACCTCACCTATTAAGGCTGTGTTTGCCACTGGTTCACAGCACTGTGAAAATCCAGCCAGAGCCAAGGACTTAAATGTTGACCCCACAGTCCTGCCAGTTTAGTTCAGCTTAGTTCTGCAGCCCCAAGATGTGCCCAAGATAGGCATTTGCCTGTGACTGCAATAAATAAAGATGACGCAATATACCTTACCTAGTGAGTAGGCAGGTTTTCCTCTTTCACAGGGAAATAACTGTTTCTCAATTAACATCATTTTGGCTGTCATTCCTTAAAGAAAAGGGCTGCCATATGTGAATAAAGGTACCTTATATTCCATCATTCCCATTTCTATATAGGAATTGATAGCATTACTGTCTACGGTATAAAATCTTTGATAAAAAGATTTTGTTTTGCACTCAAAATGTGTTCATGAAGGGAACACTGCATCACTTCATCAGTATGATTAAAGTATAGATATATGGAGGAAAAAACAGACCAAACAGAAAGGTGACCTAAAGTCTTTTGGTTCCTTTGTTTTCAGATTGACGCAGATTATTTGTGTCAATAGAATAATAGTCGTGGATGAAAATTTCTTTTGAGCTGGAAAAAAAATTAATTTCCAGATATGCAGAATTTTCACTGGAAGTTCATGGCAGTTGTTTCAAAAAAACCAATGACCTACTGGATAGAACACCTAGAATATCTGTGTTCTGGTCTGGGTACATAGAGCAGGGTCTTGAGCCTTAATTTTCTTTCACTGTAAATGTTTCCTGTACACAAGACTACTGAAGAAGGAAAATCTTTATTTTAAATCCCATTCTTTTCTAAGATCAAGCATCTGTTCCCTTGGAAATTTTCAGTTTCCCCTGAGTGACATTTCCCAGTGAAAATCCATCTTTTCCAGTTCAAATAATGACATGAACTTCAGAAAACCAGAATCTCCTGCAGCTATAATTCTGATTTTAAAATGTAGCTCTCCATTTCTGTTTTGCCGATGCTCATGCAGTGTGGGATATAGTCTGCCTCATTATATATTTCAAGTATATCAGCTGTTTTGGCACCTACTACAATGTTCCTATGTGCAATGTGGAGAGTTACAAACTGCTGAGGCTCTCAAGAGTGAGATATCATTTATCTAAGTTAAGTACTAAAAATCCTTAAAAGACCTGCCTATGAAGGCAGAAAGCCTCTGAGGGCTTTCAAAGCCCCCTACTTCTTTGCGTTGACCATATAGGAAATTTGGGTGTTTAAGAAAGCTTCCTTTACTTAACACCTGCAACCTAGATCTGAAGCAGATGTCTGACTTGTTGACTAGATCCCTGCAGCCTTGCCCGTCTTCTCTTTGCATTAGTGTTTTGCCATTATGATAACAGCCAATGCAAAATCTTTAGCCCTTGTTAACTCTGTATTTAATTCTACCACAGGAACCACAGGAACGTTCATGGAAACTGAAAACCAGAGCTGAATCTGGCCCATTAATTTATTTGTTACAGGAGAGGGGGAAAGAGAGGATTTTTTGGTATTTATATCATTTAGACAATGCAAATCAGTCACAGTGCAAATCCCCTTAACAGGGAACTTTTGGGGTCCCTCACAGCTTCTCTCAAAATATTGTGTCCTGAAATTGATTTAACAGGATACAGCAGGAATGTGGTATCTATTCCTATTTGATTCCACCTACTAACTATTACCAACTAACAGCAAGATGCAATATAAGGACAAGATTGTATTTCTGCTGCCTGCTCAGAAGTGGACTAGCTCCCAGCTTATTTCAAGCAACAGTAATTTTACTTTGTCT
This sequence comes from Falco cherrug, assembly GCF_023634085.1. Taxonomy (NCBI): domain Eukaryota; kingdom Metazoa; phylum Chordata; class Aves; order Falconiformes; family Falconidae; genus Falco; species Falco cherrug. The sequence goes on from NC_073701.1 coordinate 65,177,888, forward strand.
GAATCTGAAAACTGCATCTGGATCTGACACCAGGATTTCAGTTTTGTGTCTGATGAAATTTCTTTCAAATACCCCTGGATGTTACTGATGCCCAGAATCCTTAATGGTGACTTAGTTTCCATATACCTCTGAATTTGTAATAAAACAGAAGAGGAAGGGAGAAAGGAAGAAACAGATGATCTCAGGGCCCTGAAAAAGAACTGCTGTTTGCATTCCTGCTTGGTGATGGCTGTTATTCAGTGTTTTGGATACATGTTTTTTCCTTTCTGAAATTTTGTCCTGGTGGATGAAATTGTGAAAGACATTATCAGAAACTTTTATTATATCCGTGAATGTAAAGCCATTTTATTGTACAGGTTTTGCAGAAGGGAAGATGCATGTGTAGTGGAAGTGGCATAGACCTTCAACTCCTGCTAAGCAGACCTTTACATGTAAAACAGCTAGATCTGACACTGGAACTAAATGCACAGTGTAGCTCTTGCACAGAGATTCTGGTGAACGCTGGACAATCAAATTGCTTGTCGACCTATGGTCACTGATTCTCTAGAGTTCCCTGTCTGAAGCCTCCAGGCGTGCTCATGGGATACAGGCTTACATTCAAGTATTCCTTGGAAAAACTGGAGTCCATGCAGTAATGCTCTTTCTCCTTGTTTTCACCATTTCCTCCTCATATTCCTTAGGTGTCTTCAGAGGAATCTCCAACGCCCCTTAAGCATATGCCCTGTAGTGTAACTTTTTACAAATTCACATGCAAGGCATAATCAACTGTGCATGCATTTACCAGAATACAAGAGAGAAATGGTGCAGAGGTTGAACAAAAAGTCTTTTGCCATTACTTGTCACAGCCTTAAGACTTACAGGGAAGGTCATTCTGTGCCCAGAGAGAAAAGGTGTCTGCTCACCGCGCACTGCCTCAGCAAAAGCCTCATGCAACCCTCTTTATCTCAAGCACTTGAAAAATAGCTGCCTAAGATCAGAACCGTCTCTTCTGTGACTTTCAGCTGCCTTTGTCCTGTCATTCTCTGATCAGCAGGATGATAACAGCCTTTGGGCTCTGCTGCCAAGGTGGCACCTCTCCTGACAAACCTGCTGTCCCTGGCTGACTTCACATTGTAGGTGTTTGTCTCTGGTTAGAAGATCGTCCCAATTGTTAAATATGATATTCTGGCAGGGCTGAGCGTTCACCTTTGGGCATTCCACCCTCTACAGAGATGAGGAGGCTGAAGGGTACACGCAAAGCCGCTGACTTTTTTGTACTCCACTGAGAAGCTGTATAAGGTAAGGTCATTTTGAAAAACACACCTTGGAGCACACCAGAGACTGCTTTAAAGTATACTGGCATTTGGAGACACCCTTCAATGAATCAACATCCAGGAACAAGAGGTGCCCCAAGTCCCTGTTGCCATACAGCCCAACTTTCCCCACAGTGCAAGTATCATTTTTCTTGCTATTACCAGAAAGCCGAGGTCATGGGTGTGTGCAATGTGTTACTTCCTTCTCACTGCAGAAAAACTGACTTTAAAAGATCTCCAGGTTCCCAGATTTCAAGCTCTATTTATAATGCCCAAGCACTAAGGTATTTTTCATCAGTTTAATGCCATCACATCTGTTAATGCACTGCCTTACACTGCCAAAAAATAATGAGCCCAATCAAGGCAACTATATTTTATATACAAGCTATGACTTACTTCTTCCTAGTGGTGTTAATCAGATTTCATTTATTTTTATAGCATTAGGGACATTAACATTACCCTCTGGAAATGTTCCCCTTTCTATTTGTCCTTGGATAAGATATGTCCTGTATTAGGATAACTTTCTTCCTGAAGATAAATGTTTCCTGATAAAACAATATTGTTAACCTGTAACAACTGCAACATGAAATAAATGCAGTTGTCAAGTAAACTTTAAAAGGGGGAATTAAAAATAACAAAAAAAAAGAGAGAAACCCAGGACACAGATTAAAATACTGCTGTATTGTTCTTTGCTATCCCCAAATGCGTTTATCTTTCTGGCTATCTCACATGATTGAATAGCAGAGAAGCCACCTGAAATAATGTCAAATGACAGAAGATGTATTAGCATCACAGGGTAATGTGTTTGTTCCCAGGAAGAGGGAGGAGAGGTTCAGATGTCTTTCATACTGAGGCATGCAAAAGAAATCAGTGTGGATGAAATACCTTTAAAGTTTCTATGTATGAACTATGGGAGGGACCTTAAGTCTGCAAATATTTATGGATACCTATGTCTCTCTATTCTTGTTCTTTAGCATGTCACATTTAGGTCTTATCAATAGCCATTGAAAGCAATGGAAGACTTTCAGCTGACTCCAGTGAGTTTTTCATCACACCCAGACTTCTTTCAGATGTTGGTCTAGATAAATGCTTCAGCATCTGCTTAACATGTAAGCAGTTCTACTGCAGTCTAAGAGGGCTTTGCTAGGTAATGTCAATCTGTCTGCCTGTTACATTTCTCCTTCTAGCTTTTCTTTTCTTTCCTCAAACTTTACTTCTGTACTATCTTCTGACAGTTTAAAAAAAAACAAACAAACAACAGTTGTTTAAATTGTAAGGTACAATCAGCAAAGTCACTTAAAAAGCTGATGTTTTTTTAATTTTAATGTCCCCTGGGGAAGATGGCTTCAAGCAAACTGATAAAGGTGGGGGTATTTAATGAGTGAGGGGAAAAATGAGGCATACAAATGGTTGAAGACAGGAATGACAGAGGTGAATAATTTAATGTTTTAGCTCTCTTTTGATGTTTTCTTGGGTTTTGTTTGTTTGTGTGCTTGCTTTCTTTACCCCATGAGGCACTGAAAATATCTAAAAGCTGGTTTTCTTTGCGTTTCTTTTTTCTTTTCCTTTCTTACTAGATATCTTGGTTCTCTGCTTATTTCTTTCCTTCTTGAATTGTTGGCTTCATAATGAAGACCAGATTTAAAGGGAGTTGGCATTTACCCAATTTTAATCCCATGCTGATATCCTCTGCTTGTGATCCTAATTTCTTGGTCAGGGTCATCAATGTTTCTAACTTTTCCCTGTTCAGCATCGTCATTAACTTTTCCACAGATGGGCAAAGGGAAGAAAGATGCCCATTACAAGAAAATAAAACAAGAACAAAATGATAAACTACAGAGAGGTTTAGCTGCCTCTTAGGCACAAAAATCATGCTCTGATATGGTGTGTATTTGCATAAATTTATTATGATTTATTTATATATGTGGATATATGGAAAATACATAGCAGTTGTTTGTAACCACACATGTTCTGTATTTCAGGACTAGGTTATATTTTGAGATTATAATAGACCAAAGGCTATGAAAAAAATAAGGAAGATTATTTTTGGCTGTAGGACTACTAGGGTTTGGTTCCCCACTTGGGTGAAAAGTTTTGGTGTAGTTTCTCCACACCTTCGGTTCCCACTTGCAATTTTATCACAACATTGCCCTTCCTGTCTTTCAGGGGTGGTGAAAGAATCAGGTTCCGAGTGTGCTCCAATTTGGAGGCAGGGAAGCCGTCTCTTAGATGACATGTAAGAGGAGACCTGGAAAATCTCTCCATGGGTGCACTCAGGGGGAATGCCAGTATTTTTTCTGGGAATAGTATTAGAATAGAAGAGTACACTGGTGTCTGCAGCAAGTCCTAGGGATCTACCTTCTCCAGCTACTTCTATCTTATGTTCTATGTATAGGCAACAACCAAAATTTGCTCTCTTGCTGGGATTTTTGGGCAGGTTTTTTTTGTTTTGTTTTGGTTTTTTTGTTTGTTTGTTTGTTTTTAAGTATATCACTTTTAAAGTACACTATCTGGGTTGAGCAAAAGGTGCTCCACGAGCTTCTGTTGTAGGTTCAGCAGCTAAAACTTGGCTTCTGCTTAGCAAAACAATGCAATTCAAAGGCAGCAAAGGGAGAACCAGAGCTGGTTGTATCTATAAATGGAAGCATCTTTTGTGGCATTTACCTATAAGAAATACCTGTTCGCCTGACCCTTGTTCACCTTACTAAAGCATACACCTTGGCACTGTCACCAGAGTGAATGGAACAGGATTTGGATTCCTGTCCTGCTCTCTAAAGCTATCACTAACCTTGCCTTAGTTGCATCTGCAACAGTCTCTGCTCTGCTGTTCTCTGCTGCTGAAATTTGTTTAGTTTCTCTCTTAGACTCCTGAATCATTTTTCATCACGTTTTCTGACCTTTGAGACAGTAAATTGCATCTCATCATGTAACCCCAAAAGATCTAAAGAGATGCCTTTCTGTGCCTCAAACCAGTATTTTGGTGTGTGTTCTCTTTGTAGTTTCAGGGGAAGAAGGAAGAATGGGGGATGGAAAACTGGTTGGGAGCTTTTATAATTATAAGAGCTTTTCTTAGGGCTTTAGCTAACTATTAAGTAAATATGTTTCTTATTTTAACCTCTGGAGTGCCCCAGGCCTCTCAGGGATATTTCACATACATGGATTTTTGCGGTAGGATGTAGGTCATGCTGTTGCACTGATTAGCATGGACTCTGCCTTTCAAGATATGCCTCTGGGTGGGATGTTCTCCCAAGGAGTAACTGGATTAGTCACTAGGTCAAAGACTAAGTGCTTGGTCTTTGTGGCCTAGAAATTCAATACCTTGTCCCAAGCTGGAGCCACTGAGCCTGATAAATGAACTCTTTCTGAGACCTTGCCTAGCATCTACCTGTGCTGTGTTTAAACAACAAGAAAATTACTTCTAGCACATGTCTGAGGACACAGCTCTTAGAGACAAGGTTGCTATAAAGTGAGGTGGTCAACCATAAGTTTTGTCTTAGTGTTCAGTGCATTTTCTGAGATACTTTATAAGCTAAGAAATCTCAAATCCATTAAGAACTGTGAGACAGATAAAATATTCAGTTCCAGCCTGATGTCTTAATCCATTTCTGACTATACATTTTACACTGTGTTTAGTGTTAGGGACATCTGCAAATGAGCACACACATGCACACATTGCACTAAGCTTCTTTTTTTCTTTTCCTACTTTCACAGTTCAGGGTTTTCTTCTCACTTCCCTCACCCCTTTTAATGTCTTTTAAGAGAAAGATGCAGTCAGCAAAAAACAGCATTCTGTGGCTAATGTGCATCAAGAAGGATGTGTCATGTATAATGAGACATGAATAGCTAAGGAGATTGCACAGCCTGTATCGTAGGCACATGGAAGTGGATGGTGAATCCTGCTTTATGTAGGTCAGCCTATTGCTAAAACATATGATCATATCCCTATTTCCAGCCTAAATGTACTAATGGACAATTTATGTCATCCTTATCCATGATAACATTGTGGTTTAGATTGTCTCTCTTTTGCATTCTACCTTCCAAACATATCTGTAGACCACTGTACTTATTCCTAGACTTATGTCCCCTTCCAGCTTTCCTCTCCTATTTTAAACTAATTTTCTTTTAAATGCATAATCAGCCTCATCCATATTACTCCAGACAAAGGCTGAGGTGTGCTTGTAAATGGTCTTCCTTGTCTCTGAGAAACAACTGATGTGACACCCTTGAATTGCTAATTATTTTCATGCCCAAATCACTTTATTAGGTCATTTTTATTGTAATTGGGAAAGATTTAATTTTCCAGAAATTAGACATCTAGTTTAAGTGAATAGTATAGGCTTTTTATCAATCTAAAAGACAGGAAAAGTACCCCAGGAACATGTTTAATTTTACCATTTTCAGATGAGATTAAGTATCTCTAGGACTCTCTCACTTAACCTCAACACCAAATATGACTTAAGCTAAAACGGAAGAACTCAACTCTCCTTGGTCAATTAGATCACCCATGTTCCTCTCAATGCCATTTCATAGGAAAAAAATGTTCACGTGTCCCCACACATGAAACACATGAGACACACTGCGGTGTTGTGGTGAGGACTCAGAGAGGTGAGAGAAATACTGTCATCTAGTTCATACTGATATTACCTACAACTCGATGAGCTATAGTGAAAGACCTCTCCTTGCCTGTGTTGTGCAGTGCACTGGGTACCTCTATCTCAGTAGACTGGCCGGTGCAACCCAGGTCCTACAATTAGGTACAGTATGTTATGCAGAGCTTAGGGCCAGCAAAAAAATAGCCAGCTGGGCACGTCTTAGTGTTGTTTTACCCTCTGAAGGATACAAACCCTTACTTGCAACTGAGGTACTGACTATAGGTGTTCTTTCAGTGGGTATACATCTGGAGTAGGATTATTAGCCCAAACTGTACCTGTTTGTGGGGATGTTTTTTAAGTCTGTTTTGGGGTTTTTTTTCCCCAGCACTGAGGGTCTTTAGTTCCCCTGTATGTCTGCCCAAAATGGCTGGCACATCATGTCTATGGAAATACTGTAAATATAACATAGCAATTGTCCAGTTTTGTTGAGGAGTGCTCGGTGGTTAAACTGACCCAAGAACTGTCCATCTGCCACAGAGGCACTTCAGGAAATCAGTCATCTGTCCTGAAAGAGGAGAGAGCTTGTAACTGAGATTTTTCTTCTTCTCCCCTCTCCCCTGGCCCCCACAGGTATTTCTAAATTTGTGTTTCCACTGTAGCAGCAGATTGTTCAGGTGACACTTCTACTCTGTGCCATTAATGGCTGACAAAGCCCAGCCTTCTGGACAGGAAAACAGGGCTAGATGATGGGGAAGATTACATCAGTTTCAGAGACACCTGAAAGTCATCCATGTCAAGAATGGACAGTGAAGAATAGGTATCTTGTCCTATCTGCTGTTTATCTATCACAGACCTTAATCCAATACTGTCCATTCATAAGAAATTAATGGTGTTACAATAAAAATATAAAATTCAATTTACTCCTACATCTCAAGTTAAATTATTGCACCTGAATCAATATTGGTTTTTTTATATACATTATTATTGCTTTTTATGTATGTAAGAAGTCAGTCTCAAAAATGGGATTTGAGAACGTGACCTTTTAAACCAAGGCGATATGCAAGTCTTAAACATTCATATTAGTACAGCATGTTCCTTAGGTCTAAAAATAACCCACTGTTTTCCAGATAGCTACTAACCCCCTCTTATTTCTTAGAATTCATTTTTCCCCCTACTGTTACCACAAAGCCGCCCACCTGTTTCTAACTGTACTCCTGTCTAGAAGTGCTGATGCCAAATACAATTGATTTCCTCTCTCCTTTATGTAAGAACATGCATTTTCATTCCCACATAATCTGAATTTGCTATGTATACACATTTTTATGAATCATTTATACAGAAATAAAGACAGGCAAATATTATCACCTTAACCTTTAGACAAAAAGCAAAAGTGAGGAGGAGGGTGTATGTGTACGTGTGTGTGGCAATTTTAAATTTTCCGAAAAGATGAAGAAACTTTCAAAAATACTAAATCAATTTTCCTTTGCTCTTCAGGTTTTTATTATTTTTAATCAAAACAAAAGGTATCTGTGTTTATCATCAATTGTTCAGCCTGCAAAAAGAAGGCTCTGGGGAGACCTTATTGTGGCCTTTCAATATATGAAAGGGGATTATAAGAAAGACAGAGAGAGAATTTTTACCACGGCCTGCAGTGACAGGACAAGGGGCAATAGGCCTGAAATGAAAGAGGGTAAATTTAGATTGGACAAAAGGAAGAATTTCTTTACAATGAGCATGGTGAGATGTTGGAACAGGTTGCTCAGAGCAGCTGTGGGTGCCCCATCCCTGGCAGTGTCCAAGGGCAGGCTGGACGGGGCTGGGAGCAACCTGGGCTAGTGGAAGGTGTCACTGTCCCTGGCAGGGGGATTCGACCAGATGATCTCCAAAGGTTCCTTTGAATCCAAAATTATTCTGTGATTCTATGATTCTATAGTTTTAGATTTCCTGGTTCTTTTTATTTTTTCATACCCCTTTTTCAACAAGAAAAAAAGAAAATAGACAAAAATTTTTGAAGGATGACATTTGGTGTGGGTTTTTTCTTGGTTTTAAATGACATAGCACTGCATTTCTTCCTAATTCTTTCACTTTTTCTGTCTTTCTATTTTTCTCTCATATGAAGTCCATTTTTTCCATCTGGTTCCATATAAGATAAGATATATAAATCCCTTGTACTTTGTTACTGGCATTGGATACAGTTGTCCTTAAAACACCTGTTTTCATTAAACTGCTTAGAAAGCAACAATTCTTCCCAAGAATTTTTCTTTCTTTGACATAATTCTTAATTTAGCTAAAAATATTCTTTAACAATTGAAAAGGGGAAGCACTTCAATGACAATTTGACTTCTCATTAGAGAAGTGTTATTTTAAAGACCAAGATTATAAATCCGTTTTTGATTTATTCTTGAATTCTAAAGCTGATACAAATCTGTCATCACATCTATCTCATACAAGTCCACTGGTAAAATGGTACATTATTTTCAGGTACAAATATCTACATTTTTACACAGATGTGAAGAAACATTTACCCATCTAACGGAGGATACTTTCACTTTGTATTTCACAGCCTAACAAACACATTATGTTTTTTTGCTTATGTCTTTATTACCCATTTAGCACATCAACCAAACCTGGTATCCGTTGTCATTAGAGGGAGGCCACAATTACATGTTCTGAGTCATAACTCAACACTTTCCACCTTCAAAGCAGTTTGTGAACAATCCGAGTGACAGCCTTGTGAAGCAAAGCAGCATAATAATTCCAGAGTTAAAATGGCTTAACCGAGGAAAAGAGATTTGAATGCTGTCGCACAAGCACAGGCACTTCCAAAGACATGTCAACCTACCTATTTTGGACAATTTTTCTTGGACTGGGAGGAATCATACTCCAGAGGTGCCTGTCTCATGCTTACAGGGATCATGGATGGGTAACTTAGGCTGCTTTCAGGCAGCTGACGTTCAGAGGGATGAACATAGACCCCAGTCACTCATTAACAGGGCTGGGATTATGTTGCCATTAAGAAGATCTGTGATAGATGCTAGAAGTTGCTTTAAATAAGAAAGTAATGTTAAAACATGATGGGCATATTACATGTTTCAGAGCAAACAAGCACTCAAAAGGAAGGGAGAACATTCAAAGAGGGAGTTTAGTTGAGCACACACATGCACAGAGAATTAATTTATTCTTTTAGTGTGTTAGTCTCAGGCCAGGTAGAGAGAAGAAAGCTTCACCCTTTCCTTGGAAAACGAATAAATGTTAAATTGTCATGAAACTTTCCCTTTCATGGGTGTGCTTGAATGAGTTCAACTTTCATTCACTGTTCAGGCTTTGAAGGTTTGGGATTCTGAATGATTTTGAAACTATCTGGGACAGGTTTAGCGGTGCTGGTCTGTACTAAGCAATACGTGCGAAGCGGTGGCCTGTGAGCCACCCCCAGACATTATACAGCATGAAAATGACTCAGACCTTCAGAAATGTCTTCATTCACCGAAGTAGCAGGTATACAGAACTCTGTTTGCTATGTAGATTAAGTCCAGGTAGAAAATAAAAATTTCAACTCACTCAGTTTTTCACCAAAATACTTATTTTCTTCTGTTATTCTACAATCTACACCCTAGTTCTTAATATTTCTGTGAGTTTAAACTCCATTGAGATGTAATCTATAAAAGCATGAGTGCTTGATCATGCTCCAGTTCATAATCAATGGGGTAAACTAGTTGGATATAAAGAATCTGTATTAATGTCTACGGAATTCAATATCGTCTGCGTGAAACTCATCAGTTTTGTCCTAGGGAAGAATTAGGAGAGATACATGTAATTTCTACCAAAGGCATATAATTCTTTTTTGGATTGGCAGTAGAATTCTTTCCATTTCTATGTGTGAGAAAATGTGTTGTGTATGTGATTTAGTAACTGTAGGCACACAGAAGTTTGCTATGAAAAAATACACCATGACTGTCATAAAGCAATATTCCACATCCATATATATATATAAAAATATTTTAAAAACTGTAATAATAATGCACCTGATTACTCGAGAAATTGAATACATAGGATAGGAGAGGAAGAAAGAAATACCTAAACCAATTTTCTATTATAGAGATACAAGTAGGTTGATTTAAAAGTACTGCAAATCCAGTCAACTGTAGGAAATTCTTCTAACCAGATGGAAACCAAGGATTATTTTTGCTCCTCACCAGTGTGGTCTGTTTTGTCTTTCCTATAATGAACTCTGTTTTTTTCTCAGGCAACACTAAAAAGCAACATCCAAAACAATAGAAATAAGGAGATCATACCTGATTTACAAACAGTAGGTACTTTGATCTGCACCATGATATTCAAACCCAGACTGTTTTACACTGTTTTTAAATCATAGAAACATAGAATAGCATGTTGGCAGGGACTTCAAGGATCATCTGGTCAAACCTTTCTTGGCAAAAGCATGTTTTAGACAAGATGGCCCAGCACCCTGTTCTAAAGATAAATCTCAAGAGTGTCCAGTGTTTGGGGAATCCATCACCTCCCTGGGGACATTATTCCAATGGCTGATTTTTCTCATTGGGAAACATTTTCTTCTTCTGTCCAGTCAGAATCTTCCCAGCAGTAACTTGCACCCAAAAAGAAAGGATTTAACCTAAAGCCTTCCACATTGTAAGAAGATGCCATAACCATAACACTATATAATCTGTTATCACAGTTCATGTCCTCTATAACCTACCCTCTCTTGACTAAAATCTACATTTCTAAGGTCAGTTTGACACCTGTTTTCCCTCTTTCTCTGGCTTGATTATACATAAAGATGATATAGAAAATGGAATAGTTTTATCACAAACACATAAAACCCCCTCACCTCTGCCTTCACAGCCTTTCTGAAATTCAGTGGTCTGGATTCTTGTCTTGAATCAGCAGAACTTGAATTCAAATCCGTCACACTGCAAGTCACCAAGATGCTGGAGGCTAGAGAACAAAGTCCTCATTGAGGTCATGTTGAACCTCTTTGATACAGCCATTACTGTGTTAAAAATATACCGTGTACATCCAGGCATAAGGTTTCATCACGGTAAGAGAATGAAAAACTTTTTAGAATAGAATAGAGTATTTGACTAGTTTGTTCATGATTACCTGAACAGTAATGGCCATGGTGAAGGTACTACATGGTTAATAAAGAGTCTGCAGCCGGACATCAGGGAGAAAAGAGTTTGACATGCAAGGACACAGCGAGAAGGGGAAAAGGATTGTTCTCAAATGTTTTATTTTATTTTTGTCACCCAGCAGAGCTGGATTTTCTCACTTGGCTCTACTTTGTAGTTGAAAGTTTAGAAGTTGTAAGTTTCATTGACATATTCATTTAAAGGGGACGTGGGAGCAGGTCCACCTCGGGTCAGATTGGGATATTCTCACAGGACTGGTTTCTGCCTACAGGGAGAAAGCAGTAACATGACAGTACCTCACCTAGGATAAGGCTACAGCTCAGCCTGGCAAATAAATCTGATCAGAAATATTTGACCTCAAAGACATATTTCTATAATTTTTTTCCTAATCTTTTCACACATTCTAAGCCTTTAGCCTCTAGCGTGAGTTTTAGGAGATACCCATTATTCACTAACTGCTGAATTTCATATTTAACCTAGGATAGCTTCTTCGGAGTTACATCTGTTCTTTGATGAATCTTAACTGCAGGTAAACTTTTTTTTTTTTTTTTTTGGGGGGGGGGAAGACTAAAAAAAATTTATATATCATAGGATCAAGGATGTGTTACCGGGCAAACGCACTGGGGCTCTGAGAAAAGTTTTGTTGAAGTTTTTTTATAAGGAAACCTGCTGCCATTAGTCTAAATCAGATCTACTCCCTTGCAGAGTTGCAAGCCGGGCATCTGAAACTTGTTAACAACAGCTGTTGCTGGGTTGCTGTTTTCCTTTTTATTTTTATAAGAAGTGGAATCTTTAGGTCATAACCTGTTGGTTTTAGCTATAATTTCAGAAAGCTTTGTGTTTGAATGTATATTTACGTCTGGACCAAAGCTTAAATTTGGAAGAGAAACCATTTCTTCTGGTACTGTGTATAGCTTACCGGGAGTGATGCCTGACCCTACAGCATCATAAGGACCAATGTTTTTGCAAAGAACTGCAGACACATGCTGGGCTTGACTGCAGAAACCCACCTCCAATGCCAACTATACTTATCTCCAAAAGCTAAACTCAAATGACTCATCAGACATACTAGATGAAGTACAGAATGTTTTGAATCTGTAGGCACTTGCAGAAATTATTAAAATATATATCCTGTTCACTTATTTAAAATATTAGCTTGTTTGTGCGCACGTATTTTTGTAGTAGGGTATCCTACCATAAGAATTCAGAAGTAATCCTGAGGAGCTGAAGCTTTACTCTGTTTTGATGTGGGAATTAATTAACCCCAAGGGAAGGGATCTTGCTTCTCTTTCTGACATAGCAGATCTATCTCCTGTCAGGAGTAGGAAAGTGAACTTAGATGGCCCTCAGACTGGAGCCAGTCCTGTAAAATTATGTTCCTCTTAAGATCATGTTTCCATCTGCTCCAGGATATTGCAGATTCTCCAGGATGTTGTGAATTCTGCATTTTGATAGATCTCAGTGGTCACCTACAATTTACTTAAGTCACTTGAGGAAAACAAAGTACTGAATGTTTGTTTCCTACCTTGTAAAGGGGAGCCATAATGCTATTTTTCTTCTTCAAGTGAGGGAAATGTCATTGGATATGTCTAGTAAGGGACTAGGAACCAAGTATAGAAGTCCCCAAGCTAGTGACAATCCAATATGGCATATCCAGTGCCGGGGCTTGGGGTCCAGGATCAGTACTGTAGGCTAAAAAGCTGCACCGCAGAGAGAAATAAGTTTTACCTCCCTGTGAGACTTACTGTCTCACGCACAGGAGCAGGTATGGCAGAACTCTGCAGAGATCTGACATGGCTCAGTAGTGCTTTCCCCATTCCAGTTCTGAGGCAAGCTCAGGAAGAAAAAGTAGACATCTTTGCAAAATGCTGTTGCAAAGGTTTGGTGCTTGCTGTTTGCAAGGAGAGGAAGATTTTACAAGAGCCAAAGATGTGTTCCACTTCTGTTTCTAACTTTCTTTTCTAAGAATTCTAATTTTTATTGGAATTAAGAATCAAACTCTTTTCAGCTCCATGAGATCTTGCTGTACTTTCTGGCTGTGAAGAATCAGGGTTTTCTACCTTGAGTCCTAATTCAAAATATCCCAGCAATTTCCTTCTAATTCTCTAGGGGAGCTTAATAAGGCAGAATGGCTCTGAAACAAATGGACAAAAATCTTTCAAGTCACTGTTCAGATTAAACCCCTTTTCAAATCAAAACCCAGAAGCTGATGAAAGGTCTATTTTTTTATTTATGTTCCTCACTGAATTTTACTTGCTCTGTATTTTCTCCTTACTTGTTTCAACAGATTTCAAAAGTCTCAGGCAAGATAAGAGTCGCTTCTTCCTTAGGCGTTTTGCAAAGAGGCTAATCTCATGGGACAGTCTTAAAATAGCTGAGGTTAGAAAGTCTGCCTTAATCAGTTATTACCCTAGTGACTGTTGATGTCAATAAGTAAACAAGGCACAAAACTATGTGATTCTGGGACCACTATTTGATAGCACAGAGGAGTAGGATCACAGAATCATAGAACCTTTTAGGCTGGAAAAGACCTTTAAGATCAAGTCCAACTGCAAACATAACACTGTCAAGCCCACCACTAAACCATGTCCCTAGGCACCATATCTACACCTCTTCTAAATACTCCAGGGATGGTGACTCTACCACCTCCCTGGGCAGCCTGTTCCAATGCTTGAACACCCTTTCAGTGAATGAGTGTTTCCTAATATCCAAACTAAACCTCCCCTGGTGCAACCTGAGACCTTTTCCTCCTGTCCTATCACTTGCCACTTGGCAGAAGAGACTGACCCCCACCTCGCTACAGCCTCCTTTCAGGCAGTTGCAGAGAGCAAGGAAGTCTCCCCTCAGCCTCATTTTCTTCAAGCTAAACAACCCCAGTTCCCTCAGCTGGTCCTGGTAAGACTCTAGAGTAGGGGTCCTCAAACTTTTTAAACAGGGGGCCGGTGCGTGGATGAAGTGGCAGGCAGTCATCTGCGGCTGCTTGGTTTCCCCCCCCAACCCTCGGCGGAGGCGGGGGGTGTGGGGGTGTGGGGTTCTTTAAATACCGGGGGCCATATTGAGGACCCTGGGGGGCCATATCCGGCCTGCAGGCCGTAGTTTGAGGACCCCTGCTCTAGACCCTTCACCAGACTCGTTGATCTTTTTTGGACAAGCTCCAGTACCTCAGTGTCTTTCTTGTAGTGAGGGGCCCAAAATTGAACACAGTATTCAAAGTGCGGTCTCACCAGAACGTGTTGAACCTTGAGCTCTATTCCTTCTGGAGAAAAACAAGGTGAAAATATTCTCTAGTCACAGACACATGTTCAAAGGCTGCTGCACATCACCCAAATACAACAGTATTGGCATCTCACATGTTGTAAGGCCACCTCACCTCTGCAACAGCCCCAACTGTAAGAACAGATTAATCACAAGGTTTTGTCTTGGTACGTACACATTAACACTTTTTTAATTCTCTCATGAATTTCAGTCAGATTATAACTTGGAATTCTTTTCTTTCTTATTTTCAAATTTGATTTCAACTTTTCAACTTGTGTTGCATTAAACATAAGATATGTTTTTGGTAATAAGGAAGGCATCTAAAAAGGTTTGGCTCGAGCTTTTCATTAAGTCATTTGGAAAGTTGAAAAAAGATATGAAAATATCACCAACTGTAAAAAATAAGCAGAAAGTGGAAAAATGCATCTTTCCAAAATTTTGTAGATTAAAACCACATAAGAATGAAATATTTCTGCCCTCAAAACCATCTCTTTATTTTCCAGTCATTTTCTGTAAGATGATATTAGGTCATGGAAAGAACTGCAACAGGGTACCATGCCTTTGTCTCACTGAGACCTTGGAAGAACTTGCAGTTTGCATATGTAGCAGCTGGAGGAAGGAGATATCACTGTTACAGAAATGTTTTTGTTATTTCTTAGCAATCCTAATGTAAAATAGACCCTCTACTGTTTCCTCCTTCCTGTCAAGTCATTCATTCAGGATCTTCAGCATGAATCTAGTACCCTCACATTCTGTCTAGCAACAACTCTCCTGACCATTTAAATACAGAACCTTTGCTTTTTTTGAGTTGTTTAGAAAAGATCAAGTTAAAATCTATACAGGTTTCAAATCCCAGTTTGAAACTGATGTATATTACACAGCTCTGCCTCTGAGTGATTTCTCTTAGGCTTTTTCTCTGCATGTGATGCTCAGACACTGATTTTTAGAAGAAAGTGAGTAATACATAATGGCATAGCGAACTTTGTATTTTTCATTTCAGCAACAGCAAAATTCATGCAGCACTTGACATGAAATAAATTAGTAAGTTGTTCTAGCACTGTGTCATCATCATGCTCAATATTTGTTTTGACTGAGGATTTCAGGTTTACGTTCAAAGCGACACTTCTAGCTGTTATCATTTGGGGAGCTGAAAAACAACCCCTTACATGCCATTTCTACCCTTTCAGAGGTGCATTAAGACATTATTTATTTATTTCTGACGCTGAAAGAATAGCAACAAAACCAGGTAATGGATAAAGGTTTTAGTCAGGCAAAATGCAAAGGAGTTGCTTTTGCTGCATGATTTGAAACACAAAATCTGTAAAACAAATGTCTTTATCAAGTTACTTAGTAATGCTTCTGTTATTTATCAAAAACTGTAGTCCCTGAATTTCAGAAATACCCAGACTCTGTATCATGCTTATAGATTATTAGTCTTACAGACACATGAAAATGATAATGATGAATACTTCCTTCTTAAGACACAATGATGGCATGCTATGTGGTTGTCACATAACAGACCATCGTAAAGAGGTTTTACTAAGGACCAAAGCACATCTGATACATTTCAAAATGAAAGAAACCCCAAACCAACAATAAAAAAAACCCTCAAATTTTATCCATATATTTAATTTCATAAGTTAAAAGAATGCAGTCTTAGAAAATGACATCTTTATCAACTATATATATTAGAATATAGTACACAAAGACAAAATGTCGTAAACCATGTAATTTTCAAGTATTTTTCAACAATCTTTTCCTATGTGCTACTCCATGAGACCAAACTGAAGGGAATTAACAGCTTAGAGATGCATTAATTTGTCTGGGATTTCTCTCACTGTTTCTGCTGCATAGGGAGGAACAAAACCAGTTACCTGCTATAATGGCTTTGGCTTCTGCCTCTATAAAGATGTTCGTAGTTGCACAAGAAAGTACAGTTTAGGAAGCCTGAAACCACTCTTTGTTTTTTATAGCACCAATAAATGCAACTCACTGGAGGAAAGAAGGGAAAATCTAACTGGTGTAATAAGTCCTTGCATCTTAGCAGTTGGATTTACAACCTGAGTCATGCAAAAGCAAAGGAGCAAGTTTTTACCTCTTCTTAAGATAACACTGAAGGTTTGGTCCTGGAAGGTGCTGACTAATCTGACAATGACTGTAGGGGCCTTTCCCTGAGAAAAGGCTTTGACCATTGCCTGGGTGCTGGGCTGCAGAGTGATTCTGTCTGAAAATGTGGTGAGGGAGCAACTGGCACTAAATCTGGCTCCCTGAGCTCACCTGCACATCAGTTCTGTGCTCACCCGTCTGCAACGAGGGGCTGCCCAAAGCCCCCCCAGCTTAAACCCTGAGCTGGGAAGAAGAGACCTCCTCAGGTGAGCAGGGGGGAGTAAACAGCTCGGTGGGGTGTGACCTGGCTGCCAAGGTGCTTTGCTGCACGTAGGCACGTTCCAGGGCAGAACCTGGGTGGATGAGCGGTTGGGTATAACCAGCACTGATGTATGCAATGGGGGATCTCACCTGGGGTCTGTGCTTTTGTATGGCACAAATGACCCAGCATAGCACTTATATATGTGTTTTCAGTCAATATAGGATCAGAACTAGGCTGTTAAACATCTTGTAGGATCAAATGCTAAGTCTTGAGACTAGAAGTCATAAAAAATGTAGGTTGCTCATTCATTAGAGGAAACCCAATCACAAACTCTCCAAAGAATTAGTTCACTGTTCAATTAACATGAATGGTTGACATTGCTGCTTGAGCAGTAGAATTACCCCCACAGTGAATAGTATAGTTTTGTGATTTCTGCACTGTTAATACATCTCAGGCAGATCCCTGGGCTGAGACATTTCCATCCTGTGGATCACCAAAGAGTTGATTTGTCCTTTGCAAGGAACAGTTAAAACAGCATTGAAGAGTTATTACTCACATGATAGCATGCCTCTTGACTACATAGCAACCAGGTTCATTTTACGAAGAGCATAACACTAGCAGCTCCAAACTCATGCTAGCTTTGGTTGATTTTTTTTTTTTATTCTTCCTTTCTGTGGCAAGTTGCATACATGACAGGCCAAGCTAACTGCAGCGAAAGGGATGGACGTGAACATTTCAGTGAAGTTAATTTATCTCAGGCTGCCCATGTCTTAAGTCAAAGCCCTGCTGGCTTTTATTACAGAAGGAAGCCATCCGACTCAGGTATGTTCCCTGTAGTCATTGAAAAGTGAGACCATCATTTCAGAGGTCTTTGCATGGTGTCTAAATAAATTGCATATATGGTTGTATCAACATTTTACACTATTGTGAGTCAAATCACTTTAATGTAAGATTAGCTCCTGATTCTTAGTATACTAAACCTTTAATAGACTTACAATTTTGAAATTGAAAAGATCAAAGCAATCATAAGCAGTGTGTATAATACATAGTTTGGAAAGACTGCAATCTTTCTAGTATATATTTTTCTTTATTTGTTAATCTGCAGGGAAGGAGCAACATTCCGTAATAACAGAAGGAAACAGGATTTAGCTACACAATATGGTATTCATAAGTCAGTTCCAGCCTATTCCCTCCCCTTTCTTTTCAGAAACTCATAACTTTCTCAAAATATATTTGAGGGGCTGAAAATACCCGTGCTTGGAACCAGCTGAAAGGTAAATGTTTGGAGTTTTATATATACGTTAAATTATTTTTTTTTTTAAGTTAAAGTGTGAATTATTCAAGAGTGAACCTAACACATTCTTTCTTGTATATTTCAATTAAAAATGTAGTTAGGACAAATAAAAAAATATTAATGATCAAAACCTGAAACACAGACCTGTGAACATGCCTAAGTGCATTTATAATAGGAAGTAGTCTTATTTCTTTTGAAGGTTTGAAGTGGCTGAAGTTATATGCAGAAAGTTGAATATGTGCTCAGCTGTCTTAAAATTGGGGACCATACTTTGCCCTTCATATAGTATTTAATTATTAAACAAAATGTGTATCAAAATGCTTAAGGAATATGAAAAGCATAGGTATTTTTCCAAGACAGTTTTATTAAAATGTATGCAAAGGAATTTTTATTTCTGTGCCCCCTTTTTTTTACAGTGGTTCTTTTATTAACTTAATCTCTGTTTAATCTATATCTTGCCAAATTTAAGCAGTTGGAAGACTGGAATCCCTAATCCTCAAAAAGGTGTACAAAAGAAATCAAGTTTGCAGGAAATGAGACAACTAGGTCTAAAGTCATATATGCCTGAACTCAGCATTTGCATCCAATTTAGGAGGAACTTAACAACGTCATCCTAAACTTTTCAATATTTCCCATAGTCTGAGACAGCTTCAAGATGACAGCAATTTGAGTAGGAATAATGACAAGAATTTCTAAAATGTGTTACTATTCGTATTATTTTTGTTGTCGTATTTACCAACAAACAGTAATGAGTGGTAAAAAGGGAAACTGAATTTTGAGATGGAGTTAATTCTGAAAATTCAACCTGAAATACTAGAATTTCTAGCTTCTCAGTTCTTGATATTTCATATTTTTTTTTTTTTTTTTTTTTTTTTTTTTTAGGATAGATACAGAATTACAAATAAGGGGGTTTTTATGTCTAGTAAATCAGTATGAAACTACTGCCTTTCATGATTTTGTGAAAAACCAGAAGGGGAGGAATATATCTATTTTGCACTGGAGGCAGATATGCTGATCAAAATTCTTAAGATCAGCAATTTTCAGAAGCCATAGGTCTGATAACAGCAGCTCATTACAATGCATTCTTTTGGTGTTTGATAAATATGAAAGAAATCCTTGTGTACCTTAAAGCATGTAAATGTTTATGATTTACAGAGTATCAGATTTCAATCTTAACTCCCATATTTGAATACCACAACTTATATTCATATGATTTACCCATTTTTATCAGTTTCGACCAGTGAATTAGCACGCTGGCAGTCCAAAGTTTTATCCCTTTTTTTTTTTTTTTTTTCTTTTTAAACTTATAGTCAAATGAGTTTCAGGATCTAGCCTACAAATTCTGATTGATTTGGCACAATGAGAGATTCTGATTATTTTGGGGTTTTTTCCTCTCCATGTCGCAGAATCTGTTTTTCATGACTTGTCAAGCAATCTCTGATTAATTTGCCTCGTGGTACATGGGGCAGAATCTAGTCTTTTTCTTTTACATTTCCCAGAATATGTTTGACAATTCACTGTGCACACTCCAGTACCCTGGCACTGCTCGCTGGCAAAGCCCAGTGTATCTCCTCAACCGTGGCTGGTGACTTGTGCTCAGTTCAATTCTGCCATGAACATTTCTAACCAATATGTAAACCCCCTGCTTGTTAAGGTCTCTGCAAAGTGTTGTCCTATTAACCATTTTGTTGATGCCTCGTTTGCCTAACAGAGGATGCACCCTGGAAATGGAAAAGCAATCCAGTAATTATCAATATTTAACACAAGGCTACCACGTACTTCTGCACTTGCGGTCAGCAGCGATGAAGGCAGTGATTTTGACAGAAAAGCTAGCATTGTTGAAATGACATTACCATGTGACTGTATGTATGGCTTCCAAGAACAGAGAATTTGGAGAGTTGGAAAAGACCTTTTTTATCTATTTATTGCTCCTCCCTCTGCCCCCTACTTCCCACTCCCACCCCCTGATGCATTACGGTCACGAGACAGGAAAAACAGAGGATGGCAAACTTGGTGGTACCCTTGATTTCAGTCAGCCATATAAAACTGTAGTTTATAAAGTCTTTTCTATTTGTCAGCATCTGTACATGCAATGAAAACAGCACTGTCCTTTCCCCACCCCCACCCCCACCCCCTGGCCTTGGGGCTCTTCCTGGTCAGTGAATTTGACATGTCCAGTAAGGGTCAAAAAGAATCTACCAGATGCTTTTATTGCTCATCTTAATAAGCAATGGGAAAAGTGTCTTAGAACATTTAAAAATGGAAGAACTTTTAAAATGAGGTCTTTGTATATATGCTGTTAAACCAGCATGGGTGTGTGACTCAATCCTGGAAGAATCCAGAAAATCTCTCCCTGAAGTATCCAGTCTGTTACACATTATGTTCTGCATATGTCTAGGAAAATCCAACCTTTAAGGCCCACACAGAAATATATGACTTCTCCTTAAAAATACTGCTATTTCCTATTATTTTTTTCTTCAGCTGAAAAGTGTTGTCTACACACAGTGTCTTCTAGAATTTGCCTCATGTTTGCTGGAAGGACAAAATACCACAAGATCTTCATCTTATATCAATTTTGCTAAAATTAACCAAAAGGTGTACAGAGTGTCCTAATCCTGAGGTGACAAAAGCCCAGAGTTTTACAGTGATGCCTGCACCCAAACTTTTGTTTTTCATGACCCTGTTTGCTGTACTAAGCTGCAATCTTACATGGACATTCAGGACAGATCCATTTTGCAGGTGGTTGTGGATTCATGGGAGGGTGTGATCAGCTGATGATCTGTTGCTGGGATCCCCCATTGCTGTGTAGTATTTACTGTTTTACCTCAGAACCCTCAGCTGTTCTTCACAAAGCCAGGATAAACAGTAGTGGCCACTCTTGTTAAATTTCTGGGTTTTCCAGGTGGATTTTAGCTACGATTGAGCAACACTGGCATGTTTGAGAGATATGAACAGAAATCTTCAGGGCTAGTTGACCTCAATAGTAGGATATCACCTCTTCCTACTTCTCTTGGTATTTTATCACTGAGGCTGAAAGCAGTCCAGAAATTAGTATTCCCAGACTCCACACATGAATGAACCCAATTCTAATTTACGTCAGAATGTAGCAATTCAAATAAAGTTTTAAGTTGCTGTACATCAAAAAAGGACTAGGAAAAAAAAAAAATTGTCCTCAGGATTTGACTCATGGTCTGCATTCCAGGGTCACCAAAGCCTCAGTTTCAGGGAATCACTGCTGAGGTGGTATTTGAGGGCTATATTCAGATCTTCCTTGACTTAGATCACTCTTGCAATGACATTTTTAATGAAAGCAAAAGGTTTTATATTAATATAGATATTTAATTTTTGATTTGGTTTTAGCTCAGGCTGTTTTAGAAGTTTCCTGTGCTTTGTACCATGGGCTATATTCATGCCGTCTCAAGAACACTTGGCACAGAGGGTGGGTTGCAGACCATGGCTGGTGTTGGCCACCACAGTCTGGTGTAAGGAAGGCTAATTTAAATATAGTCAGGCAAATGACATAACCCATAAATCCATCTTACCACCCAAAAAGGAACAGATTAGATGAGTGAGCCTTTGAAGTGAAAGGTGAGCAAACCTACTGTACTGCTGTATCTTAAACCTATTTCCCCTTCCTGCCATGAAAGAACTCTCTGAAGTGCATCCGCTTAATTTCCCGTCTTTGCTCACCGCACAACAACTATTTGTCTGTCTTGCCCTTTGAAAACAAACATATTTCCACATTTAAAAAGGAAGGCAGAAGGAAGGATTTTTCTACCAAAATTCGTTTTGCTCCCTGAATTTTGTGTACGAGGGGTGGTTCACAGCAGCATGCCTCTTGGGCATGGGTTCTTCCATAGAACTGATGTCACCCCCCAGGGTGATTCAGGCCTCCCACCACGTGAGTCAGCCTCTGTAAGAGCTTATCTTTCCCCATTGACTACAGGGGGAGCCACCAGCAACCAGGATCCTGATCAAGGTGACTGAGTGACTGTGGAAACCCAAGCGAGCTGAATCGCAGCCTGGGGGTTACTAAGTAGATTATGAACACGACACTGCTTTTTAGGATTCAGCATTGCATTTTCTCACTCAACCAGGCTGAACCGGGGCTGCATGCAGTGTTCATTTTTCTGATATCCAGGGACATTACTCATGTCCCTAGCCATGAAATATGAAAAAAAGAAGGAAAAGACTTCAGAGTCCCCCCTTCCCAACTGTGCTAAAGCCTCAATCCTGTGCTGTGCAGGGTCTCTTTTGAAATGCAATTTGCCAAATGAGATTTCGATAAATGATGATTCTACCATGTGAGGCAATAATAGCCCACATCATTGTTTCTAAAATCTTTAGCAGCCTCCTTGCTCGTCTGCTGCAGTATACAGCATTTCAGGGAAATATACTGTGTCTTCTTTAAAGCAGGAGGACTTGACAGTGTTTTTGAGAATGGATATCATAGCATGGATTGTAAAAGCATGTACAGAAGCATTTAAAACTAGCAGCATCTGAGTATAACTTTGCAAAGTTAAATTACTGTAATGTCAGAAGGATAAGAAATGTGTTCAGTGTTATGAAATGAACAGATATCCTTGAGCCGTATTCAGTCCTTATCATTTAATGGCATATAACAATGTTTTGCTGTTAGACAAGCAATCAAATTTTTTTTAATGTAAATAACCTTGTCTTAAATCTATTCTACTCTGATCACTGCGTGACTGTAAAAAAAACACAGTGCAACATAATTTTCAAATGGTTTTCAGTCTAGCGGGATATGTGTCAGTTGTGGGTGTCTTTCAGAAGCAGGAGGTTTTAATCTAAGCAAAGGAGATCAATGCACAGCACAGGAAGGAAAAGGCATTGCAAGAGTCTTTGAGAAGTTTTAGGCTTCTCTTCCCCTCCCAGCCCTTTCACTCCCCTGTGATATTAAACACGAACTGCTGCCCTTGGCAATGCTGTTTGTAAGTTACAGAGGAATTCTCTACATTGAGGCAAGGATTAAAGCAGAACTAAGTAGCAGAGTTGTTTGAGGGCTTCCTCCAAAGCTCCCTGAAACCCATGTAAAGGTTCCTGGTTTTTTGTGGTTTTATTTTTTGTTTGGTTTTTTTTCCCTTTTTTTCCAGCAAGCCCTCGATCTATCCTTAACACCCCCAATGAACAGCCTTCAGATTCCTTCTGCTGTTTGCTTTAAGCTTTTGCTCATTCTAGCCATTCTTCCACACTTCTGTGGTCCAGGCAGTTGGTTAAAGAACTATAGAAATCACGTGTCCTGAGACTATGTGTGTACCACAGAAACTGGAAGTTTTGCTCTATCCCAAACTAGAACAGTTCTTTGACAGAAGTATCACCCTACTACAGTGCTTAGTAAAAGAAGCTCAAGTCTAGTTTGATATGCCACTGCGATACAGATGACAATGTCAGCATTTATCAGTGCATGGGAGACCAGATTTCAATCCTTGGTGTCTCCTGGACACAGTGATTTGGTTTGGTTGTGGTAGTACTGAGAAGCTCTCTAAAAATCAGCACCTCGCACTGAAAAAACACAGAGAGACTCAGAGAGATTGCAGCCTAAATTGACAAGACAGGTGAAAGATGGGAGGGGAAATAAAGGCAGAAATATATGAAATAACCACCCTGCAAGGTAAATCCATAGAAGATGTGGAACAGGAATTCAGATCTCTCAGCTGCCACTGTGTTCATGCACCATTACCCAGCTGCAAGCTGAAGCCTCCACTGCTAAATGCAAGGCTGGGACAGAAACCACAACATACTAAAAGATGTGTATGTTGCTTGGACTGTAAGGTTGACCATAGACCATGGCAACCAGGGCTGGACTTCTGATCTTGATTCTACCCTTCTGCCTGACTATGGTCAAATCTACGGTTGTGTTACAACAGTCTCCATGTCAGCTCTGTATGAGCATCCGTGCTCCCCAAACCCAGCAGCAAGTCATTCAGACAAACCCCAAGATCCCCCGAAGTATTGGTTTTGGTAATAATGCATCATCTTTAGTTTTCTTACAAGAAACTGTTGAAGATAAGGTGTTTTTTGTGGAAGGTTTTCATGGCAATGCCCAAAGGAGATTGGCTGAACGGATCAATTTTTGTAAAAAATTTTAAAATGTCTCCAAATGTCAATCATCATTTGTTTGATTTGGTGTTGCCTCATTATAATTTTGTAGTTTAAAATTCTTTGAAGCTCCATTTTCTCCCACCTTTGGTGCTAAGGTGGGAAACATTTTGACAGACTGTTAGTTTTCTAAGAATAAGTGTCCTTTCTGGGTTTTTTTATTTGTTTTGTTTTGTTTCAAGTTTGGTTATAAAATGACTCATACCTATACTGACACCCACAGACAGTATCTCTAAAAATGATTTAAACAAAATGTATTGCATTTTGCACCTTTTTTCCATTGTTCTTAAGAACTGCATTTGTTCTCATTAAGTCTTAACAAAGATCAGATTGAGCTAGAACTTGGGTAAGAGAGGTGATAAGTTTGCAGATAATAATGCATCTCATCAGTCATGAATTGCACAAATTAATCTTCAGATAGGGGCATGTCATACAAGAATTTACATGCTAGCACTTTAATTGTCAGAAGCTAGTTTCTATTAGGCAGATGGACTGTGAATGAGTAACAGCATTTCCCATTAGTGGAGGGAAAAAGAAAAATTAAGGTAAGTCCAAAAACATTAAGAAAATGCTTTAATGATGTTGTTTAACTTAGCTTGTAATGAGGAGTAAGAGCAAGGCCTTAAGTGAATTAAGACCAAGTCTGCTTTGTTTAATAAATACTTTCTCTGCTTAGAACAAAAGATGTGTATGCAAAAAAGGTAGTGAATAGAAGTATTATACAGGAAAAAGCATGCAGAAAAGGAAAGATCTATTTAAAGGAATACTTTGAAAAGGACAAAAAGAAATTCTCTGGAAAACACTGTTGATTATTTGTTTGGATGAAATTTGAATATTTCATTTTTTTCCGACTGATGCCGGTAAAAAGTGGGTTTTTCCTTCCTGTAATGAAGTGGACCAGAAGGGCCTTTACACTGTGCGTGGTTTGATTTGCATAGGGAAAAAACATGGTTGCCAGATGCGGGCCACAAATCGATTACTGATTTTATGCTGTACTTAACTTTTTAGCATTTCAGAGCATGAGCTGATCACCATGTGGCTTCAGAAAAGTCCATGTCCACACCCCGGCATGCCCTGGCAAAATGCAATCCTACCTTCATGAGATACCAACCCTCTGGGTTGTGCTGGGAAGGGGAGTGGTAGCGGCTCACCTAGCGATGCTGAGTGGCGTGGTCCATTGCATGCAGCTGTTAAATAAATGGGACAACCACTGGGGCTATTAAAGATTCACCAGACACAGATTTTTGAGAATAAAAGGATTTGGGCCACACTCTCACTTGGGATAAACTGGCTTCCAAGCGTAGGTATCGGCGAACAGCACCGGTTTATACCAAGTCAGAGATTATATTATACGTACACGCTTTCGTTGTCATTAAGGACTTGTTCAGTTGCTAGACAAAGCTCTGCAGGTCATTAAGGTTATAGTACTTTGTACTGTCGTGCTTGTCAGTTATCATCTGAAAGCATTTTTTAAGTATTTATTACACTTTAAAGAAAAATTACAAGGCAGCAACCCAGAGGCAGCTCAGAATTATTACAACCTGTTGTTTTGAAGGTGAATAAAGGAAAGAGAATATGTTTTGCCTAAGGTTACTATGAATCAGAAAAAAATGAGGATTAAAATCAAGGTGATACGACTGCTAATCTTTGGCTTTAATAACTAAACTGCGTCAGATCCTACCTGTGCTCAGGGTTCATGACTGTCATTTAGACAATTAATTGAATAAAAGCTAAAGCAAGGATCAGTCCTCATGCTTGTTACATTTAGGAGGATTTCTTATCACGTATCTAAATGTGACATAAAACCCTAATGAATCTCGTCAGCACTAGGATACATTCTAGATGCTGTTTCCTGACCAGGACTGAAAACTCTGGCTGTGATCCATCAAAGTAACCAAACAGATCAATAAACATAAAAATCTTGTCATTTAAAGAGATGACAATTTGTTTATATAAATTTACTGTTGTCTGTGTTTGCAGCAACAGAGGTTTAGGACTTCAGAAATAATTTGTCCCTTTCTTGCAATACTGTCCAGACACTTGGGGTAGTTCTGCTGTCATGCTTTGTTTACAAATAATTTATACATGTACAGAGAGTATTGCACCGTTTTATCTTAGCACATGAAAGCATTGGCTTTTGGGATGCTATACCATGTTTTGATCTATGATTTCTCTGATCAGCTTGTCTTTCCTTACTATCTGTGTAAATAGATGACAAACTCTCTATTTTTGTTTTAATTTTCTCTAAACAAACCCCATGACTAATCTGTAATTCGTTTGCTTGTTTTTAATGTATTTTATATGGCTCCTTTTCCTACAGTTGTTTTGTTTTGTTTTTTATTTTTGATGCTTTTTAAAAGTGAAACACACTGATAACATTCCCATTTCCTAACACCTAATAACATTTAATGTCCTATATTACAAATGATCCTGTATATCTTGAACTGATGAGATATTTTGCCTGAGAAATATTTTCACATTACCCCAGTGAAAATATTTTTATACAAAATATACTGAATAATAACTCACTTCTGAAAGTTTTCATAAGTGGTAAGTCACTAGGAACAAGCAAAAGTTTTTGCTTTAATTCAATGAAGCTACAAAGCTTTTGTCTGTTTTCCTCTTTCCATCAGAAATACTAATCTTGAACAGTATTTGGTCTTGTTTTGAGAAAGTAGAAAATTGCAAAATTGAATAATCTTTAGATGTAAGGATTGGATTACATTTTCATTCAGTGTCTTAAATTATGTAATTGTAATAGAGGCTCTAAGAAGAAGTATACACATGAACTGTTACTTTCTCTTTTTATTCCTCTGCTTGTTATCTCATAAAATTTCACTGTCTTTAAAAACTGCATATGTATGTACAAAGCAAGGAAGAAAAAAATTATCTTCCCGATTTATCTTCTGGCCACCCCCTCTATGGCTACCTACTTCCAAATTGTTCTTCCAGTACAGGATATGAGGATGAATGAGCTCCTCCACAGTTTTGTCAATCTTGTTTTTTAAAAGTGAATGTCTAAATGAAGTCAGATGAACAAAGTCCTGAAAGCACCCAATTGCCTTTGCCAGTTATAAAAGGCATCCAGGATGACTAGTGCAGTGGCACACACAGTCATCTCCCAACCCCGCAACAACTTGATCCCGTCTAGGATAGAGATAAAGCTTATCAAACGGAAAGCCACTACCAAACACCACCACACTTTAGGAATTTCTTATGTGTAGGAACATCGTAAGTTGTGGCAAGATTTTTCTTTATGTCATGACAGGTTATTATGGTGGTGGCCGATTTCAGCTCTAGTTTTTCTAGTGACTTCAGTGAGATTTAGATCAAATGTCAAACTCCTTGTTGTCCGAGGTTTTTTGGTAAAGTCAGAAAATCTGTCCCTTTAACACACACAAAATTCATAAGCTGCCGTATACACATGGCTGGAAGAGATACTATATGGTAACCAGTAGGATTAATTTGACTCACAGAATAAGGTGATGAATCTGCAAGTAAAATTCCTCAACATCATAAGACAGAAAGTTAAACCAAATTTCCTAATATACATATTTTAGATAATTATGGTTTAGGCCTTGCTTTGCATATTTGGTGAAAGAAACATGCGTTGCTGAGCAGCAGAGAGCACAGCATTCATTTAGTGGTAAATGGGATAAACTCTGAGCACTTGAGAGCTTACAAGGAATGCAGAGGAGTCCTTTCAGGTTCCTCCATGGTTTACGGTGGTAGATATTTGGTAACTAACCAGAAAAATTATGTTAACAGTCATCCGAAAACCTGTTGTAGCCAACCTAGGAGTAGAATATATTTTGCAGAAACAGAATGGTTACAATCCCACCCTTTGTGTGTTTGATTCAAACACACCAATGTTATATACCGCAGGCTGATAAATGGAACTGAAATATCGGTAAAAGAACAGAGTTTTTAACCATGCATAACAGAGAAACAAATTGTTAAACTTACTCAATTCTAAAGGCCTTTTCCATAATTTTTGCTAATGTAAAAGACTCCTGAGGCAACAAGACAGCTTACCTGCCAGCTTTGACATTTCTATAACCAAAGCAATATTTCAGAAGCCTTGCACTATAAATCTGATGTTGATTTGAATTTCCTGAAAGTAATAAATGATCCAATTAGAAAACAAACAAAAAGGTGAGAATAATTATGCTGTTTATTCTTCCATGATGATAAGGTGAGCTTGACAAGACAGAATGCTCTTCCTAAACCCAGTCTGCCTATGCTTGCAATTGATCTTAGGAGTTAAAGGTTTTGTTTGCATTTTTAACGCACCAAGTTAAAATGTATTGCCTTGATAGAGATGTTAAGAAGCAGTTTGCTTACAGTATCTCATACCCCTCATTTTATATTCCTTTCACTGCAGAATTTCAAAAGCATTTGGGGGTATATTATCTATGTAGAAGTAAGTCTTACACTGCAATGATTTACAGTAGCACAGCTTTTAAAATCCCTTCTCAACAGCTCTTTTCTGCACATTATCATTCATAAATTGGAATTATTGCATTGTTAATTAATTGTAGAGATTACTACAAAAAGTAAGAAGGCTGGTTTTTCAGCTCCCTTTTTGCATGTGTAGGTGCAATCAAAATCAAAGGCTATTCTGCTAAGCACCATTTTGCAACCCATTGATTCTTGGATTTTCTGAGGCTTCATCGTGCATAGTTTGCAAGAATCAGAGCAAAATGTTGTGCAGCGTTTTCTGTGGATATTGGTGAGTCCAATCCAAAGCCAGCTATGCTTCAATAGGTGTGGGTAGACACTCTGTGGTCAAATTAGGACCCAGCCCTCAGAAAGCGCTACGAATTGCCAGACTCCTCTCTCTGTCTCAGTAGTTTCTTACAGATGTATTTGTTGTGTAGATGATCTGTTGGGTTGTTTCAGAAAAAAAAAAAAAAAAGCAAAACCCAAAACACACAAGTTTATGAACAAGTGAGTAGCACTTGCTCTAGTCTCCTCAAAATCTAGGTCTGGGGAGCTCTATTGTGGTTTGTATTCCATCCATTTCACAAGAACTTATCATAATCTTGTCTTGATTTTTCCAGTGTCGCAGGTACCAAGACCTCAAAAGTGACACCCTAGGGAAAGCAGTAGCCATTTTAGAGGTCTAATGAAACACCTTGTGCTTGTGCGTAGATGCAGGCTGAATAGCAAACCCAGCAGCTGGTGGTTGATCATTTGATTCCGGGCACTTTGCTTTACCTTGTAACTGGGAGCTGTATTGTGCCACTAGAGTTTAAGTTGAGGTTGCAGTGAACTTAAGTAGTTCAGTCCTCATTCAGCTTAGCAGAGTTTAGCTTACAGGAGGTGTCTCAAAGGTGCTAGTGGATTTGATTTTGGAGTCACCAAGTGTCATGTTCATGCTAGTCAAAGTAAGAGGAAGGCACCACTGAACTCTTCAAAAATCAGCTCAGAAGGGCCATCAGATCTGTATTGCAGGAGATACAGAATATCTTTGCTTGACTCACAGTGGTTTCCTATGGTATTCTCCAGGAGCCACATAAACCCCACCTAATGATTCTCTTCTAAGAGTTAGACATTTGCTGTAAACCAGACTGAAGAGTTTCCTTGGTAGGAAATGGAGAAGGACAGAACTACCCTAGAGTGTCAAGTCATGCTGTTTGAGATATCTCTTCCAGGACTAGGTGGTACTTACACCTTCTCTCCATGCATGTGCATTCATCCTAGATGGCAGCTTCCAAATAGATGTCTAACTAGTAGGCAACTAGGGCCAAGTCAGATGAATCCTCCTCGCCTTTGGGGATGATAATAAAAAGCTCAAAAGTTGGTCTGTGTGCAACAAAAATATAAATAAACCCCTGTTTTTGTCAAAAAGCAAATCTGAGGTGGTCTTGCTGAATGATTGGTTGTCTATCTGCTGTCCATTCCTCCCCCACAGTTTTTGGGGTGGTTTTCTTTCTTTTTTTTCTTAACTTATTGATTTTTTAAAAATTCATCAAAAGAGTAGTTCAGAAGATATTGAATCCTGAGGAAGTCTTTAAAAATAGGCAGCTGAATAACGAGAAAGCTCTGATTAGTCTGGACTGAGGGAAAGGCCCTGGTATGACACAGTGCCAGGGAGGTCATGGAAGGCATAGATGTAATTGAATGTCCAGCCTGTGGGAAACCTACACTGAAAGGCTTCAGAAGCAGAATTCAGTAGTTTCACAGGTCACAGAACTTAATGTTTGGTTATTGCGTGTGCAGTAGAAAACAGAAAGCTCAACCCATAACATGGATGTTTCAGTTTTAATTCAATAATAATAACAGCACCAGCATCAGTTTAAAAACAAACAAAAAAAAAGATCAGTAGAAAGATGTTAAAATGAGAAGATAGTCTGTTGTTTTGCACAGAACCACAACTGTATGTTTCCACTGGGCTGTCTTCGTACTCATTTGCACCAGGCGAGGTGGGAGTAGAAGTCTGTGCCAGTGTGGAGGACAGTAACGATTTCCACCCACTTTGCTCTCTGACTGTGCGGAGCGCAGGGCAGCAGTGAATCAACCCCAGTAACTCCATTCCTGAGCTCTGAGGTTGCTCTAAATGCTTTCATCACCAGGTTTTGTTTTGCTACATCTTATAAAAATGGCCTTGCATTTATTGTTCTCAGAGTTTTACTGTTTTTTTCCCACTGCATTGCTATGAAAATTGTTTCATTCTTATTCTAATATTGTGGGCTTCAAGAATAGATCTCCTTGCCTAGCATTCCTCTGAAATATGAAAGAAATGCCCTCTGCAGCAAGCTTAACACTGCTATCATCTGCATAATAAAGATAGGCTGTATGTATAGAATATGCATACACATGTATAAATTTATACTGATATACTCTGTGGATACAAAGATAAACAGAATAAGAATCACAGCAGCAGAATAGGGGAAGAGACCTGTAACTCAGTGACTGACATGAAGAACAGATCTCATCTGTCAAATGACCAAATTGAGAGACTTTTATGAACATCTCTTCTAGGACAAAGTACTTTATATGTGAAAAATAAATGTATGCAACCTGATAGTGTGGTTTGATTTCCCTAACAATTCCGTAGAAAAGTTGTTTCTCATTCTTTCTTTCTTCCCCACCCCCACCCCCCCCTACCCCACCCCCCACCCCCCCGGCAGTTTTCTCTCACCTCCTTTTTTCAGAACAAAATAAAATGATTGGATTGTTAAAAATACATGTGCTCAATTTTGGATCTTGATATGGGTAAAATTATCTACTTAGTCATGAGTTCAGATACTCTCAGACCTGCTCTAAACGTCTCACAAATAATTAAAAATAGTACAGTAACATCAGACACATTGTTCACCTAGATCTGTGGGGAATTTGCTTATGTGATTGCTATTGCTTTTTCTTGAGAGATGTAAAGTAAGGCAGAAGTGTACAAAGCTTAAAATTTATCAGGGTTATATCATCAATGTTATTTCCACAAACATTGGCTGTCAAGAGTCTGCTAAAAAGAATGTCTGCTTACATTCAATTGCAGAATCAAATATCAGCTTGCTTAGTAAAACAACGCAAAAACTGACTTCTACTGGAAATTGCCTGACAGTATATCTTGCAATTAAAGTTTTGCCATGGGCATAGGGCCCTGATTCAGCAAGGCACTTGTGTATCTCACTTCACTCATGTGATTGTGCCCCAGTTGAACTCAGTGGAACCACAAACATGATCAGGTTTCATGTGGGCTCAAGAAGTTTGCTGAATCAGCACCTGAGAAGCAAGAAGATGTCCTTAACTGTGGAATCATGTTAATGACTCAATAAAAAATAATAAAAAACCACCAGCTCAAATTTTCAGCTAAAGACTTTCCTTTAGGAGGTGATGTAATATTGGGCACTTTGCAATGCATCTGCTTGCATCAAATCTCTTTTCCTATTCATTTGATGATTTTTTTCCACTTAGTAGCGACACGTGAATTTTGAGCTTGTTTTATGTATCTTTTATTGAACCCACTGTGAGTTTCTGATCTACCTTTTAGCCAGGCTAGGCTCCAGTAACCAGTAACAGGTAGATTCTTGTTTGAAAACAAGACTTTTTGAATGAACGTGACTTAGTACAAGGTTCATTTGACTGGAATAGGAGGTGGCATTTTTCTAAAGCTGAGGTTCAGACATCACCTTGTCCCCAGTTAAGGCATTTTTGAGTCCTAACAGCACAAAGGCATCACTGAAGAAACTAAAAAGCGGGATTTTTTTGCAACAGACTCAAGTAGAAGCAGCTTTAAAAAAAAAATGGAAAAAAGGGAGGTAGAAAAGCAAAACTTAAATAAAAGGGCTGGATTTGCGTATGTTCTTTGAAGCTTTTCTTTATAGGCAAAGAATAAATGTGCAGAGAGGGGAGAGGGGAAAAGGAACCAAAAATAATTTAAGAAAACACTGAGTTCTGTCTTTGAATTATATAAAAGCAGCTGCATTTGATTTAATTTTTCTTTAGCATAATGTGCTGTATAATCACGGGCTTCATCATCCCCTGGGCCTCAGCTTTGGGAGCTGTGCCACAGGGGAGGCAGAATTTGTCCCATGCTTTGCTTCAAAAATAGACTGTTACCTCTGTCACTGCTCTTCCCTCTTAGAAACTCTTTCATTTGAGATGCTAAATGGTCCTAAAAAATATTGCTTGTGATGCCATCAGCCTTGTCCCCTCTAAGATATCAAAAGGAATGATTAATTTACCAAAAAGGTAAAAGTCCTCCACACTCCTAAGGCTCATCAGCTGGAAGAATAAATAAATGGAGGTAGGAGAAATGCTGCAATCTGCCAAGAGGACTGACTACAGGATGTGTTTCAAGCCCACTTCTTAACACAGAGCATGGTTGGGGGAGGGAGGAGAGAGGGAGGAAGAAGCTGAGGGACTGCATGGAGGGGGATGAACTTGTTGAGCAGTACATTTAAAGGCTGGCTGTCTTCCAAGGTAAAGCCACTTACTTTCACAAGGGTGGAAGAAGGCTTTGCCAGGGGAAGATTTGTCCCTAAAAAAGCATTAGTGAGAATTTGAAATAAAAACAGTGTTGAAAAATGCCAACGTTTTTTCAGTTATCAAACAGGGCTAAATGATACGTTAAGGTTTATTTTTTTTTTTCACCTTTTCCAAAACATAACCAAAGAGGACTGTGGAGTTTCAGAGATTATTTTAGCTATGAATATATATATACCATGAGCAAATAATATTAATTGAGTCTGCTTCCACACGCAGTAAATAAGAAAATTTATAGCACCTTTACTGAAAGCAAAATCAGAACAAAACATAGTCATTTTAGCCTTTAAGCCTGAAAATGCAAATAAAATGAGTGAAAGCAAATAAATAATAATTTGTTTCTCCTGCCACCTGGAGAACTCAAAATGTACTCTAAACATTGTTTAATTAAACCTCAGTGGACCCTGGTTCAGTAAAAGGAGAATTATTTCTTAACTGCTTGTTTGAGAGGGGAGAGCCTTTGGCCGTCAATTACTATAAATTACACAGAAGGCAAGCGTGGACAAGCAGGATTCAATAGCCTTTAGTCAGCCTCATCTTCACAACTCTGGAAAGCAAGGTTCTTTTTACATTAGGACTTGACTCTGCAAGCCCTGAAGTCATGGTTAAAGATCCCATTGACTTCCCAGGCACAGACCCAGACCCCCAGTGCCCATGGGGTTAGGGGTTAGCACTTAGCTTTGCGTTAGAGCTGTTTTGCTGCGCCAATACTTTTTCTCTTTCTTTTTTTTGATTCTATTTTTTTTTCTTTTTTTTTTCCCCAAAAAGTGGATTTCCCCCCCCCCCCGCCCCTAGTTCTGAACGTGGTTTCAATGTACTCATCTAGTCATCTTCCTGAGATCAGTTTTACCTGATAAAAGTGCAAAGCTATTATGGCCTTATTTGTCAATTTGGTGCATGTGGGAGAAATGCACAATTGAATGTTGAGGTTCTGCAGCTCCTCCAGCAAGCAGTGATTCATTAGGACATTATGTGGTAGGTAGTTGCACTCTGGCATGCTCTAGACATCATGTATACCGCCATTTGAAACAGAGCAACATAATAAATCCTTTTGTTAATAACTCTAAATGATGACTTATGCCCTGGAAATTCCTTTTCCTCCTGGCGCAAACAACTATAATCTCCGTGGTACTGCAGAACGGAGTAGACACCCTAATACCTTTACTGGAGCTGTAGCAATATGTACCTCATTAGCAGGCCACAGATCAAACTATTAGAAACGTGGTGGGAAGCAAGCTAGGATTTGGTGGGATTTATAAAAGGTCATCTGGAGGCAGCATGCAAAAAAGCTTTTTGGTTCTGTAAATGCCTCTAATCAACTGACTTCCCGCCCAGTGGGCACGGGGAAGACATTTTATCCCATTGAGCAGACTAGTTTGGCAATGGTGATTACATGGGCTTAAAGCTTTACGTATCTCATCAAAGCTGCAGCAGTTCCTACTGGTAAATTAACCTTAGTGTTTTGTGACAGAGAAGAGGAAGCCCATCAGCTCATCTTTGTTTCCTTTGCTCTTTATCTCTCCACAGCGTTCATAGCAGGAGGGAGAGGAGAACTAGAAAACATTGCAATATTGGCCACAAGTGAACACTGTGTAGTTACCCTGAAGCAGTTCAGAGGGTCAAAACCTTAGACCTGTTATGATATAACCAGGGGAGTGTCCAGCAGGTCGGTGGGACCTTCCACTTAGAATGCACAGTAGCTGCATCAGCCAACTGCATCCTTTAAAGGAGTCTTCAGGTTCATAAAATTTTATATAGTGTTTCTCTTTAAAGCAAATCTATATCAATGATTGCAAGCGTAGGTCAGCATTTTTATTCTGGCATATGAAGAGGGAAACTGAGGCAGGAGATCAATTTACCCAAGCCCATCTTGCAAGGCTTGCAGGTGCTGTACCAGTGTTACCACTCCTGAAGCCACAGGAGTTTAGTCATGCAAGGAAAGAATATTTGTAATGTCTGACCTTGCCCATTCCTTGCAAGGAAACCCACTCACTTGCTAAGTTCATCAAGAGAGAAGATCTCCTTTTATCCTATCTGTGCATACTTTCCAGCCCTGGAGCCCCCCGTTCTCCCTGGACATCCCAAGAAATTTCTGCATACTCTTCAAGGCCATGGTATATCCTCTGCAGACCAGAATGGCGCTGGTACTTCTCCTACCAGACAGGAGGAGTAAGATGCAGGACGCCTTGCCTAAATCCAAGTCAGAATCATCCTTACTGGTATAAAAAAGTTTAAGTATTGAATATTTTTTAAAGGCACAGATTAGCTCCTGGCTATGATCTTTGTCTGGTCTTTGGTTCATTCCTCTCAGCTCAAAAAATAACTTTACATGCAGATGTAGCAGACAAAAAGCCAATGAAGGGAAATCTGAAGCTTGGCTGGTGCTTATCCAGTTTTGTTTTAAAACCCACACGTGGGAAATTCCTTTTTAATCAGCCCCTCCAAGGCCTGGAATATTTGTATGTGTGCATAAACTGTCGAGATCCAAAGATGCTAAGCTAAATGGTCCACCTTATTTTAAAAAGATTCATACAGAAATGTTTCGACAGAGTTATTTCCCTGATGTCTGTATCAAGAAGATGTTTTGCCATTTCAAAGGACATGCAAAGCATGAAAGAGGAAGGAAGAGTGGTTCTCTGACAGCTTTACTAGTGAGAGTGGTGTGACAGTGAGGGCCAGCAGGCTCACATTAGAAAAATGAGGTTCCCTTTCTTATCTAAGCCTGTTACCGAGCCCAGTTCATTTCAATCTTTCTAGGTTTCTGTTTACTCACCTGCAAAACAGAAATCATGGTTTTTTTTAAATTCCTTAGAACTCTTTTTTGTATTTTTTCCTTTCCTTGAAAATGACTAATCTTTTCAATTTGATAGCATCTTTCTTCTGCATAACTTAGGAAAACAGGGGACAGATTGTCCATATGGTCTCAGTTCAGGCACTTCATCGAAGTTAGGTACTTAGAGAAGAAGGAGGCTATGTTGGGATGGGTTAAGGACACTTGACTTAAGAGGATGCCAGCATCCAGAGAGCTTGTGTTGGCCTGCAATGGATTTCCAGGGGGAGGAACAGGACTGTGCGCAGAGAAAAAGTGACATTCTCTGAGTTCGTAGCAGCAAGTATCAGAATCAGTAATCCACTGTTATTTGTAAACTCAGTATTTGTGAGGGCTCTTCCTTTCCCACTTCTTGATCTCAGGCTGAGCAACACCAAGGCTGTTATGAGTCACTGTGCTATCCTCCGAGAGAAGGGAAGGTGCAATTCTTTCTTTTAACAGCCTACGCGGAGGTTTGCTGCTCATGGCAAACGTTTGTGGTCATTACCTCCCTCCATGGACCCTGTTGCTTTGAGCTGAGCATACAGACCACAGTCAGGGCCACTCTTGCTACAACCCCTTATCTCCTCTTTCCATTTTCAATACAAGGTCATAACAAGAACAGGATATGAAGGATGCAAACTTGAAAGGAAAAGGCTCTGCCTGCATGCGTGTTGTTAAATATGTTCACCTGATGATGGTCTCTGTAGCCCTCATTAAATGGTCCAAAGCATCTGGTT
Source organism: Falco cherrug (assembly GCF_023634085.1). Lineage (NCBI taxonomy): Eukaryota > Metazoa > Chordata > Aves > Falconiformes > Falconidae > Falco > Falco cherrug. Next base: position 65,214,496 of record NC_073701.1, read on the forward strand.
CCACAGAGCTTGGACCTTCCTACACAGCCACAGTAGCACGGTGCTATGCTGTTTCCATCTGTAAAGACTTGGTTCCCAAGGGCTGCCTTGCAGTCATAAAAAGTTTTTTTCTGTTGCTAATTTATTTTTATTTTCTGAAATAATGCAAAGGCTATGCTGAAGTCCACCAAAACATTATTTCTATAGTAGAACCTGAAAATATGTGTTCCCCAGCTGGTCAGTGCTAAGAGGCTGAGTAAGGTATGTGAGGGTAGAAAGCTCACTGGAATAGTGTTGGAGGATTGCATAAGGCAGAACAACCCAAATCTGGAGCAGTTTCATCCTTACAGTGTTTCACTTGCTGTCCTTGGAACTACAGTTGCATTTAATTCTGCAGAGGTCTCAATTCACTCCCAAAGAGAAGACAAGAGCAAAGTAACTTCTACAAAATATGGACACTGAGGACCCAAGGACCAGGAGGTAAATGAGGATCTATGTTTTACAATGGTGGAAATGTACCGAGTGGATTTTGTCTCCCAGGTCCCACCAACGTTCAGCTCTGTTGAAGCTCCATAGACAAGATGTGGTTTCTGGGAGAGTGACTGTTGGCAGAAGAACCAGGTGGAGAGAAAAATAAATGAACTCAAATTCCCCCAAATTTCTTGCTGCAGCAATCTTCTTTGGTTATCTAGTCAGACAAAAATGGGTGATAAAACTTTATCAGTGTGTAAGAATAAGGCATGGGGAAGGGGTGCCTGTCCCACATCTGCCCAGCTCTTCTCTAATAAGATGAAGATAAGACAGTTTCAGGATATGTTAGTATCTCCGTGCAGGCTTCTGCTCTGGAAGCATTCAGACAACAGCTAGGTAAAGGACTTTGCAGGGTAATTTCCCTTTCAGAAAGGGCAATTAAAACTGCAGTATTCTTATCTCCTCACAACTTACATTGTTTTAGAACCACAGTATAAAAAATATTACTGAATGGAATTTCTGAAGGATTGGTAGAAATCAATATAATGTATCTTTTGTGTTAAACACCTTAGAATCTATTTTCCTGCAATATAAATACATTTCTAATATCCCTAATGCTGATAAAATATCATCTTGATAATCTATTCAAACACCTAAGAGACTTCAGTTTCTGTTCTGACAAGCTCTGAATTTCAGTTTAAAAATGCATTCTGGTTTAACTGTCATCAATAGCCTAATGCAATCTCAAAGAAACAGGCACAGGCTATTCAAATATGTTCCAATATAAGTTGGAGATTGTCAGACAAAGAAAAAAATAGCTTCACAGTTAAAGACATAAATGTCAAGAAATAAGAAGACGAAGAAAAAATGTAAGAAATTCAGGGGGGGGGTTATTACATTTTTCTGGTTTGGGTCAATTAATCATAAATCACCATAATTTTAATAAAAATCGTCTACAAAGCACAGTTAAAAAGCATGACTTAGTTCATCAAGATCTAAGAGGGTCTTTCTTTGCTGTTGAGATTTTAATTATTCACTCTTTCAATATTCATAAGTCACCTCATTCTTTAAATCTTGAGGTAATCCAGCCAATCTCAAGATTTAAAAATAGGAAAGGTAGTAAATTTAGGATGCTTTCGTGTATTGAAACAATTTCTTTTCTGGTATTTGATTATTTGCAGTAAAAATCTCTCTCTCTCTCTCTCCAGTCCTAAGGTCTAAAGCCTTACTGTCATAAAACCCAAAATTCTGATGGAGCTACATGAATTTAGTAAGTGAAAACTTATGAATCATGCCAGGTATTCCAAAACTCAAAAGGGAATTATGAGCTACAGTCTCTGTTATTGGAAAAAGGAGTTTTAAATTCTCTAATGGATCAATGTCAATAATAGTTATGATACTAGCATCTTAATAGTTCTCTCAACAGTGAAATATCAATTAGTGATTAGAACATCACAGGAAAAAAATATGAACTTTAATAAAACCATTTAGATTTTTGTTTTAAAGCTCAGATCACAAATTTCAGGTTGTCCTACCTAATAAACTAATTTACCAAAGAGATGTGATAGTTCTAATTTACCAAAAAGATGCAATAGTTGAACCTGTTACTCCTTCTCCTATATGACAGCATCTTATTTATAGTCAGTGCGCCGAGGCTCAGTATGCCGCCAGTCTGTAAGTAGCCTGGCCATTCCTAAACTGTAACAGCAAACTCCATTTTTGTAGCAAATACATTTTTACAAATCTCCTCATTTTGTAGCAAAGCAAATTTTGTACTACCAGACTGAAGAACTATTTGTGCTGTCAGTGTTATCCCTGGGTAAATGGAAAAATCTAGACTTTGAAGGACAAGATTGAAAGGGTGGTGTAAGACAAAGATGCTTTTCTACTGCAAGCATACTTGAGAGCCTTGCAATCCTCCTTTTTGCCCTCTGTCAGCCCCACAAGGGTCATGCTTAGCAGCCTGAGAGACATGTAAGGAGAAGCTGTGGTGATTTGCCTTGAACAAAAGATGCGGCTTTGATAACAGGATCATGTAGCTGGGTAGCTTTGTCACCATGCGGCTGCTTGTAGGAGTTCCTGTTCATCAAAAGGGACCTTTAAATTATTGGCTATTCTGCGTGTTTCCTTTCCTGCTCAGCCTGTTTTCATTGGTGCTTGGGTTGTTTGGGTGTTTTGCTTAGGCCCACTTTTTTTTGGTTTTGTTTAACTCTTGGCTAGACTTTTCCATGAGAACCAGAAAATTTCTAGGTTAAGATCAAGATGTTAATATTCATCTTGGTAGCTCCCTTATGTTCTGCTTCTTTACCTCAAACACTGCCTCTTTTCGGTGACAACTGTGGCCTAACTGAAGCTCAGCATTAATAAGGATGAGTTGGTATATTTGCTATGTGCATTTTGAATGTACTTTTCCCCTTCTCTGAAATACTCCCAATGAGAGAACCTTCAAGTCACACTGAGAATCTCTTTCTCCAAGAGTTTGTGAGGAAATTAGGGTATTGAAAAATGACAAACTAATGAACTGAGAGATCCTGAAGGCCCTTGACATCCACTGAGATGGCAGAGATATTGTGGCAATCCCCAAGAGGAGCAAAGAGAGGAAAGTTTCTTAAGGAAATTTCTTGTCAGGAGCCTTTATTGTAGGATGCCCCTTCATTTGGAAATTTCCAGAAGTTTGAAAATCAGAGAATCATGAAAACCACAGGCGATCTGATGATTTGCAAAACAGAAGCCATCTACCTCCCCTGGCAGCATTTGAATGAGACAAAGCAAAAGGGTGAAAAACACTCCCCATCTTGAGCTAGAGTTCAACAGAAGTCCAGGCACATTTCTTGTACACTTGATTTGCCTCTGGCCCAAAGACATGTGTTGGTTCTCTTGTCAGGGTGGTGCCTAGCTTCAGTTTCTAGGCATTCCATCTTGTGATCTTTTCCTCTGCAATCTTGAGTAGACCTCTTTGTTTTTACTCCTCCATGCTGTTAATGGAGGAAATGTGCTGATGTTCTTGTGCTGTTGTGTAGGTTTGTAGCAGAGATGTTCTATGAGGAGAGATGACCACTGTTCTTTACTGGTTTTTTCCACCAAATACTATGAAGATGTATGAAAAGCACCCAGCACACAAATCTTCAACCTCAGATGACAGCCCATGAAACCTAATGTAATTCAAGTAATAAATGTTGACAGCTAAATGCCTTCTCTACCTACACTTGTGTGTGGGGACCGTTCCTCCTACAGATTTCTTTACCTACTTCAACACTGGTAAGTCCCTGCAGAGTGCAGCCAAAGATGATATGTTTTAAATGAGCAGCAATAAAATTTCCCCATAGTAAGTTTAAATCCTGATAATGGTGTACTTTTGTTGCATTGTACTGAACTTTTACCCATCAGTCCAATTATGGGCTAATTCATTCTCATCACCTTGGAAAGCTTTTTTTTTTTTTTTCCCCCAAAGCCCTATCTGATTTTTTTGAGTGTGAAATGCTTACAAAGGGAAGTTAATAAAAGAGTGGTTCATCTGCATATACAAAGAAAGATCATAATATAAAAAATTGCCACATTAGAGAAGTCTAGACCTTGACTATCTGTCATATATTTTTATAGCTTCTTATCACTGTGCTATCTGATTAAGTAGTGAAATGGTTAAGATAAATGAGACTTAATTAGCGTAACTGATACCTGTCTATTGCAAGTCTCAAATTTGCATCTGGGAGCTCTGATTTTCAGAAGTGGGAAGCGCATGCCTGCAGTCCTTCTTCCCTTTGAAATCAGTGGGAGTTTTCCCTGCAGTGGAAACAAATATTGAAGGCTTCACCCAAAGCAAACTGCAACTTTTGCTGTCTGCTAATCTCTTTGACTCATGAGCTAAAACATGGGGCGGGGGGGGCGGTGGAAAGCAAATGCTGGAGCTCTGGGATGAAGGGAGAAGACGAAGAGCCTAGACTTGACTTTTAATACATCAGGTTGCAGAGCTCAGCAGCATGCAGAGATAAATAAGTTGTGTCAGGAAAAGGGTTGGTGCAGATTATTTTCTCTCTTGAGCAGAAATGGCCAAAATATGGCTTGGTTTTTTCAGCTTTGCTTGTGGAGCAAAGTATTTACATTTGAGCTCAGGCATTAGATGGCCAGTTGCCATCGGTCTCAACTATTTCAGTAGGAATGGGCTGTAGCACAACTTCCCCGCCAAATGTTCTCTGTGTAGAACAAACGATTTACCACAGAGCTCAGAGATGAGGTATTTACATTCATTTAAGTTTGGTATAAACATTTACAGAACATTAGGACAAATACCAGCGTTCTCAGCTAAATGTCTGACCACAATTACTTCTGATGAATAAATGGCTTGTAGAATGACTCTGAGAGGAGAGGGTGGTTGGGTTTTATTTTTTCTTTTCTTCTTTTTTCCTCTCAAACCAAAGGACTGAAAAAACAGTGCACTGTGCAGCTAAACACACTGTGCAAAGGTTCATGTAGAGTTAAAGAAAACCATAGATGTTTGCAAGATTAGGGAGCGAATATCTAGATTAAACCAGTTTATTTTGTCCCTCATCTGCTGTTCTGTTTTTTCCTTCAAAATCTCACCTTCAAATCTGACCCTGACAGACATGCCTAATTCAGTAAAGACGCTTTGTGCTGACCAAGTACTTTTTAAACCAAATATTATGAGCTGGCCACTGCAAAGGTACTTTTCCCACTGGAAATGGTGGCATGAGGGTTGTTGACTACAGCATAAGAGACTATTTACTAAATATTTCTCAGAGACGGATGGCTGTGAGATTAAGAAAGCCACTCAAAGGTACCTAGAACTACCTGGTCTAAACTGCACATTTTCTTCTTCATTTTAGCGCAACGGGCAAATATATTCTTCCCCACTCTTTTTTTTTTTTTTTTCCTTTTTCTTTTATTCTGTTTGTTTGGGGTTTAAGTGTACTGCAGACAAAAATTGCAGATGTAAAGAATTCTGCTCATTGCTGTTTGTGCAGCTCTTCTTCTCATAACCAACTAATCTTCATGTTAGAGGCTACATTAACTTCTCTGAACAGCATCTTCTAAAGGGCTCGGAAGTGACATGCCATCTTTTCTGTGCTACAGGAAGGGTTTGTGTACCTGGGAAAGACACTTTTGAGGCAGCACTGAGAAATCAGGCTCCAATAATTCAGAGCAAGACCTGAACAGGCACTTTTAGCATAATTTTTTAAGAAAAATAAATTATAATCAACATAACGTCAGAAAAAAAAATCACTGTTCACAGTGCTCTTTTCAGAATATTGTTCATAGCCAGAGCAGTCCAGCAACTGTAGGACTCACTTAACCTGTCAGAAACAGCTCTGTTTTCAACTCTGACAGAGCATGGAGCCAAACCTGATTTACAGGCATCTTGGCTGAACATGTAATTATAAGTCTATTGACTAACCTGGGATGTGTCTTCCTTGGTTTGGGGGGCGATTGTGTCTGATTAGGTTTTTTTCATGACAGTAATTTAAAGTGTCTAATGAAAACAGCTTATTCATAGCCCAGCATATCTGAGTGAAAATGTGTTCTCTTCTTCTGTAGCATCCCCACACACACACATCCAAAACACTGCCCCGCCCCCCCCCGCCATTCCTTTGGGGTTTTTTTCATCCAAATACACTTATCCCTGTGAGAATAGTGGGTGCAAGGCAGATAGTAATTAAAATCACTTGGCACTCCTGACCATTAAAACACAATTCTTTACTTCTTTCCCCAACAACCCTAATTTGAATGCGTTAACTGTTGATCTGGTTCAGATCCCGGATCCCATAGAAGGCAGATCCTCTTGCTCAGTAGGGGACAGAAGTCTGTGAGACCCCATTGATGCTTGGAAGCATCAGCTTGGGAGGCATCAGGGCCTGGGAGCACCAGGGTCTTCATGGCAGAAGACACCTCCAGGTGGAAAGAAACCCTGTCCTATGAGGTTTATAAACCTTACAGAGACCTAGATGTAAAGCAAGTTTTTGTTCTGGATTTCTTTTTCAGACAGTACTATGGCTGAATAATCTTACCTTTGAATTCCTGATTTCTACATTTATCGCTGACATCATTTTGGATGGGAACATATTATTTTATTAAAAGAGAGCAAGAATGTCACTAACACCCTGCATCACCTCCTGAGCTCTTGAGGTCAAGCTACTTCACAGAATTTAAAAGCAGAAAGAAACAGAAGGAAAATGAGCTTCAAGCATTTAGCTGAAGCTCAGATGAAAACCGAGGCCACTTTGCTCCTGCTGACTTTGCAGCACAATGAACATAAAACATGTTTTTAAACTCATTCGAGTTTAAAAACATGAATGCTTCACAGAGGCAGCATTTTATACTCTTTATCCGAAGGTGCAGAAGACTGCATGGCAGCCAGAACAGCGAGGAATCCTGTCTGAAAAGTTGCACGCACATTCAGTGAGGGGGTGTGGGAGGGAATTTTAATGAGTTCAGGATTTCTGTCTGCATTAGCTTTAATCATCAGGTCTCCCCCCAAAATGAAGAATATTCATGCTTACAATAATTAATACTGAACAGGAGATTTATATCAATCTGACAGATAGGAGATTAAATTAACTGTTCTTTCATGTACAATTTTAAGTAGGTCAGATAAGAACATCTATTGTAACCGACTTTTATTTTACAGATAGATATGGTCCGAACATACAGACCCACACGTACACATTTATATATGTCTATAAAAATCTCACACACGCAGCAGAATCTCCTTAACCTGACATTTGCAAGCTACCCATTTCTTTCCCTGGAGCTCACCACTCTTCCCCTCACTGATTCATGGGCTCTAAGGTCAGATGGGATGGTTCTGATACTCTGCCAGATGTTTTGCAAACATAGGTCTTAGAATACTACTCCAATTCCTACATTGCATCCTGGCAGTTGAGGCTGTACTGGAGCACACTGAAAATATTTAAATAAAACAGCCTCCTATGCTGCATTGATTTCTCTCTAAATTTTATTCTATTCCCTCTGTACCTTTACAGATATAGGTTGGATCAGCATCAGTGGTCTGAAAGTGTTTCCTCTTTTAATAACATTTCCCACTAGGTAGTGAGAGCACTAGTCGAACAGAGCTGACACGAGGGGAAAAAAGGTATCAGAATACGGCATTGATGTGATGGGGTTTCAGTTAACTTAGTTCTCTGAAGGTGTTCATTAGTTGTTCATAGCGCTTGGTGCTTCAGAATTGAATTCCTTCGACAGATAATGGAAATACAAAGAAAAGATGTCTCTATCCTGCAGTGTCATCTATATGCATGTTTTAAACATTAAGCTAAATTACAAAGGAATGAACAGTATTTTGTTTCAAAGTATGCAGACTCTTTGACAGTGATGCTGGTTTAGCTGTTTTCTAAAATGAAAAATTAAACCTGTTTTTAATATTTATTTAAGACTTTAGCTGTTGGCTGTGTTAACATATGGCTGCTTGAATAAAATAATTTATTTGTGTGTGAATCATCTAGGGAAAACATTAAAACCTGAAACCAAACTCTGAGACATTGTTTGCTATTAGTTTAGGTTAAATGTCTTGTTCTACTCTTCCATCATCTGTTTTCTTCCTTGTTGAAAAAGAGGAAAGAAGGGGAACTGGAGAAGGAAAAAATGGGAAAAATCTCAATACACACAATTTTGGATGAATCATTACAAAAATTAATTGATTTTATTTAAAAAGATGGCAGTATTTTTAATGGAAAAATATATAAATCTAGGTTTGAAATACTGAAGTGATCTACTGGGTACATGCCTGAAGTTATACAAACGCTACAGCAGTGTGACATAGTATACGTAGTCACTAATCACCAGCGTGTACTTAAATAATCATACACATAACCATAACCGTGTTCTTAATTTCTTGCTGAATTGGGCACCAGTCCAAAGGCCCTCTAACTCTGTGGCAAATGTCTGTGTGGGATTTAAGTGATTTTCTAGTCTCGCTCCCAAGTTGATAGAAAGATGTAACAGTATCAGAGACATTTAATTCTGCCAGCAACCCAAGTGTCCTCCTGATCCCACAGCTCCTGTGGTTCAGTTCCTAGAGGAGGGGTCTGCAGTGTTCTTACATTGGTTGTTCTTCACCCTGGGGCTGGAACCAGTTTTGGGGGGGGCTCTCCTCTGGTTGAAGGGTGTGCAGATGGCTAGCCCTGGGAGCTTGCAGGAGAAAAAAAAGGTGCCATCAGTGTTCAGTAGGTATGGAAATTAGGTAAAGTGGACTCATGTTGGATATTTAGTTGGACTGTTGGTCCTAAAGAAGGTTCTGCAGTTAAGCATCTGAAGGTAGGTTGGAATAAAGACCTATACTGCTGAGCTTGGGAGAAGACCTGAGGTATCCAATCCACCAGCCAAAGCTGTGAAGCTGGTGACTTCGGAGCCAAGAACTTGGAGGACTGTGAGTGTATAATAATTAAGTGCTGTAATTCCCCTTGCATGTGAACAAAACCTGTATCACAAAAGCAAGGGGAGACAGAATCAGGACAAGCGGGTTGCTTTTAATTTTTTTCTTGTTAAGAAACTTTACTTTTCAAAAAGTCCCCTTTGGCAGCTGCAACCTTAACTTCTCTCATTAGAATCAACAAATGAAACCAAGTGAGAAAAAAAGTGAAATTGTCTAGACTGAATGAATTGCAGGCAGCACAGTGAAAAGTAAATTGGGAAATTTAATGTTCTTTCAGTTTTAATAACCTGAGGTGTTATCACTATTGTCTGTAATTATTTTTTTTAAGATGTTCATTTTAGATCAACAGTGTCCCTATGAAACAGCCAAGCCATATATCATATTTAAAAGAGTAAAGTCCAAACTCTGTGGTGATATCATACCAATTGACATTAGTGAGAGTGCAACTCTGCTATCTTCTGTTACTTTTGGTGTGTTGCTTTTTTTGGTGGTTTTATTTTTTTTGTGAAGTCATCAGCAAAATATATTTTAAGAAAAAAATTGTTGAATTGGTGCATTTCTCTTCATCTCTTCTCCTTCTCTGTATTTATGCATTTGAAGTGTGGAAAATGAGTGTTTGGGAAGCCAAGAACAAGTATTCCTGAAACTGTTTAACCTCGGATTCTCAGGGAAGTTATTTTCTGTAGAGGTGCTAAAAATATTAGCCCTCAGAATAGCACGAGCTGGATGCTGCAGACACTGTAATTTAAGGACTTGTGTGCTCTTGGGTCACGTTTAATAGCTTCATGCAGGCATTTTCGTTTTTTCCCATAATACTTTTTCTTGAGGTGCAGGCTTTAATGCAGTTTACAGAAAAATAATAAATTCAATAGTGGGTATATAGGGGCTTTCTGTTATATACATGAGGGCAAATTCTCAGCAGCAATGCACAGGTCTCTCCTCCCAAAAGAAAACCCTGCTGCCCATGGCAGAGTAGATGCCTGGGAGTTCAGACCCTGAACTGGCTTTGCAGGTAGATGAAGCTCCATCTCTCAGTGCAGGAGTTGATCCTGTCAGCCCCTGCAGGTAAATGACTGCTTTTGAAACCGTTGTCAAATCAATGACAGTCCCAAGCATGAAACCGTAACATTTGCAGCCCTGCTCCGCATACAGCCCCAGCTGCTGGCGTTCAGACCCCGGGCTTCGTGTCTCACCTTCGCGTCTGCAGCATAAATGGAGCAACTATCACCTCGCTGTATGGCTGCTGGAAATAAAGTGCAGCAAGATCACTGCTGGAGCAAACTCACATGCAGCCCGCACGATCTTGCCTTTTTTCCTTTCTTTTTAACTCTGCATTCTTTTCTTCCTGCTTTCTTTCTCAGAGAAGTACTCGGTGAATAATCCTGGAACCATCTAAAGATCATAAGGACCTGAAATGCCTCCGTAAGCACCCTCAGCATTACAGCAAGACAAAAATACCCAAGATGACCTAAGACATATTTCTTCGCCGTTTTGTCTAGAAGGCTTAGTTTTACAAGGGATCCACCCTTCATATTTCCTTTGTTGTTGTTTATGATGATCATATAAGAAAGCAAACAGTGCTGTATACAACACATAACAATACATTAAGAGAAACTTCGAATGAGCTAAACCATAGCTCCTCATTTGAAGGGAGGGGAAGAAGTAAAGAAAAATTAAAGTTTAATTTTGTTTCCTTGCTATTTATGTGGGAGAAAAAGTGCACTGCTCTTACAAGATGGTTCTACTTGTTGTTTTGAACATGATATGCCTGGGAGACAGTATGGAGCTAACTATTTGCTTGTATATTAAGAATGATTTTTCTATATAGAAAATCTGAAGACTTTATTCATTTTTTTGGTGACTTTAATGTTTTTGATAGCTAAAGTTCATGAAAAAGCCATGTAATTGGTACAGAACTTTTTTTACTTGCATCAAGCCCCCTAATCTTTGAACATTAGAATAATTTTGCATCTAGCCTGGGGTAAATTAGTTTCTTCAGGGTTTTTTTTTCAACTTTCCAGCATTATTTATTTTCAATTTGAAATTCTTTTAATATCAAAGTGGATGTAATTAATTCTCTGTTTCTGATGATCTGAAAATTAAAATGAAAAATTACAAATAATATATCAAAGAACTTTCATAAAATATACCTGACCAAAATAGTTCAGGTTTACTGAACCTACATACCAATTTTTGCAGGGATTTTTTCCCCTACATATAAAAGCCATGCTTTAGTGCCATCTAGTGCACTGAGAAATCACAAAAGAAACTTCCCTGAATATTTATGCTCATCTAGCAATAAACACTTTAAAACTCCAGATTAAAGCCATGGTTATCATAATAAGTAAACAGTGAAATGACTCTTAATTACCTATCTGGAGCCTGACTATGTATGACTGATGGTGAGTGTAAAGCAAGAGTTTCAGGTCTTCTCTCGCCAACCATCACTGAAACTGAAAAAGACTCAGCAGTTCAGATTTAATCTCTTTTCCTCTGGAAAATTAGAGGTGTCTAAAAAGAGTTTTTCCTCTCAGCTAAATATCATGAGTTTGATACCTAATTGTGGGATGCACGAAATACGGTGTGTGCAGAGCCTAGGCTTCTCCTTTTCCATAACTGAATATTAACTGTCCTGATGCCAGAAAAAAAAAAAAAAAAAAATAAAGCAACAAATACCAAAGGCCTGCTGGAGCACGGAACAGTTAGTAAAAATAAAAATGTGACAACATATTCAGTATTTTTCCTCTCCTGTTGGTTTTTTGTTTGTTTGTTTTTGGTTGGGCTGGTTTTTTCCAGATTTTGTCAAAGAAAATGAAAACTGAATTTGCAAGCCTGGGGAAAAAAATCTGAACCACATTTCAGCAGGTGAAAGATGCTACCCTGGCTTGGTCTTTATTATATTCAAGTCATGATGGCCACCCCAAGAGGAGAATTTGGGCCTCAGCATTTGTCCCGATAGTTGTCTTACTAATGATCTCTTGAGGTTTTGGAGTATTACATTTGTTATCAGCATAGGCACTCTGATGGCATGTATGTGATTCATAAATAGCTAGCAAGGTTTGAGAGGTTAGAGGATTTGATTAGATGATCTGAGGTTAGATGTTTGTATTGGAGAGGTCAGATGATCTGTTGAAAGCATTCAGATCTTTGGAGATCAAGACACTGATTATCAGCACAGATTTTACAGCAGGTACATGCAGGTTGTCAGGTTTGACAGTTCCAGTGCTTGCAAACAGGTGGAAGATTTCTTACCCCCAAATCAGGGAAAAATCACTTCCCTGGAAATTTCACTATGGAAAGGAGAGGTGATGGTTTTGATCAAAAGGTGAGTTTCATTCTAAAAATCTTGCAAAATTTCTGATTTGTGTTGATTTCTAGATGTGCCCCTGATGAAGATTTCTCTATCTTTTTTTCTAATATGTACTTTAAGTCTAGTACAGCAAAACATTTCTGTGTAAAAGCCAGGTATGTGCAGTGTGGTATCTGAGTTCCTTGCCTGGGTGACTCAGTAACAGCTGAGGATCAGGACAGAGGCATAGGAAAACTATACATCTTCCCCAGAAGGAAACCAGCTGCAGTGGGTAGCTACTTCAGCATCATTTTATGGCCATTACAACACCTTTTCCAAAGTAGTAGTAGTAGCAGCAGCAGTAGTAGCAGTAGTAATAATAATAATAACAATAATAATAATAATGATAATAGTAAAACAACCTTTCTTCTGCCTTAGACCTTTTTTGGTGACCAGCAAGCAGAGCTCAGGAGATGGAGTTCAGCTGAAGCACAAACCCCCTGTCTGGGATGGGACAATCTGCATTGCTGTGGGGCCTCAACCTCCTTTTGGACTCCCAGGTGCAAAGTCATGATAATAACCCCCTTCTGAGAAAGCCTGTGCTGGGTAGCAGTGGCAGGGGGAGGGTGGGAAGGGGGAGAGGAAGGAACAGGGCAGTGTGTCAGGTGATGCCTCCACTTCCCCGGTGGTATGAGGGACCATGAGTAAATTCTTCATGCTGATGGTTACATGACTCTCTGACCCCATGAGCTGGATGTAGCTGTCCTGAAATGATAACAACTTTCCCCCTCAAAAAACAACCTTCAGGAGTGTCCAGAGCTCTGCTTGCTAGTCATTGCCTTGCTCCTGCCTAGTAAAAAGAAAAAGTAAAAAGATCTTGTTAAGAGAAATGCATTTGTCAGCACTCTGAATTTTAATGTGAACTGGCAGCGGATCTTAGTGATAACAAAAAAGTCTAATACGAATGGTAATTTTGCAGAGACCTTGCTAACATGTGTTATCCACTGGCTTTCTTTTGTTCACCGCTGTGAATTATCAACTGACTCAAGGCAATAGAGGGAAAAAAGTTATATTTCTCACTGTGTCACTTTCTTAACGTCATCCAAAGCTCACTGCAATAATTTAATTTTGCAGAGAAAGCACGGAGTTTACTACATTTCTCCCCACCTCCTCCCCCAGCATTTCGTAGACAGGTATTGAACAGTGACTGACCAAAAGTTGTGATGCATGGCGAGCCACAGGGTTCTGCCAAATGCCTAACGAGTTCATTTCTCTTGGAACAAGAGAAAACCATCACATTTCCTAATCCTCCGGAAAGGAAGCTTGATCCAGCACATGATCAGAACCAGCCATTACCATGGAACATACAAGAAGCCTGGCAGAAAGCTTGTGATTAAACAACCTAAGGGAAACTTGCCTCTTAACCTTTAGCAGTTGTGGGTGGAGATAGCAATATTTTTCTATGCAAAGCATCTCTGTTAAAAATCAGGGGTTATACAGCATGAATAATCATAACATTCTGAAATTGTTACTTCTACCCTCTTATTGGCAAATGGGAACCTTTGGTGATGATTTGAGATACTCTTTTACTAGAAACTAATTGCAGAATTGCAGCAAATGCACTGAAGCAGTGTATTTACACTGTTCAAGTTATGAAACCTTGGATCAAATTGTTAGATCCAAGCAAACAGCTGCAGAACAAAGATGTAGTTCCTTCCCTGGTTCATTTTAAACGTCCAATAGTTTATGTTTAAATAATTTCCCTCGGTAATCCTGAGCCATTCTCCTGTATATTGCTTCAGTTTTGCTGTGCAGTAAGGAATTCCCCAGCTTCCACATGTGAAAAAGAATTTCCTTAATCAGTCATAAATGCATTGTCTTTTACCACTACAGCCTCAAAAGTTGCCTCACTAAAGCTCTCGATGCTACCCACAGTTTACACCAGTCAGCAGAATTTAGCCCATTGACTCAACCTTCCTGTACAGTAGAAATCCCCGCTGTCCAGCACCCCTAATCTAAGCACTACTTCTCTAAAATGTGGAAAATAAACCTCAAAGTCATCATTACAGGCATTGCTGGGAGTGTCGTATAAATATCTTATTTCAAAAAGCATTGAATACCATATGTTCAGAGGACGATGTGCCAAAAAGTGCTAATTACACTGTTACTTAATGCCAATCAGGTAATTACACTTGTCCCACTTAAATGCTCTCTGCAATCCGGGCTGCCTCAGCAGCTGGGGAAGGATTAGTGCTGCCCCATGATGCCCGCCAGTGTCCTTTCCCGACGGCAATAGGTACTGAACCAAATCAGGAGTGCAGAACCAAGCCTTGCAGCCTGTTAGTTCCTCTGTTCTTCCTCCTCCATCTTCTGGGTGCTTTTCTCTCTACTTCACTCAGATACTCAGGAGATTTTTTTCCCCAGTCCAGAAACACCTGCAAGAAATTTCTTGCTGCCTTAAAATCTTCACCTTCCTGTAAATACTTTCTGGTCTCGTAGGACCCAGCTGGCCTACGGGTTATCTTCTGCTTCCTGGGAGAGGTGTCATCACGGCTTGCTGAACTTGGCCCATCTCCCCAGCAAAGTGCTGATCAGTCCTTGCCAGGGTTACTCAGTTGAGTATTTCTTTCTGCATCTCTATTTGGAGCTATTTGCTTAGCACCGATATGCTGTGTTCAGCAATAGGATTTCTGCTCAAATCCTTTTCTATTTCTTAAATCAATTTCTGGTCAGCAAGCCAACGCAGAGGCAAGGTACAAGCATAGATATACACATAAACACACACACGTATGAGTAGTGATATAAAATATGTATTTTATACATAAAGATTATATATATATATACATATATATACATATATGATATAATATAAATGTATAGATATTTGGAACCTTCCTGGAAAGCTGACAGTTTTGCGCCGATGTTTAGCTGTGGGGAAGCCCATCAATACAATGCACACGGTTGATCAGCAGATCTAATCCCCATCATTTTGTACACCGTCAAGCCACCAGGTACAGTGGCCGTGAGCATTGCTCAGAACTTGTCTGCAAAAAGTATGAAACATACCCAGTAATCAGTGGCAAAATTTGTCATCACTTTTAATGCAGCCAGGAGGCAATCAGAGACAGTTTAACAGATGTTTCCATATGTAAGCCAGAACAAACAGAACAGATTAATTTCCCCACTTTCTCTTCAGAAGCATATGCCAGGAAGTTCTGGGTCTGAAATTTCACTGTTTAACACGAGGAAAAAAAAATTGTTTTGATCCCGTCAGCAGCAAAGGCGCTGTACACAACCGTGGTGATCTTAAGAACCAGAAGCCAGTCCGCAAGTTCAGGCTGCCGCCTGGGGATAACAAGGTCATAGCGAGGTCTATTAGTGTCTGATCACACAACTTGGAGTACAAGCAATTTAGAAATACTACACAATTTAGAAATATTACACACCTACTACTATTAAGTAAAAATACCAAGCAGATTATTTGCCACTAGAGCAAGAATATCTTAGCCCAGTGTCAAATTCACTTTTCTTTTATGAACGGTGGGGCAGGGTGAACGTTGTCTTTTTATGCCTACATCAAGTGTTTTTGACAGAAAGGGGTGAAATGTGCCCTCACTCACTGCCCATGCCACCCCACTGACTGCAGCAGGGTGTCCCAGGGCACACATCAGCAATGATACTACCCAGAGGTCACAAGCTACCTCTCAAATTGCAGGACTCCCACACTTAATTCATTGCTCTAATTATACCATCAGCTGTCATTACTCCTGTTAGATCTGTCATCCTGACCTAGCAGGGAGGGTTAGAGGGGAGCTGGTGCCTTGGGTCTTGTGGGAGCATAAAATCAAGGAGGAAGGGCTGCAGCATCCAGGGTTCTTGCACCTGGGGCTGCAAAATGGATCTGTTCTGAAGTAGCTGGAGGGACAGCTGCTCTGGCAGCAGCTTGCACCCGGCTTCAGAGGGGAGGTGGTTTTACAAACCGGCTTCCTCCCTCTGTGCATGTGCACGACAGGTTGTTTTTCTGATTTTTCTCTCTCCACGTGGCTTGAAGCCTGCTAAAACTGCTTCTCTAAAGCAAAGAGGTCCAGTCTGATGGCAGTGGGTAATCAGCATCACACAAACCACAGTGTAATGTCACATATTCTCTTTATGACATATCTGTAGCCTCCACGTTGCATTGCTTTCCTGCCAGCTTTGGGAGGGCAGATAGGGAAAGCAAAGTGTTAAGGCTTCTACCTTCCTCGGCAGCAGGTGAGTTTGTGTGGCTTTGCTTTTTTCTGAGCACCCATCGCTCTCCACCCCAAACATGAAAGTTGTGTAATAACCCCTTCCTCAACCCTGACTCAGTCATTGCCAGTTCAGTGATTCACCCTAGCCCCGCCACCTGCTTTCACTGGAACTGGGAGCTGAAACCCCAGCTGAAAGCAGCCCGCGTGGGGTGAGGAGAGCTGTTGTCCCCACCAGCCCACTCATCCTGAGGCTCCCCGACCCAAATGGCAGCTGTAGGTTTATATTTATCACAGGTGTGCAGTTAGCATCTGACATTAAAGGGGGGGGGGGGGGGGCGGGCAGGGGTAGAAGGTGCCCTTCCTTCACGGCAAGACTTCCCCTCCATTTGCCATGTTGAAGGTTTTACAGTCATTAGACAGTCATCTTCACAGCTGCCTCACCCAAACTTTGCTGGAGCTTAAACACAGCTTCCGTGTGACAACGATTTCAGCCCTGGCAGGATCTAAAAAAGGATTTTAATCCTAGTTATTTTCTGTTCCGCTTAATTGCCTTACCCAACACTTACAGTTCATATAAAGACAATCCATCTTTCCCCACTTCTGAAATCATCATTATCCTCCTCTGCAGAAATAAAAAAAAAATTTAAAAAAAAGGAGGAAAAAAATGTGATAGGGGTTAGGAGGAAACTTGACATTGAAAACAGACACCCAAATGAGAGATGTCTTTGAATCATCCACAATATTTTTCATGCACTTCACAGAGTTCCTTTCTGGAGCTAATGGAGCTTTAATAAAGGATCTTTCCCCCTTCCCTTCCCCATGCAGCTACCCCTCCCCTTTCCTCTTCCACTGTGAAGTTTCCATGAGTAATCCCAAAAACAATATTTAGATGACTGAAATGTGAAAGCATAATGTTTCTGCATAACATAGCTTGTCCAGAACTTTCCTCTGGGATGAAAATCTTTTATATTTACTATATTAAAGAAGAAGTAAATACTGTAGTGGGAATAAAAAAGGATGTTTTGGAAAGTTATTTTACATTTTTGCCATTTTCTTACATTTATGTCAACTTTCATGGGGCAGCATCAGCTATCCTAAATGTTTTTTGGGGACAAACACCTTTCTTTTCATCATAGATGTGGGCCAGTCTGGTTGAATCTGTCATGTCCTCCCTGCTCTTTTCTCTTATTTCATTTGCCAGCAGACCACCAGATCAGGTACCATTTATGCAGTGTACTTAAAATGCTGATATGTTTTCCCTGACTTTCAAGACAAGCAAAATTACTTCTGTTGCCCCTATTTGGTGTTTGTGCAGTCTGTCAAATGGCAAAGTCAGACACCATCCTTGATGAACCAAACCTTTATCCATGGTTGAGTTTATGAGATTAGCCTTTTTAATTTCAAATTTGGTCTTTTAAGACCTCCTGATCAGAACATGAATAGCTAAAATATTCCCAGAGTTACATGGAATTGCTGTACAGGAATATCCGATAACGATGCTATGACAGCAAAGCAGGTTTTCGAGCAAGCTTGGGATGATTTGGGGGCAGCTCCTTGTTTGTCCCTAGACTTTCTGTTTGACTGTGGGCAAGCCCCACCATTTTACCAGGCAGCAGTTTGTTGTCTCCAAAATGGTGTTGACAAAAGATATTAATTCTCTGTCTTATAGGCAGGCAGCATGAATAAATCCAAAAAGAAATGTTCTTGGCATGCCTGCCCCAAAGAGGCTGTGGTTTTGGTGGAGATTCCCAAGACATCTCTAAACTGGCTCATGTAGGTACCAGCAACAGCCGCTCACATAGCACAGACCACACTACAGACCTACTGTAAAAACAGCCCAGGTACCTCCAAATACAGAGTAGACACAACAGTGAATCATGTAATAAGGAGAGGGTTAAAGGCAGATACCCTGGTTGTCTTTTAGACACTGGATCTATGGCATTAATGTGCAAAAGCAATAGAAAACCTGTTATTAACCAGTTTTGTTTTCAGAATCAGCCTGCTTCTCACATCCATTGAAAAGCTTGTGGTGTGGTAAATTGGTCTTGACAGGGGTGGGTTTGTTTTTGGGTTTGGGTTTGTTGGTTTTTTTTTTGCTGGACTTTGGTTTAAATACAGCTACTCACAATTCACATTTCCCACTGCATCAGTGCCTTGAGCAAAGGATATTTTTTTTCCCACATGCAAAAATAAAAAAAATCTCGTTGGAAATTCACAGGTCCCACAGTCACTTTGCTGACCTAGTCAGCTGGCCACCTTTTTTCATGCAAAATGTTTCACGTGAACAGCTCCTGTTTTATGCCTTGTAACATTTTTGTGTGACTCATGACAGGTGATTCATATTTCTTTGGTATTCACCAAAGATCATACTTAGAAATTGGATTCTTAGAAATTTTTAATTCCTTTGTGTAGGAGGGACTGTGGGTGCTCTGCTTAGGCTCGTTATGATCATACAATCTCAGATGGTGTCACATAAGCCAGTTTACAGCAATAAATAATAATAATACTAATCACAAATTCATTAAAGTCTAGCACTTCCAATTTTAAAAATGTACAGTAGAGCCAGGAAAAACCTATCTGAGAGTGGTTTTGCACTTTCAAAAGTAGTTGCTGCTACATTTAAAGTATGTGAATAAAATAAGTAAATAAATAACCTAAGAATCTGAGTTATAGGCTGGGATATGAGGTCTGGGCTTGAGTCTTTGTCTTGCTAAAGGACTTCCAGTGTGACTTCAGGCAAATTACTGAATTCCTGTACATGTGTTTTCTGCTGTTAAATAAGTTACATGTTAATATTTTTGCCCCTTTTGATCCTAAGTTCTCCAAGTGAAAGAAGCAAGATTAACTGTTGTGCCTATGTAGTCGTTAGAAAAGGCAGTGAAGTGATGAGAAAGAAGGGAAGGGCTAGACGATGCTCATGAGTTCAACTGGGAACACTCAATTCTTCTTTTACACAGCTGAGATTCAAATAATGATGAAAAAATATGACTTTCCAGAGCTTTTTCAGAAAAGGAAATTGTTTAGTAATTACATATACTTTGAGATTGAAACATGGTGTGGTCTAATTTGGGGTTCTTGGGTGCTCTGCCCAGTCAAATGTTATACAAAACTTCCCTAATTCAACCATCTCGAGGCTCTTTCACTCTTCAAGAATGAAACTCACAAAAAAAGTGATGAAGGTGGGGAACTGGGGGCAGGTGGTGGCTGGGTGAGGGGAGGGGGGGAAGTGTGTAGATTAAAGTAAAAAATAAGAAAAAAGAAAAGAAAGAGAAGTGAGTGGGTTTTTCAACTCTATGGAAATTCAGATTTCAGATGAAAGTTGGCTGGTGTTTTCTATTTGGCCTGAATTGGCTGACTCATGCAATTTCCACTTGTGTTGATACAGTCACGCTGTGTTAAACCCCCAAAAGATGCTAACATGCAGGGCAGGGATGGTGGGATATTCAGCTAGAAGGAGGGAGTTTCTTGAGCTTCCCAAAGGCATCTAGGGCTTGCTGTTGCCTTGCTTTTTCTGTGTACACATTACTTGTTTTGTGTGTTTTACAAATACAGTAGTAAATATACAAGAGTCTTGTTTTTTATGGGAATCAATTAGCACGATGAAAGGGGATCTTTCCTTGGCTTTAATGATCTTTGGAGCAAGCATTAGGGGAAAAACAAACCCCACCACACAAGTCTGTCCATCTACTATTTTCACTTTCCTCTTTCCGTGTACATTTTTGATGTTTTAGTTAGAAAGTATTTGATATGATGATATTAACCTTTATGTTCACGTCATTCTTAAGAAATTTTTCACCTGCACCGATTAACTCAGAAGCATTTATTTAGAGTCACTACAAAGCACGCCCTCCCAAATAGTTGTCAAGTGATAAATGCATTAAAGGTTAAGATAATGTCCATGGCTAGCTTAGGTAAATACTATCAGTCTGAAATCTCCTTTTAAGGAGGAGATAACCAAACCCACTCAAGAAATAACAGCAAACAAAGCAAGACAAAGTAAACTCACATTAAAAGAAATTAGTACCTAACAAAACAGGGTAACAACTTAACAAGCTACTGGTGCAGCACAAATCTCTTCTAAGCACCAGGAAATAAGCCATTGAAACTTCATCACTGAAGTGAAGTCCCCACTTGTAAAACTTCAGATATCTACAAACTCCTTTGATTCGATGCAAATCAGAGGTGATTCACCCCCCCCCACCCCCCCCTTTTTTTTTTTTTTAAGGTGCCATTGGCTTCTAGTGTATCTAAGCAGTAGGTGAGCTGACAAAGACCAGGGATGAGCAAACACAGGATGGCATAACCTCACCTGTGCTTATGTATTCACTGAGGATGGGCAAATTTAAAAACAACAATAACAACTCTTAAGTGCTTAAATTTCTGCTGATTTTCTCCTTTCATCTTCTGGCATAGGGTAATGTTTAGTGTGATATCTTGTTAACCACTCTAAAGTCTTTCTGCTTTGTAATCTTTGCTTCTAGTTAGCTGGTATTTTCAACTTTAAATAAGGTATTATACCCACACATGGAGAGGTAATAATAAAACTTCTGTTATGAGTCAGTGTAAGGATGTATTTCTTTCCAAATTACATCTTCCCTGGTGCGTGCAACCCACTGCTCACCGTCTGGTCTGCTTTCTCCTCTATACATGATCTATGGACAATACAAAACTGTTT
The DNA here is from genome assembly GCF_023634085.1 of Falco cherrug. Lineage (NCBI taxonomy): Eukaryota > Metazoa > Chordata > Aves > Falconiformes > Falconidae > Falco > Falco cherrug. The sequence continues at coordinate 65,235,543 of NC_073701.1, forward strand.
CAAACTCTCAGTAAGAGGCTTAAGTCTGTAGCTCAGACTATAGGCTCCCAGAGACTTTAAGCTCTGAATGGGCTATTGGATCAGCTAGTCTGACCTTCTATACAAAGAAGGCCCTTACATTTCATTCAGCTACCTCTGAAAGGAGTGTTGCAGCTTGTTTGACTAAATCAGGACTTCCACCTTATAAAACATATTTCTTAGAACATGCATTAAAAAAAAAAAAATTCCACCATTTTCTGTGATAGCATATGTCAATGCTCAGTCAGCTGTGCCTAAAAGTAACCACCTAATTCATAACATGAATTTATCTATTGCCAGTTTTTTGCTCCAAAAGTTCTAGACTGATCTGGAGATGTTTAAAAGACTCACCACCGCATACCACCCTAGACAATGATCTGCCTTCATATGTCTCTGAAGATTCTTCCATATTGACTTAATATTTTTTCTGCTTTCCCTCAGTAATAATGAGTTCTTTAAACGGTAGGATTTCAGGATGTCTATTCCAGAGCTGCTTCTTGCTACTCATGGCCTTTTGGGGCCTTGATGAGTTTCTGTTAATTTGAAATAAATATGGAGATTTGTGGTGAAGCAGTGCTGCAGGTGCCATAAAGCCAGCAAGAAGCTGTAGAAGCATTACACCATAAAATAAAGAGTGGCCCAGCTACTTAAATCAAAGTGAAGGGTTACTTTATATTTTCTCTACGTATATTGGACATGCTGATGCACTTGATGCCAGGTTCAAAAGTAAACCCATTCAAGGGACCAATCCCATCTCGGTTACAAAGATGTAGTCCAATGAGTAGCAAACCTGGCACAATTCCACTGCGCAAACACGGAAAAGATATCAAAAGTCCACATTTCTGCAGGTCCCAATCCCCATTTCTTTATTAGTGAATTCTTAAAAGATTTTGGGTCGTGGTGAGCCCCACAAGTATGAACCTATGTAAAGATACTCGGGCCGGAATGGTGTAAAATTTCCATTCTTGATGTCTATATAAATGCAGAGATTTGTGCCTGCTCAACCAAGAAGTTAACAGTACTGAAATATAACTAGATAAGGGGCAATTCACTAGTCTGCTATGTGTTGGGTTTATTTTTCATTATAAGTAGAGTGGTCAAGATAGATGAAGTGAGCATTAATTACCATGCTGGGGCGGAGAAAAAGCAGTGCTATGAGCTAACATAGGCTGGGTAGCACTGATTTCAACTGTATTTCTTTTCAGTCTTCTCTGAGTTTTAAAATCAGTCTAATATGGGAGGCAGTCAGAGATTTCCAGGAAAGAATACATGTTCAGTATGTCTTGGAGCTGAGCAATTTCTTTACAAATCCATTGCCTGGCTTAAAGCAGGGTTGGCATGCTGCAGGACGGCCAGCACACTGGAGCCAGCTCCAGCCCAGTCCCTGAGGATCCTGGCCCTGTAATTATGTCACCACTTAGCGAATTAATGAACACTGGTGGGTTGAAATGAATCCTGGTCCCAACAGATTGAACTTTTCAGCCTGTCCTGTATCAGCCATCTCTTCATTTTTACGTATAGAGTTTCAGTAAAGTAGAGGGCAAGGCCAAGTTCAGAATGGCACCCTGAGCAGACTGGCATTAGTAGTACTGGTTTTACTTATTTGTCTGAGTGTTGTTTTTTGTTTGTTGTTTTTTTTTTGGGGGGGGGTGGTGTTTGTTTGGTTTGTTTGTTTGTTGGTTCCCCCCCCCCCCCCCCCCCTTGCTGTTTATCAAGCTGGACTTTAACCCTTTTGGGCAGTTTTGAACCATTTTAAAAAGAATAATTAATCAGAATAAAGCTGGATTTCCTGGTTGCATGTAGTGTGCATGCAACACAAGTTATTAATTTCCAAGATCATTGTGAAACTTCTCTGTATTATATTATCTATCTATTTTAATGGAATTAATGATATTTATCTTGCCCAGTGTTAATTCCTGATAGTAGTCTGATAAGGTAAATTGCTGCATGGCAGAGTACTGGCATTTTTCAGTGTGGTTAAGGTGGGACCAGTTTACACTCTGACTCATGGTTTTGACAACTCATCTCCACCCTCCCCTTTTCATGTCACTGGAACAGCCGTCCAGCACCGGCCACTGAAAGTCACTGGTGTGTGGCTAAGCGTGTGGCTGTATTGCCCTCTAGTGCTGACCCTCAGAGGAGAAGTGCGAACGTTACTATAATTAAGGACAAATCCCACCTTTTTAGCAGGTAAGAGTCCACAGGTCCACTGCTGGGAGGCAGCATGACTTTGTCTCAGGAGATGCTATAAGTCCTGTGGGGTAGTTCCAGTGTGAGCAATTCCAGCAGCCAGTGATGGAAAACCTGAGGTCTGCTTAAAAGAGCCTTGAGTGTCCTATTGCTCAAATGGGAAAGTGTTTGGTTTTTGGTTTTTTTTTTGGTTGGTTGATTGGTTTGTTGCATTTTCACACCCCCCCCCCCCCCCACCCTCACCCAGCCCCCCCCCCCCCCCCCCCCCCCCCCCCATTTTGGATTTAATAAAACAGACAAAGGCTTTTCAAACGTTTCTATTTTTTAAAAACAGAAAACATTGACATCTGAAAACACCACAGCTTACAAATGTGAACCATGGAATCTTTTCTTTAGCAAGGATGGGATTCTTCATCAAGGTGGGGATCATCCTTCAGTACTCCCTGTACCCCAGTTGCAAAAACCACCAGGATCCACAGGGTCAAAAAACCTTCAGTGGACAGGGAAGGCCAAGTGTCAAATAATTGTTCTGCCTGATTCAGTACAGGTACTTTCACCAGTTCCATCCCAACCACAATGTCCTAAATACAGGACTACTGGTTATTTTAAGAGTAAAGCTGACAGTGTCAGGGGTAGCTTTCATTTTGACAACAGGTTCAGTTTTTCCTTCCTTCCTTTCTGTTTTTCTTCTGCCCTTTATCAGGTTTTGCACTTCCCTCCCCTTCCCTAAACTTTAAGTTATATTCAGTTATCTGAGAAGAACCATGACCTGTGGTATGATACAGTACAGTCTTACAGGCAGTGTACTTAAGACACTGACTGTGGTCTCTTAGGAGTCATAATAATATTGTTTAAAATCTGCCACTGTTCAGCACCAGCACTACATAACAAAGACAGTTGTTTCTAGAGTGCAACATAAAACATGTTGTGGGGCTCAGTTGTGGCAAGTGCCTTGGCCCAATGGAAGCCACAAGGCAGACAAAGCGATGGCTTTGTTGGTCCTATTATGCTGGGATGATGACAGCAGATAAGTCCCAGGCCACCGTTTCATGCCCTGGTCTGGCCTGCACATCTCTTTTCATGGCCTGAGACCCACAGATGACCTAAATGTTTGACTTATTCACGTGGTCTGAAGAGCTGCAAAACTGATGGGTCTATTCTCACCACAGCACAAGGGGCATGATGCCCTGTCTCTGACTGTCACCAACGTGAGGCAGTCCCATCAGCTCCCATTCATTAAAGATTAGCATGTTTTCATACAAATGGGATAAACTCTCTATGCCAAGGGTCATGTATCTTTTTTTCACCACTTCTTTAAACTGCATCCTTTGAACAATAGTAGCACATGTTCCTAACAGCTGCAGAACCGCATCTTAGGGAGCATTTTAAGGTGTAGCGTGTCAAATAAACCTCTCTCCTTCCTACTCTCAAATCATCTGAATAAACATTTTCATTTATAAAACTGCAGTATTATCAGGGCAGATGCAACCAAATCTGATGAAGGGGCTTCATAGTTGAGTGGCCATGACTCTGTCACATACAACTCTGGTCAGCCATTGTCCCCTGTCCTGGGATGTGTATGCCTGATTAGCCAAAAAATCAATTAGTTTTCCCCAAATTTAACTAGTAATTCCATGTGCCTACATATTTGAGAGTTTAGTGAGAATTTTCTCCAAGGTTGAAGTACTGTTCCTGAAAACTAAGTCCCAAAACTGATTTAGCATAAATCATTATTCTCTAACATTGTTCTCCTTTTCTTTCCTCTTTGGCCAAAAAACAGCTTTTGAGGAGAACCCCCCCCCTCTATTAAAAATGAAATAATAATAACAACAACAGCAACAACTAAATAAATACATCCATATCAAACCAAAAGCATCCTGGAAGAAAAACAAAGGAAGCTGAACTTTCCAAAGAAAACAAAACCTTTGCTGAAAAACAGGTTTTTACCCCAAAATTTCCCATTTTCCACATCCAGAAACAGTAGTAATCAACAATCTTCATTAGTCCTAGCAGTGTTATTTTTTAAAAAAATGCAGCCATTCCCTTGGTCTGATTATCGCTTTTCTTTGAAGACACTTTGCTGCAGATTCCTAGTTGTAAACACCACGTAGGCTGCATCATGGCACTATGACGGAAGCCTCTTCAGAGGCTTGGCTGTGTGACATAAGGCAGAAGAAGCGTAGGAAAAAAGATATTTTCTAATGTTATCTGAAAGGCTATCAGGGGAAAAGTTATTAAAGAAAAGAAGTTACCAGTGAACATGTCTGTGCAGGACATACTAACTTACTGAACAAGTTAATAATGCATGGAATAGTATTTTTAGCAGTTTGCTTATTATTAGCAAGGGACCATACCCCACATGAAACATGACTCAGCCAGCTGCAAATAAACCCCTCTTTATCCTCTGAGGTTTCTCTCTTTGATGCTCAACTTATTCAAGATACTTCCCACCGCCTGCCTCCAATTTTGCTTTTGCGGTAAGTTGTTTAGACATGATTTAAAAACACATTATGGACTATAGAGTGTGATAAGATGTAAATCAAGCTCGTCCAGTCATTCAATCCAAAAATAATATGCTGGCATGGCAGGATATTAGAACCTCTGTAGGATCCCAAGTGAGAAGTCTTGAAACAAAATCAAAGTTATTGTTGTTGTTATTATTACACTATGCTGAAGAGCGGAGGATCCTTCCCTATCTGCGATGGGCATCTTGTGTCAGGTTTCCCACACTTTGGAAACCAAAGCAAACCCTTTGATTAGAAAGAATAATACACTGTGGCATATGTGGTGTGGGCTGCTGCTGCCTTGCTGTACTGAATCCATGTTAACATGAATGATGGGCAGGTTGACTTGGGTTAGGTGAAATCTGAAGAAAACAATGAAATTCCTTCGGAACTTCCTTAGCTTAAATGCCAAAAAAATGTCTAGCCCTGCAATTATTGGGTTCTTTATATAGTCTGTAAGTTTGGAGTTTATAATAATAGCCCGGTGGAAAAATGTGATGAAAGGAAGGCTACATCCCTACCAGTGGATAGCATCAAAGCTAAACTCCTCACCAGCAGTAAAGATGAGTTATGGATAAATGTGATTTAAATGATCCACAACAACAGATATATTAAATGTTATATTTGATATATATCATATCAACTATGATATAAATTACACAGGGCCTAGAAAGTGGTAAGGACTGGAAATTCTTTCCTTCTGCCTAATACCCCTTATTATTTCTCTGTTGACAAGGTCATGACCTGTTGATCGACTTTTCTGTGAAAATAAATAAATTATTAAATGTTTGTTCTCCTTAGTACAGTGGGCAGAAGAGAAATTCATAATATGAGAAGAGGATAATAAGAGGAAAGGTGATATCAGGAATTCAGTAGTTTGCTCTCTTTCTTCTGCTTTGCTAATGATCAAATATTTCTATATGGAAATTGAAGCATGTCTCTCAATTCTGTATTCATCTTGCCTATTGCTTACTCTAAAATTGTAAGAGTTAAACTAATGCAAAGCCTGAATGAGGCCAAAAGTCAATTCTGTCCTTAGAAGAGGTTCTTGAACAGACATGACCGCTTTGATCTTTAAAAAAGCCCATGACAGCCAGACATGCGGTCGGTGGTCATCCTCCAGTACAAGCTAGCTTAACCTTTCTGTAGAAGTTCATTATATCAAAGAAACAAAATGTTCACATGATCTTCATTCCACAGGTTTTGTGTCCTTTAGACATGCTAGCCCTTGAGCACCTTGAGGGAAGAAATTCTGGACCTGATTTGCTGCTGCATGACAATCCCTTGTATAGCATGGAACAACGGTTATGTTTGTGGCTGAAGAGATGCCATCTGGTACTCCATGGCATTCATAGTGGCTGGAGGATTTGCAGGGTAAATGATGTGGAGCACAGGTATGGCACATGCTGAAATCATTCCAGGAAAAGATGAACACAGCTGGCGCCAAGTAATCATTCGACTAGATGGAAGAGGATTGTCTCACCTACTAAAAAGAGAGCAACAAAATGTACTGTGGACCCTACCAACAAAAAGTACAGAACTGGAGAGCAATCCAACAGTGTTCCAAACCTTTATGTTGAACTGGAAAATTGTGGGTATCTGTTCCCAACCGAATGAAACTGCACTATGGCAAAATACCTGATTATGTTGGAAATCACTTAGCCTCTGTCCTGCTCTGTCCAGATGAGACTACTGTTGCCTGTGGTCATGCTAAAGAGTAGGTCACCTGTTCTGGCTAAGAGCAGAAACTAAACAGTCCTAATGCTTGTGTTTTGTTATTTGATGACTCAGGCACTAAATGGTGAATAACAGAAGTTGAATGGGATTCAACCCAAACAAAAGTTGAACTCTTTCCCAATGCTGCATTATTGTCAGACATTCCTGAATAAGTGGTACAACCTTATGCAAAATCCAAACAAACCTAGCATGTGAAAATGGCATTTAAGCCTGAATAAAGTGTTAAAATAAACGTATTAGGCAGCAAGGATATGTTTTGTAAACACATCAGGATTTGTGAACAGATTGTCATATTATGTTAAAACCATTTAAAACCCCATTTGTCTCTACAGCCATTTCATAACATCTTTTTCTAAGTGGCTAAAGAGACATATGTGTTTAGTCTGTCAAAGGAGAAAGCAGGCACTCCCAGGGAGTGCTACTATATGTTACTGAGCCTGTGTTACACCCTCAGCCAGCTGTAACCTGTGTCACCCCACCAGCACTGCTGGCACGCAGACAGCATCCTTGAGCTGGCACTGGCAGTCCTTTGCTGCCGGTCACCTTTCTAGGCACCAGTGACCTCTTCTGCTTATATTTTTAAATTATACTTCAAAATTGATGTACATGGTAAAATAGCACCCTGACTACCAAAAACAATGAGTGGAAGTCTGGCTCAGCTAAAGTCAGGCATCCCTACCTTTGGTCCATGTCTGCCCAGCAAAGCATGAATGCTCGTACCCAACACGTTATCTCATATATTGAATTTAGATCACTTTGTTGAATTAAGGTCAAATTCCAGAGATCCTCCCAAATTTGCAGCTTGCTTTCTTAAGCATACTGCTCTTAGGATTTTTTCCGCTCTTCCCATTAAGCCCAAATCTTTCAAAGTCAGTCCTTCAGGCTGCCTCTGCAAAAACTGATGAGAAAGAACATCTCCAAGGACTTTAGAGGTCCTTCAAGGGATGGTGCTTTCTCTGTTGACTACCTAGGAGACCACAATGTGCAAAAAGATGTGACTTTTTGATGAACAAAATTAGAGGATATGAACTACACCTGCACATTTAATCTTTTTTTTAAAAAAAGTAAAAAATAAACAACTGTTACAGAGAAAAGTTGTTAAATGGCACATACTGGAGTAGCATGACCGACTTCTCTGAAGCTTCTTTTTGATGGTGGCTCCTCCACTGACAATAGCTGAGGATCTGGCCCAGGATTTTCTTAAAAGCATTAATATTAAAAGATTCAGTCACGGCGAGCATGCTTATTCCAAGTTAGCTTTTGTCCCACAACAGTGTTGTGAATTCATGCACTCAAAATCAGGAGGCTGACTTAAAAAAAAATTAAATTGCAAAGTAAATGAATCATGGGATCATGCTTATGTTTGTAGCATTTTGTATACATTTAGATTTTTTCGTCCCAGAAATAGAAAAAAAAAAAAAAAAAGAATAAAAAAGCTAAGGAGCAGCTGCAATAAAAAAACAACTTACAATAAATTTATTTTAGGTGCTGGGGATTTGTACAACACAAGGATCACCCCAGTTCTCAAGCTGTATTTGCAAAGGCAGGTGTGTTTTACCACTAGAGCTTAGCAACACTGGTCACTCAAAAATGGCCCCAGAAACAGCTCTGGCAAATCCCAGTGTACCATCAGCTGCAAACTGTGGAAAGCTTTGTTATCAGCAGGGCTGTCAGATCCACGCTCAGTATTTCACTCCCTTCCCAGCCTGGTGTTTCCAAGTTTGCTTACCAGCCCCAGCCATTGACTTTTCACAATAGAATTTCAGTCTAGCTGAAGCTAATTAATTTAAATTTGGCTGCAGCTCCTGTTCATCTCTAGTTAAGCCACCCCTTTCCTCTGCCTCAGCAAAACCCTGTTACCTCATCTGTTGGACTGATCCTCATGGGACAGTGTCCAGCTCGGGCACAGGTGTTAACCCTTCCCCAACCCCCTGGTTACCTCCGTGATGGTTTGCAAAGAGGAACTGTTTGAAACTTAGCTTCTGATGAATTTTCCAAAGATAAAACAGTGCTGGAAAAATACACACAAAGTTCGTTTGGTTGGTCGCAGTGCCTGCAGGACGCTTAAAGATTTTAAGGCAGCCACGATGATTTATAATTGCAGGGAAGCTGCACCCAAAGAACTTAATTTATGTGTGGAGTAAGGCTGCTTTGTCCCACTGTAGCACTGCTGAGGGACCCCGAGGTGGAGATACATCCTTGCAGCCACTGAGGTCTCTCCCAGGGCAAGTGGGCTGCTGAGCTAAGGAGTCAGGCCCCAAGTGTCTGCTGAGCCATAGGCAGAAAATCAAACCTGTTCAGCCACTACCTCCCCCTCCAGCTCTCCCTACACCTCCTGTTTCCAAAACTGCCTCTGCTTTAAATTCCCAGAGCATGCTTTCAGAGAGGTTTCTGGAACTCAAAACCTCCTGTTTGGAATATTAACTGTAAATACCCTTCCAAAATAAGCTTTGTATAGCGAAGTGGAAAGATTTCCTTTGACTCTTCCTTGAAGATGCAGCACGATGTGACCTCACTGTAAAGTTCTGCCGTTCATGTATGCTGCAGATATGTCTAATGAAATGTCTTTCAACTCCATAGACACTTGCTATACGCATCCCCGTTAAACCACCCTGCCTAGCCACAGCAGACACATCCACTGGCACAATAGGACAATCCAAATGAGTTGATGTTGTGTTCCTCAGCTGCCACTGTCCGGGGGGACATACAATGAAATACAGGCAAGAACTCAATTAAAATTGCCATTTTAATTCAGATGATTTAAGAATTTCCTTCTGCTCCTAAAGATGGATAAGGAGGTTTCCTATCTTTACATTTCAATCCACTGGCTGATAAATTCAAGGCACTTCTTGTCGTCAGATACAGCTAACTGCAGAAGCTGCCATGCCATCAGAAATGACTTGAGAGAGACAGCCAGGGATTCAAGCTGCTTCTTAGCACCACTAAATAGGTTGATGCCTATAATTCCTAAAACCATAACAGCTCACTAGTAATTTCTGTCATTTCAACAATATAGTTTTAGAAGAGATTTAAAAATGTATCACCGCTATTTCATCAAATGCCATATTGCACCTTCTGTAGCCACTATTTTGTATCCTTCTTTGCTATTAAATTGACTTCAGTTCTCCAAATGACACATCTGTTTAAGCCTTATCTGTTCAAAGAAAGCTAATAAGCATAGCTAGGTTTAAAAGGATTAACTTGGATGGGAATTCTGAAAGTTTTCAAACATTCTTGATAGTATTTGCTATTAAAAGGGGGGAAATGAAAAAAAAAAAAAAAAAAAAAAAGCATTTACCTTCTTAAAAACTCTCTCAAACTTACAATGATACAAGATTAATTCCTTAGCAGGTCAAATGGATGAGGACGACATTTCTGTGCTTAAGGAAGCTCCTGATACCTATCTAATGTTTCCCTGAGTACTTTGAAAATCAGTACTGGAAAAGAGGAAAAGTTGTATTTTTTATTTTGAGTAGTAAAATTCAGAATAACACCTCTCTATATGTGAATGCTCTCCTCAGTTACATACAGATACATCTGGGTTGCTACAAAAACACCAATAAAAATGCTATGAAGTAAAATGTAGATGTTCAAATCCTTTGATTAAAAACCCCCAGCAAAACAACAACAAAGCTGCTTTTCTGTTTCAATCCCACAAACCTATGCTCTTATGCACCATAGTGTACACCTTACTGTCTGTCCAACATATCTTCAGTGAGCATATACATGAAGCCTAAATACTAGGAAGTAATCCAAAATACATCCAGAATAAATTTAGATGCAGAAGATAGATAAATTCTCATCAATGGCAGATAAGCAGCATGAACCACATGCTAGGGCTGGATGTGGCTCTCAGTCCTGCTGGTATCAGCTGCATGTTCCCAGTGAATTCAGTGTAGTGATGTGAGGTTGGGCAGTTGACTTGCATTGGAAGAGCTCTCCATATGCATGCATGCAAGGACAAAAGATAGACAAACTATAGAACTGTGCATTAAACTCACTCTCACTTGAGAGGGCATGGCTGCAAAATTTGGACTCAGGACAGGAACCTTCAGAAGATGAGCAAAGAGGCAGCGGGAGATTGTCCCAGATCCTTCAATCGTGAACCTCAACATACTGAACTAAATAAGAAATAGCTGACACTTGAGAAATGGTAAATACTGCTAAATTTACTTGCCGTCTGCCACCAGCAACAGATCAGCACAAGAATTAAAACCTAATTTATTTTTTTAAATGAAAATTGAAAGCAAAAAGCTACTGCCACCATTTCTCCAAGAAAGACTGACTCTGATGAGTGACTCTGACTCTCCCAGTATACGGATTTTAGATGCAATTACAACTGAAAGAGAGAGAAGCCAAGCAAGGCAGACACAGGCACTAATACTGTATCTGTCAGTCACAAAGATGAGCTGCTCACCTCTAGCTTTTACCAAATTAACACATCAGTGACTTATGCATAACTTTGGGACTTTAATTCATAGCTTGACAAACCACAAACAAGAATCCAAGGTACAGATTTCATAGGTTTTCAATAAATACTTCAAAGGCAGCTGGAGGCAGTGAATAGCCCAAATGATGCAGTAGATGTGTTTGTGGAGGCAGAATATCCCAAATTTCCTACCATACAGAGGTGGGCCAGGAGGTAACATACAGAAATGCATAAAAACAGAATACAGCTTTTGATTTGGGTTTAGGTTCATTCCAGAGACAAGCTAGAAATCTCTTCATTTGTTTTGCTGTGGTAAAACTCTATAGAAAGTGAATCCAAGAGAGAAACTTTTATCGGTTTTGGATCTGAACCAAAAGCCAGACTTCACAGGTTGGCTCAGCCCCAAAGATTCACGTCAGTATCTACTGTCATCAGAAAGGCAGAGTGGGAGGCTGAGATCCTGCTCTGGGTCCTTATTCATGTGTAGGCACTAGGGAGAGATATAAACTCACTGAACATCTAATCAAGAATCTTTGGAAATCTTGTTTACTTTCCTCTTTTATTCCTGCCTTTTTTAACCCTCTGAAAGATCTGGACCTTGGCATGGTAATCTGACTGTTGACTGCAATGGATTTGTCATGATGTGCTAGGATAAAAGAGCTGGATTTTTATTGAATCCAAGCTAAATATTGTTTTCAAATAAAGATCGTTTAAACAGACATTGGTTTTGGATTAGCGGCCTTTTGAAGTAAGTTGTGAAGTTCCATGTGAACAGTATGAACATAAGCCTTCCCATAAAAGTCTGGAGCCCATTCTATGTTGAAATTCTAATCTGTTTCCTTTCAAAATTCATCATTGTTCAGGTCCAAAGATATTGCATCACTTTAATTACTAGTGGAAAATGATCATTTCACCCAGTTAATCTGGTTCGTCTTTGAAAATATAATAAAGTACTATCTGCTAATAAACTATATGCTTATCATCTGACCACGTTTCTAGCTAAAGTACTGTTTACTGATCTAATGATCTGGCTTTGCTTTAAACAATAACATCTAAATATAAACACTGATTCTTCCACTTGATCTCCTACACATTTGATTTTATGTAGGTCATTAATGGGCTTTAATGTATTTCAATAAAATAAAGTTGGAGAATCATGTGGGAGAATAAGAATTTAGCCCAGCCATTGAAGCACATTGGGTAATAATTTCAGTCAGTGCAATGTGCTGTAGCTGCCTGTCCATAAGACAGGTGTCTTCTTAGGGCAGGGTCACTTCCAGCACAAGTTGTAGGGTTTGGGCTGAAAACTGCAGACCAGAAGACCCGTCAGTACCCGGCTGGCCATTCCTAATGCAGCGAATGGGTTTAGTCATTGAAGAAAGTCCTACACTGAAGCATTATGTGAACAGGTGTATAGAAAGGATGTGAAACAAAGCCCAAAATGGCTCTCTTTTTTCTTGTGATGAGTCCAAGAGATTGAACCCTAGCCATGTTGTAGTTTCTGGTAAAACTACAGTATCGTCACTAAAAAAGGCACCCATGAAATTTGTGCTGACAGTTCAGCATGTTGCTAATAGACAAATTGCAATTACTTCTCTTCTGTGCACCTCCTGTGTAGTGGAAGCTGAACTGTTATGAGGAAAACTATTTGGCAGCAAAACACCAACACACCTGAGAAACTGTGTGAAAGTTCCTGGAGGTCCTAGTGATGATGCTCCCTGGCCAGCCTCTGTCTCTCAGAACAAGAGATGCCGTAATATCAGGAGAGATTCCCTGAGCCCCCATGGTTAGAAAAAATATCATGCCAGCCCATCTTTATTTCCTGCTTCCAAACCTTTACCTTTCCAAGACTTTACCTTTTGGTAAAGGAGGCTTGATTTCAAAAATGTGCAACCATGCATGAGACTCATGCAGAGCCTCATGTGAAGGAGATACCAGGCACAAAATCTGGTTCCAGATACTGGAAGGAAAATGATTTGATTCCATAGGTTAAATGTCTGAATAAAACAGCGGATTTCTGGCAACAAGTTAAGACACTATGAAATTTGTGCATTTGAGGGAACTCTTTGCAGCAAACAAGCAGATCGCAAGGCTCTGACAGCACCCTGACAGCTATGCATGGTGAGGCAGGACTTGGCCTTGTGCAAAAAGCAGATGTATCCTATATTCCCAGCACATCTGTGTCTCTGTAAGACTGTCACTGAAAACACCATTGAAAGAACATTTTGCGTGTCTTTGGAACAACATATTAAAAAACAAAAAAAAAGAAAAAGCAAACCACCGTTCTCCATGGCTTGAGGGTCACCCAGAATCTGTTCCCACAGTTCTATTTAGCTAATGAAGTCATACAAGCCCTGCACAAAGTGGCACTGGTGACCCCTGTGTCTCTGGATGCCAAACTTTAAAGGTAACACGATAATGGGTTTAGATGTAGGAACAAAGAAAGTCTATGTGCAACCACATAAGCAGGGGAATGACAAACAAAGATGCTATAGAATGGAAATAGATAATTTCAGGCAAGGAGAATGTAAAGTAATCGCTCCTGCCAGTTCCATTGCTCATTGCCATGCGGCCTTGGCTTTCTGTTCTCCTTCACCGCTTTTCCACCTTTTATACCCAATGAAGAGATTTGTTTTGTAACACGGAGCAAAAACACATAAACAAAGTTACTAATTCCCCCCAATTTTCACATACAGTCAAACGTACAAGTATCCTACTCGGGGCTGTGAGACGTATTGTCCTCTGGCATTTGAAGTCTCGACATGAGATACTCCAAGAATGTCTCATTAAACATTTATTTTTCTCTCCCTATTTGTGTGACAAATGCCTGTCTTTCTTTTTCTTTCCTTTTCTCTTTCCTTTTTCTCTTCTTTCCTTCCATTCTTTTTTCCCTTTTCCTTATTGCTCACTATCTTGGTCCTTCTTTTTTTTATGAACTTTTAAAATTGGAATGAAAAAAAATTAATGATTTTCATTTATTTATGGGCAATTTGTTTTCCACTTGAAAATGTGTAAATATTTGTCTGCAAAAATGACTGAAATAAATTTTGAATGTAAAGGAGAAGGCCAGTTCCCTTGACTTCATAATAAATACAGAAAAATTAGGTTTCTCAAGTATGTCAGAGGACTGGAAAGATACAAATTTCAACATGAGTTTGCAGTTATAACAGCATATTTAAAACATGAAAATACACTAAACCCGCAAATATGATAATGTTATTGGTTTTACTTTTTGGTTTAACATAAGTATTTTTACAAAAAAACATAAGGTAAAGAGAATCAAAATGTTTACCTGCTTTTTTTGGAAATCTCAGTAGCTTATGCTTTCAAGCCACAAGTATACGTTAAAATATAATTTTTTTAATGAAAACTGTGTCTTTTATTTTTTAATGCACTTTTTTTTAGAGCTCTCATTCTCAGTAGGGAATTGTTGTGATCCCCATGTTACAGCTGCAGGCCTGAGAGTTGGAAACACTCATACAGCACCTCTCCAGTGCTGAACCACACAGGCGAGCCTCGTGCTTTGGCCCTGAGGCCAAGTGGTGCAGCCTGACTCATGTCCACATGCCTAACTCTCCCTCCTAGGAAAAAAAAAAAAAAAAGGCAAAAAAACCCAACAGGCTGGCTGCATCCAGTAGCCTACTGAGAACAATGCTTGGCTTGTGCTATGCCCCAAATAATTTTTGGACATTATCTGTGAGAGTTTTTGCTGTCCCAGCCCAGATCTGTGCCATGAAGCATGATGATAGCTGGACCCAAAGGACCATAGGCAGCCACCTCCACCCCATCCTGCTGCAGGTGGTTCAGCAGCACAGGCACACTCACAGAGAACCCCAGACAGAGCAGGACTTGGGGGTTTAAGACCCAAACTTTTATTCCAGGCCCTGAACAATCCCCCCAACACTTTTCCTACGTAATCCCCATGCAAACAGGAACCAACCTGTGCAGAGCCATGACACACTTGTGCTAAGTGTCTGTAAAGGCAGAGCACCAGCTAGCTGCACATGAACCATCTTTAATTTGAAAGTTAACAGGGATGCATCGTCGCAGTGTTGCACACAAACCTTAGCGAGAGGCTCATGTTGAGAGAGGACACTGCAAGCTCCTACAGCTGTATAGCTTTTCCAGCCCAGAGCTGTCTTCCACCTGGCCAGCTGTCAGCAGGAGAAAAGATCACATCTGTCTATATTCAGCTTGGAAGTCTGGAATCTCTGTTGCAGTTTTGAGGTCTGTTTCTAGCACAGCTCAGCTTTCTGTTGTTCCCTACTTTGGAGTCACAGTAGGAAACAGGCTTTTAGCAATTTTGGTCAATTGCCTTATTCTTACATATATCTATTAATGTATAAATGATAAAATAAACCTACCTTGCTATACAAAAAGAGTTATTTTCATGAGACACATGAGTAACATTTCACTCAAGATCTACAATCTGAAAGGACACATTCTGTCTTACTAAGATATGTGGTGGGTTTCCTGTGTGTGACATTGAAAATAGTGAATGCTTCCCAATGGGCCATTTAACTACAATAAATCCAGACTTGTTCCTTATAAAGAAATGTTGTCAGCAACAAATTGTTTAACAGTTGTTTTAAGGTCATGCTTTCTAAACCCACTTACTTCCCACAGTATTTATGGCACCACTATTTAATATAGTTAAAATGTGATTGATTGTACGTGTGGGGGGGTGTGCATGTATGTAGTTATTTTCATTAAACAAAATAGTTCTATTGCCATCTTATCAGAAATTGCGGAAAGAACTGAATGGAAATGAACTGAATTAATAATAAATTGGAGGAGGATTGTGCAACACCAGGATTGCTATTAAATGCGAGATGAACTTGAACTGGAATGGTTCTCTAAACCACTTGTTTTTGGGATGCACTCGGGCTCAGTCCTTTCTCTTTTTTCAGTGGGATAGTAGATTAAAAAAAACACCTGTTCCTACCCTGCTAGGGACATGGAGGAAAATCGAGACAATTCCCCTGTGTGAAGAAAAACAGGCAATTTGGGCTGAAGCCTCCTAGGAAGTGCTTGTGACTTCGTTCTACCACTGCACCCAAACCCTTGCCCCAGGTTTGTTTGAAGCAGAAACGGACACCTCCCGTCACTGCAGCAAAATAAATCTGTGCTAAATGCTTCTGCCCATGAGTACACCTCTCCCAAACTCTTCATTCTGCTATTTCCCATCTTTACCCACACACGAGGCCAAAACTGTCCCAGTCCTTACCCTGCCAAACATGTTATCAATCCAAAGGAGCTATTTGCTTTCCCAAGTTTAAAGAAATCTTTTCCAAAGGATTTTATGACTGTGCATTGGACATAAATACCAAAAACTTACATGCATAATAAAGTGGAACAAATTTACCTTACAGAAGAAGCTACCTGGCTCCAGATTACCAACATTTTTGCCATTGCTGTAAGGTCATAGGTAACGAACAACTTAAATATCTATGTCACAGGGTAAGAGAATTAGTCTTTCTCTTTGGTTAAATCTAGGGCCAAAATAATGCAGATTGGGTCACACCCTGGTTTAAACTAGTTGTGCACTAGGATTATTTGAGTCAGTTTCTTGACAGCTTTGGACAGCAGATACTTTAGTAAAGGCCTTTATTCTGTGTACCCAAGTTTGAAATTCTTGTCTGGTGAATCCTGAATGCGTGTGGAGTGTCCCTGCCTGCCTCCGTGCAGTGGGGCTGGAGAACCTGCAGCTCTGCCCACCTTGAGCCTGTAGCTTCTCACCCTGCATCAGAGCCGATGAGCTGTTCCCAGGCTCATAGGGAGTACTCAGGTGAAGCAAGCAACAAGTCCAGACCTTTTCTATCCCACTAAATTAACCGGGTTTTATTGTTGCCTCATTCCCCACGCTCCCAGGCCAGCTCCCACTTGTCCATTTAATTTCCATGGCTGTATGCTGTCTGGTGTACAGATGGTAGGCTTACAAACTCAGGGACTGTCTCTTCTCACTTGTTTATGGCATCCCCTGTCTAGTGTGGCTCTGATTCTCTGATTCGCCAATGGATTTCCTAGCCTCCCCTCTATTAAAATGAGAAATAATAAAGTACATCAAGATTTTGCACAATTAACCTCTTAGTCCATAGTGGGCGGGAAAAACACCGAACCCTTCACAGCCTGCCTTTATTATTGTTTCTAGTACCTTTGCAACTACAGGCCACCAACCAGACTGAATCTACTGCCATCTACCACAACTCAAATTAATTCTAGCCAACATGTTTCAAGCCAAACAGCAAGTTAAAATAACACTGTGTTTGCTTGCGTAACAGCCTTGCACATGCAATGGCCTTGCTGTATAACCACACCTTCTGACTGGTCATGAGCAATGCTTGAAATAATGGCCATGCTATTGGTTTTTAAGGGAGAAATCTGGGGAAACACAAGCAGCTGTTAGGCAAGCAAATACGATAATCATATATATCACATGTTAACAGAAAACAAATATGTGCCTGGCTGGCACCTCCCTTGATTAAACTCCCAGAGTAAGCAGCAGACTGGGTTTTTTATTACTAGCTGTCAGGGGATAGAGCTCCCATTGTGATAGGCACTATATATATGCAAAATGCAATGCTATTCCCTCCTCGCCCGAGAGCTGGCAATCTTTGGGCATAGACATATTGCCTGGTCACACAGTCAATCTGTGCCAAAGCTTTCAACTCATTAGACCACACACCTTCTCTCATATAAAATCTGTAATAATGTCTATATTATTAAAAATGGACTTTTGCCATAAAACAAACCCAGCATATTAAGCAAGTCTATGTGAGGAGAGCGGTTTGCTGCATGACCTCGAAAGCTTGCGATGCCAGCTGCAACTATAAGCTATCTCTTTCTGCTCAACAGCTCAGTAATAATTCAGACAACCCTTGTTCTCGCTAAATTATTTTTGTGAGCTGAACTGGGAGAACACTTGCAAAAGGAGAGCATTCTGTTAGAGTTTTCAATGCTGCTCTGAATGTGACTGGCAGCATGTTCTGGCAGTCCTCCATTTGGACAGCACAATGGTGTCACTTCTAATAATAAAGAACGTACAGACGTTTCATGAGCTTTAAAGCATCGCTTTGCTGCAGACTTCAGGGCCCTCTTATTTCTTGGAAGTGTTAACAACTATGATGGAAAAAATAGGCTTTATTAAAAGGAACTTCTAATGCTGGATAATCTGGCACGATGAAGGTTTTCTTTTTTTTTTTTTTTTTTTTTTTTGGTAAAAAGGATGGTAATGTAATTTGCCTAGAAATACCTTGATATTTTATTAGGCTTTGGACTGCTTTCTAAGCACATTTGATCTGTTTGGTGACTATAGGGCACATCACATTTTTGGGGGAGTTGCTCTCCCTCTATCCTCCTGCTTTTTGACTGATTTGTTTAATTTTTTGATTAATTTGTTTAATCTTCATCTGTGAAGATATTCAAAAGCTGTCTGGACATGGTCCTGGGCAGCCTCTTCTGGGTGGCCCTGCTTGAGCAGGAGGGTTGTGCAAGACGGTCTCCAGAGGCCCATACCAACCTCAGCCTGTTTCTGCAAATTAGATTTCAGGCTTTTCAAAAGAAACGATAGTTCTCACTTGGTTCTACAGCATGCACAGAAGCAGGAACAAGTCAAGCCAATGGACAATATACACACACTTATTTAAGCTGTGGCAGACATGGACACAGTGGCCCAGGAGTCATTTAAAAAAAAAGTCAAAATGTGCCTTTCTCCAATATTTATATCCTCTGGATGCGTTATTGTTGTTATTTTTGGATGCAACAAACTAATGTAATGTAATTTGGCCCTTTGAGAGGCGGATTGGTCCAAACCTCCAGCAGTCCTTTTCAATCTAAATATTAATATGGGGCTATAATTATAACTTTATCCCTAAATTAGATTCTCTAGGTCTTCCTCCAGTGTCCTTCTGTATCCCACCCTCCCATTATTATGAAATGTACATAAATGTGCATGTAATGTGTCTGTACCCACATTTGTCTGAAGACAGAGCTGGTCATTGCATTCAGGGAGTCTGACTGACAAAATTCTTGGAATAATTCATCTGAGTAAGGGAGAATGACTAAGGCAAGACATCATATTCCTGAAAAACTTGAATGTATTCTGAGAAGGGATGATGACCAGGTCTTCAAGTATATTTAGAGCCCAAGTACCATTAAAATATAAACTAATATTCTCTCCTTTCAGTCATCCACTTCCCTTTAAAATACAGCTTCAGGTTTCAGTGTTTACTTACGTGTGGACTTATGCTTTTTCCAAAGCAAATAAAAAGCTATACATTTTGCTGCCGAGTTTATATAAAGGTGAACTCTGGGCTTTTGTATATGCTATGTTTTCCCCAAATCACTTGCTCCTCTGGGCTAGCTCAAAAAATTCATCATCAGTACTGAACAGAAGTAGCTACATTTTAATGATCTTTCCAGTAATATCTATGAACAGTGTTTTAGCAGTGTGTGTTCACCCATATCCTTCAGTCTTATTAAAGGAAGTGGTGAAGAAACCCCAGTCTAACAGCCATGCTGTAAGACAGAGCTTGGGGATCTCATTAGCAGCTTTTAGCCTGATGGTAACGTTACTTCTTTATCACTAATGCGTATTCTAATAAAGGCACAATACATGAAAAATAAACACACCTTGCCAGTATGTAAGGTGACCTAAAAGTAATGCATTTCCCAGCAAGATTTTGACGATACCCTCAGTCAGATAAAACCTTGTGCTTTCACATGAATTCAGACCCAAGCCCCCATTGTTAATTCAACTAGTATATTCTCTTCTTTTAACCAGCACTTATATCTGACAGCTGTAAAGGCTTTCAGCCATAATAAATCTCTCCCTGACTTCCCAAAGCAAACAGTGTTGAAGTGAGTGATCCCTCCAATAACATTTTGTCAGCTCAAATCACCACTGTGTTGTGAGTTACTCAGACAGTCTATGCCGACTTTTTGCTTCCCAGATTTCTTATGGTCCTTATTTCCTACACATTTGCTCTGATCCTGGTACATTGTCAATTCTAAAAAGGTATTTGCTCAGCTATGCCTGTTGATTGGATGAATTACTCTGTCACTCTTGACTCTGGCAAGATTTAATTTTGAGCAATTCATCAGACCCAGGTGCTTGTATTGTCCCCAAAGACATTAGGTGGGTTACTAGATCCCATTGCACAGAATCTAGTCATTCAGTGGCACCTGAAAAAAAGCCAACCCAAATTATTTCAATAAAGACCATTCGATTCTTAACAACTGATCTACTATGCCTTTTACTAAAAGTCAGAAAAAAATCAGGTCCCTGTCTTCCTGCTAACACTGCAGTGTTTTGAACTATTCAGTACAACTCAAATTCTTCAATATGACACTAAGACATAGGAAACGGAAAAGAGTAAAACAAATGGAAACCAGTCAATACTTGGACCTGAGCACCCCAGACTAGTCACTGGCTTGAGAAAGGTAATCCCTCATGATTTACTAAGGTGTCTCTCCACTTGCAGCCCCAGTTATTACAAATATGCTGTCACACACTACATACTCCCTTTCCTGTGTTACAGGAAATCTTTACCATGATAGGGATACTGCACTGTGGCTAGTGGGTGATAGAGAGGGTCACATGTACAGATAACACATCAGCTCAGCATAACAGTGTCTCTGCAGACGTATCAGGTGAGCTTGGGTGGACCTGCACACTCATATATACCCAACTGATCTCTTTTTACCCCAGACACATTTCTAAATATGGCAGTGTGGGAACTGCCTTGGATCATCCATGGATACCACCAGAAGGTTCATGAGTGACCCAGAATAACTGGAAAGGATCCAACCACATAAGAAAGGAAAATCCTGTGAGAAAGTCACATGCCTTCACCAGTTGTTCTGAAGCCTATGCTTCAGAGCACCAAAGAAGAGAGGAGCTGGTTATTGAATATCCATATGAATATACAGTTAACTTATCCTTGTCTTACTTGCAGACTCAGTGTTTGTGGGGAGTATTTGAGTGAAAAGAAAAAAAATATGCAAATTTTCTGTGCTAAAAGTACTTCCTATTTTTAAGAAGATACTTAGGTGCAACCACTTTTGATCTTCTCCCTGGTGGCCAAAAAAGGCTTACATTAGTTAGACCGTCTGTGCTTCTCAATATTGGATACAGGTAAGGACAGACATAGGAACCCAGGTAGGGGTGAAGTATCCATGGCTCTGGCTGTATCAGAAGAACCATTCTTGACAAATGAAGTTTAGGAACCAGAATTGCTCTGAGGTACAGATATCTAATATCTGGGAATCTAGAAACACTATCTGGCAACAAATAGCCCCTGAGAAAGTAGTCCCCGACATGACCAATTTCTTGGAAACTTCCCCACTGCTACTATCAACTGGTTTGGTTTGGTGCTTTGGATGAAATACTTTCAACCGCCTTGATGCATATTATAAGGTGAATTTAGTAATGCAATCACAAAAATCAAGAAAGAAAATCAAAGCATTTGATTTTAATGCTCTGTGCTGCTTTTCCAGATATTTACAGATACCTCGTGGTCTTTTCTAGTTTGTGCCTCAATTTCTAAATCAAAAACATTCATCAACAAATACATGGATTTTGGCATCCTCATTCACAACTGTTTGTTTTGCCAAAAAATGCTATCAAAAAATCAAGTACTCTAATGGGTTGGTAAGGTTTTGGCCCTCGTTATTTGCTCTCTTTTCCCTCAATTCTCTTTTGCTCATGCATGCAATCATATACACATTCACATCCATCTTGCTTTCAATGTACTTTTTTATTTGCAATATGTCTCATGGTGAACAACAGAACAGGTGGAGTTTTCCAGATGTCAAGTGGGTTTGTGCTGCTCAGAAAAACATTTCAAGGGATAAAGAGCTCATGTTGATTGCTTTGAACACTAGTGACTC